>NC_080063.1:6993201-7313201 GCF_026212465.1 Amaranthus tricolor
CCGTCCGAAACCGACCCGATCAACCGAATGAACACCTCTACCCACAACCTTGTCATACTTTTTGGAATTGTATTTATTGAGAATCTCTAATTATTGAATGATCAAATATGTTGACTTTTCCTTATGAGAATGTTGACTTGGACTTTGACTAAACTAGGGTTGACCTATAGCTATGTGAAATAGATAATGATTAGTCTTGTTTGAATTTATGTGTACTTGGATGAATGACTCTGATAGTAAGAAAATGTCAAACTACGGACCGACATGTAATCTGGCGCCCGTGTTTCCCGGCACGTAGAAATGCAGGGTTAGCTAGGGGGACCAAGAGAGTCCCATCCTGTAGAAGCTCAAGCATAAAAATTGGTGGAGCGACGGCTCCTATCACAGTTAGAGTTTGAAATATGTTCCTCCTCTGGCCAGACTCTTACATATATCTAAAAGTCATTATTATGTGTATTGTGCAAATGTGATTTTAGATCTAATTAAGTAGATCTATTGGACGAACCTTATAGTTACCAAGTGTAGGTGACTATAGCAAAGATATTTATTTACATTCATGTGATGACTGTGAAAAATTGTTGAAAGTATACGAGAATTGAAAATGAGAAATGAGAGCCGAGAAACTTAAAATCAAGTTTTGAAATGTACTTTGCATATCTTGTGAATATATTATGATTGTTGAGGAGTTTGTAATTGGCTTAGGCGCTGCTTCCGATTCAAATGGCCGTCATCCGTATCATGGATGACAGTATTTTGTAGGAAGGTTTAGCTTCAAGTTTTGATCCATGCCACAACATTTATTTTCTTTATCAAGGATTTAGCTACATTTTAATTTACTTATTGGTGACTTTGATGATTATGGTGTATTTATGCCTTTATTATCGTTTGAGAAAACAATATGTGTTATTCTCTCAATTGTAATATTTTAAACTTTTGTTTTTAAATGATTTTAAATTTTAATAAATTTTAGCAGTTAGGAATTTAAGATTTTCGCATTATTTATTGTAAACATAATAATAAGTGTGATTTATATACTGGGACTGCTGCGGCTGTTACATTAGGCGGATCAATGTATCTTTAGTGTATTAGAATGATTTATAATTTTAAAGTGATTAATTAGTAAAATGAACTAAATATATGAGTCTTTCTCATGATGAGATGATCTTAAATTTTTAAAGTGAAATGAACTAATTTTAAAGTGATCTATTAGGCCGATTAATTTGCGTGTCTTTTGCACCCTTGGATATATACATTTTTTTATAATCTTTTCTATAAAGTACTTAAAATATCATCAATAAAAAAACAAAATAAATATTACAAAGTATTATTTATCACGTCTTAAGTTTTTAATGGCCCTTTTTATGTTCGCATTGGGGCTAAAAAATAAACGAGACGACAATGATTGTGAAACCTAGTTCATCTTTAAAATTCTTACACTACTATAAATATACATCACAACACAAGCCAAAACATTTCATAAATGGCAACAATATAATACATAAGGATTAAGGAGGTCTCATATGGGCATTCACTCTTGTGAGTTTTGAATTGTATTATTGTTGCAAACTTGATGAGTTGATTGATAGGCATGATTAGATAGATTATTGAGTCTAATATCAAGTCCTTCCATCGTACGAGAAACACCAGCAATCCCATTATTCACCTCTCTGCGTACTTCAGCACTAAGGTTCGCCATGGATGTGCTTTGAGCAAAGTAACATCTCCTTCCAACCTCTAGTGTTTCTATAAATAGACTCCCTATACCTTTACAAACAATATATAATTAGCTTTGCAATCATTAGCATCTGATAAATTATTATGTACAAATTATTGTATGATAGGTCTCATGAAATATGCGCTTCATTTATAGGTTAAATAGTCTATCTCATATATATTATATTAGTGTAGAAACCTGTGCAATGCACGAACTTATGAGTATCAAATATATAAAAATATATATTATCGTGATTAAACTTATCAAATACATGACTTTTTTTAAGCAAAAATTAAATACTGATTTTTATTTAAATTATTTATCGAAAACATTACTTTTTCATTTAATTAAATACATTAAATTCTAGGTAGATATATAGAATTGCTATGATAAATTATATAAATATTTCACCTAATTTAGCCCTAATTAAAAAAAAATTTTAATTCTAAATTAGATAAATATTTTTATATAAACAACTATCATCCACTAAAACAATTTAATTTGCCAAGACTCCCTAAAGATGACATTTGTCATTTTCCAGCATCTTTATGTACGCATGACGAATATAGGCTCCTTATAAGTTCGTTTGACCTAGAGATGGTCTCTCAAAAAGAATAGCTCATTGTTATGAATATAAGTAAATGATCCGAATTCTTTTTAAGCCTTATATAAACTTGATCTAAAATGTGTGTCTTTCCTAATATTCATTTATTTTTAACTTAAATCACTTAATTCTAGTGTTTAAATAGAAAAGTGCATAATAAATTTTTGTGGACCCAATTCATTTAAGACTTTTACGGGCATCATCGTATAAATATACCTTGTAGACCAGAGATTAATGCGGGATCTTACAGATTCTGAGAGTGATTGTATATCTGATGGTTCTCCTCCATTCTGACTTGTTGATGCAGATTGACTAGAAAAACTACAAAATAAGATCAATAGATCATCACATAAAAGAACAATCCTTCACATTAGTACATAAGGGGATATTACTTGTGTAATAACTTGTATTTAGCTTGAAAAATGATTGATAGACTATTCATATCAACAAGGTGCATCTTCTTTTCTAGGGAGCCCATTTGCTAAGAACTCCACAGTTAACCGTGCTTGGTATGGAGCAATTTTAGGATGGGTGACCTCTTAGAAAGTTTTCTGGGTGCGCACGAGTGAGGCCAAAGTGTGCCGGAAAGACTAGTGTTGATTTGTGAGGCTAGTGTACAGTCTCCATAAATAGTCACCAGCGGTCCGAGGGGCTGGGAAATTAGAATGCTACAACTTCGCCTCAGAGTCACTTAATTTGCCACATTTATCTTTTTTTTTTTCAAAATGGTCATTACCACTTGATTCTCGCCCTCGAATTTCTTATATATTTGCTCTTCCCAATCAATAAATTTCTCTCTAATATTTGAGTTAATATCCTAAGTAGCAAACTGAAGTACAGAGGAGTACATGTTTGACTAAGAATTAACGATTATGATTTCTTATGAATACAATATAGATGGGTTCAACAATGTATAGCTACTTGGTTTCAGATAATAAAAATAAACTATGTATAGTAAAATGACTTATTAAATCTTATGTATTTCTTGTTTATATAAAGTTGCATATAATGTTTGTTATCAAGAGTCAATCAGAAACAATGATGAAATGTAAGAATGCGTACATTCGACCTCTCAAATCCATTTTAAAAGCCACTTAATGCATTGGGATAATGCAGTAATGGAATGTTGTGATATGTCGTTGTGCACTACAAAAGAATGTTTAAATATCGTCAGCGATTTTCCTTGCAAAAAATGTCGCAAGAAACAACTTTGTTGCAAATTTGAAATTCAAAAATGTAATGGACCTTGTGACGAACCTTGTCGTCGCCATAATGCTAATGGAATATGCGACAAATTTGAGGACGAACGTGTCCGCCGCTAGCTTAAATGACTGTGAAGACATTGTTGTCGTCACAATCACAACATTATAAAACACGCGACGAACTCAAATTCCATCGCAAAAATTGTCGCAATTGTCAAACAATTGCGACGAACAAATGTCATTGTAATTTTATGGTCGCAAACACTGTCGCAATTGTCAAGTGCGTGTTATGAATACAACCTGTCCTTTTGAGCTTCTCTTTGATATATATAATGCCTTCTTCGCATAACAGCGATAGTACCCAAATGCTAAAATATATGCTCCTCAAGGTCAACTTCTCTAACGTCTAGTGGCAACTGCAATATTGATAAAATTATTCATGATGTATGCAGAGCAAAGATCGACAAATTTTTTTAGTGGTATCGTGTAATTTTAAAAATTATGATATTTTTCTAACAATTTTAATTTGTATCTTTAAACACTTGACATATACTATGTAATTTAATATAATTGAGATGCCTATAAGCTTTTGGTTAAGTTGGTTCCTTCACATGATATTAAAAGCCAACGTGACGAGATCACGGATTCGAATCTCAACCACCCTTCATGAGAAATTAAGGAAAGCAGCAGATAAGGATGGTAGAATACACACAGGCAATTGATAAAATGTAGTTGGGTTTCTTGATAAGTTTTTCTGCAGATTCCTCTTATGTTCTATAGCTTCCAACAATTGTTGACTGTTCCAACATGTAGAACATGCATTCATTAAATAAAGTGTCAAATCAATAAAACTATTGCTATTTCAAAAGCTTTTTAAATTAAATGTAGCAAAACGAAAGAGCAAAGAAAACCTTGATGCATCTTTAAGGTTGATTGTTTGCCAACACATTGGGCAATTTGAGCTCCTTTGGCACGTAGATCACACTCAAATTAGTCTTAGTCTTTATAATTATGGTTATAAAAAAAATTTAAACTTTTATTGCATCGTTATATTCTTAATACGCTATTAAAAAAAATTGCCAACACAATTGGTCAATTTGCCAACACGTACGTGAAGAAGTAGATCAATGTGCAACCCCATAGATGTTTCTGCCAATTGCTATGTTCATATAATTCGTGTCCTAGCCCTACCTTGCCTATATATGTCTTCATTTGTTGTATTTTGTATGTGAGATAAGCTATTAGCTGAGTCTCTGAAATTCTCTCCTTACCACATATAATTGGATAAAATTAAGAATCATGAATTTAGAAAGAGGTTAGGCGTTGCCTCATTACCTGCTATGATGCGTGAAAAAAGTTTAACATGATTTGGACATATGTAAAGAAATACAATCGGCTCTCCCGATAGAAAGATAGATAGCATCATATTGGAGCGTAAGTGAAGTCGAGGAAGATCTAAGAGAACGTGGGTTGAGCAAATTAAGAACGACTTAAGTGAGCTACACATCTCCGCGGACCTAAGTAGGGATAGGAATAGTTGGAGATGTCAGATGTATATTTCAGACTACTAATAGTTTCTTTAGATGCCTTCTTGCCTTAGTGGCTAATTGCTTCATACTCGTTCCGTTTAGTTTTTGTATTTACTCATCGTATTTTTTATATTGTTTCAGGCCTAGTTTTGTCACTTTTGTTTTTTGCAGGTTGTCTTACTCTTGAGTGGTCACTTATATTACTTCTTATACAGGGCTCTTAATTTGTGGAGGTAAAATTGACCACATTCCTCTAGTCCTCTCTTTGCGGAAAGTATGGGTATGTATTGTCTGTCATCTTTCCTCACCCAAACCCTGTTTTTGAGCGAGATATTGAATTATGATGATGACGACAATACATTCTTAGTTCGTCACACAAATGGTCCATTGATTTAATTTTTTTAAAGTTGTATTGAGCTTTAGCCCTTCTATTCATTGGACACATAATGAATACACTATTTGAGATGGCAAATGCATTAACAGTAAATCGTCTTAAATGTTTGTATTATTATTTCAAGTTTGCATTAGTTTTATGTTCAAAAGCATTTACTGTTTGCAAATGATCTTGCTTCATCAATAAACTTTCAAGCTATGATAACCAACATATTTTAGAACCTTTAAGCTTTGCATCCACTCTCGTTATGGCCAACCATCAAAAGTGTACAAATATAGTTCAACATTAATTTCAACCTTATAATGACATGATTGTAATATGTATAATATAACTAGACAACATATTTTCACTTTGCATAATAAACTTTGTCTTTCACTATGTTTGGATAGAGATAATTGGAGGAAAAGGAAGGAAAAGCATTTAAAAGGATGAAAATTTTCGTTTGGATAACAAAAAAATAAGGGAAGGAATTTGGAGGGGAGAGGTTTGGAGGGAAAAAACATGAACATATTTTGTTAAGTATATAATTTCTTCTAAGGTGGTAAGATTTGGAGAGAAAACACTTGTTTTCCTTCCTTTTCTCTTCCCTTTCTAAACAAATAAGATACACTCTTCTTCTTTATCCCTCCTCTTCCTTTTCCTTCCTTCCCTTCCCTTTCCTTTCCTTTTCCTTCTTATTTTTCCTCTCCTAATTTGCTATCCAAACGTAGTGTTAAGCTCTGTAATTTTATAGATAATCTTCCATTGAGTGCTTAGATACTTATAATAACAAACCATATGGAATGAATGGAATGAATAAAATGTTTGGTAAGATTAATAATAGAATGTTGGGTAATTGTCATGGTATCATTTATTTATTTATTTAAATTATTAATGTCATTTTACCTTAATGACCTTTGACCTTCTGGATTGACCTTCACTTTTAGTCAATGGGCCTTTCTGGATTCTCCCATCTCTTTAATTGGCCCATAAACAAATAACCCATACAAAGCCCTAACTCCTTCCAAACAAATAACCTCCTATTTGACCTAACTTCCCACTCCCCCTCAATGCTTGGTTATCCTTCTTCCGTGGATAACAACTGCCCACTGCTCCCATGATCTTCAACCTCTCCTCTCTGAAGTAACTTCCTCCTTCACCACTATAAATAGAGGCCAATATCAGAAAGGAAGAGATTATCTAAAAATAATCCTCTTAGTCTCCTTACTTACACTCCATTTCATTAGCCTACCAAAATATAAGCAATATCAACCTCGATATCTTAATTCTTGCATTCAGTTTATAATCGTCTATTCAATAATCACACATTACCGTTCTAACTTGAGCGTCGGAGGGGTTTTCCGGGAGATCACCCCCCGGACAAGGCTAACGTGTTGTTTTGCAGAAATTCAAGCTGCTTCTTTCCACGAATCGCCGTTCCGGATAACGCTTCCGCTTACATTATCTCAAGTGTTTTCCACTTCCACGTTTCATTACCGAAACAGTTTGGCGCCGTCTGTGGGGAGTGAACAAAAAGCTATGGCTCCCAAAAGAAATCCAACACAAACCGCGACCGTGCACAGCACAGATACAGACACTTTAGCGGGTCACGCTAACAATCAAGCCGTGACTCGCCGTGATCTGGACATGCTAGCACGAAACCTCACTGCCGCCTTCTCCGAACAACTCTGCGCCGTCATAAATAATAACCCTGCTCAGCAACGAGTATTGGAAGACATGGCGGAGCAAATAAAGAATCTGCAGGAACGAATCAAACCCCATAACGAGATACCGAAATCTCATGAATCTCAGGATAGGAACTCGGGGATGTCACGTTCCAGCAGAAGAAATAAGAAAAGAAGGGAAAGATCGAGGACACATACAAGCCTCAACAGAAGCGAATCCCAAAACGGGGAATCCAAAACTGCCTCTCGAGATGCCCGTACTTACCTGGAAAACAAGAAGCAGAGGGCGTTCGAAAGTGTCCAATCATTGGTGGACAAAAGAAGGGAAGAAAGGAAGAAAGCGCAACTCACGGGATCTAGCCATCCCACCAGCCCCATCATAATGCCGCGGAATGAGACCGGCAAGAGTAGCCTCCCCGAAAATCTTATGCCAATAATCTCTCCGCTGGCTCCGGAGATAAATACTCCCAACCCCGGGAAAATAAAGATCTCAAATATGGCGGCCTTCGAGGGAACATCCTGCCCGAGGAACACTTGATGGCATACAAAAACTTGATGTTGCTGTACACCACCAACCCAGCATTGTGGTGCAAATTCTTCCCAACTACTCTCACAGGAGTAGCCTTGACGTGGTACACCTCTCTTCCAGGAAGAAGTATCCACACCTTTGCCCAATTAGAGAGCAAATTCCTGGGTCACTTTGTGGCATCCAGAAGGCAGGAGAAATCAAACTTCCATTTGCTTAGCATAACGCAACTGGAAGGGGAATCCATATCATCGTATCTGAGGAAATTCCACGAGGCAGTGCTGGAGGTAATAGATTTGGAAGAATCAGTCTCCTTAAACGCCCTAATCAACGGAATGAAGGCTCAAAGGCTCAAGTTCCAGTTGGTCGAGAGTCAAGTGAAGACATACGCGGAGGCCATGAAGCAGTGTCAAAACTACATCACGGCTTCCGAGATATGTCAGGCACATGACCCCAAAAAACGAAGGTCAGAAAAAAAGGATCCAATATCCTCCAATCATTCCTAAAGGAACAGAGAGGAACATGCGCTGCGTCGTCCAAAACCTCCCTCAGACATGGAACCTCCACGATCCAGACATGTATATGTCGCTAAAGAGGAGTCCAGGACGCGGAATTTGCTAGATGGAGGTAACGATTCGATGTTCAACCGGAACAGAAAGGACATATTCTTCGCCATCCGGGATGAGTTGCCAACTCCACCTCCTACTACCACCCCTTCCGATCGACGCAACTACAATCTGTGGTGTGATTACCAAAAACACGGCCACACTTTGGCCCAATGTCGCGAACTCAAGCGTATCCTACATCAGCTAGCCGACGAGGGGGAGCTATCAAGGTTCATCAATCGAGAAGTCTATGGCACGAGAGGCGACGTGGAAAAAAGGACTTGGAACCAGAAAAGAAACGAGGCTAGGCGCGAAAGTTCCAACACACAAGGAACCATCAATATGATTTTTAGCGGCTACACCGAGGAATATCCTACAATCCGCGCCGCAAAAGACAGCGTCCATACTCTGTTCAAAGGACCCCCAAAAACCACCTCAAGTGGGCCGATCATGAGATTTGATGCCACTACTTCCCAACCGTTGCAACAACCACACACTGATCCTTTAGTGGTTACCATCAAGATTGGGCAAATGATGGTGAGGCGAGTATTGGTGGATACCGGAAGCACAGCCGATCTTATAACGATGGAATGCCTAAGAAAAATAAAATTCGAAGAAAAGCACCTGCAACCCCTTGATAAACCTTTGATTGGGTTTGGAGGAAACCAAGTCATTCCAATGGGAACAATCATACTCCCTGTGCGAGTAGGGGAAAGAAGCGGAAGCAGAACAATGCCCGTGCGATTCACAGTGGTAGATCTGATGTTCCCCTACAACGCCATCTTGGGACTCCCACTCATCAATAAGATCAAAGCGGCAATCTTCCCTCACCAACTCTTGTTACAGTTTGAGCAGGACGACAGACAAGTGGGCATCCTCAAGGGAGACCAGGTAATGGCCCGCCAATGCCTCATCAACACCATGAAACGAGGAACTTCCGTCATCCCTTCTAAAAGAGGAAGGGGAGAAAAGTCTCCTTCCGTCATGAGTATAGATGGACAATAGCCCTCATTCATCTGTCTCAATTTCAACTAAAAGCAGCGTTAGTCGAATTAGACAATAGCTCTCATTCATCAGTTACAATCGTTTGTCCGTCACAATTTCAATTTCAATATAACAGAAGTTTCAACATTTTATTCATCATCCAACGTCAATATCCAACGTTTCCAATTATTCAGTGTTATATTCTACTTTCTCATAATTATCTAGTCTTCAAAATGAAGAGTTGTCGGACGTACTCGACATCCTTTAACACAGCCTTAAGTTATCAAGTATCCGACGCCTACTGAACTTCCTTATTGCAAATCTTGTTAAAATCAGTGTTTTCCATAGACTCGGCAGAAATCAGTGGCATTTGTAAAGTCGGATCCCAAAATAGGTCTTAAAAGCTAAGAACCTTGGGATAAATCCAAGTATGAAGGGATTGCTCATAATTCGTCCGACTTATAGACGTGACTGCTCAGTTGCCGGATCATCCATACTAGCTGTGGAATGTGTTGAGGTCACGTCATCCTCGTTAACGTTGAACTTTATCACAATTCCTTCAAGCGCTGATCTAAGTCGCGACCAACATGGTAGGCACCAATACACCCAATCCGTGAAGTCGACAAATCGGGCCCCCTATATTTGCTAACGGAAGCGTTCACCACACATCCGCGGAAGTATTCTATTTTCCACGAAGTGCCCGACAATTGCAAAAAGTAGTTGAGGCTTTTGAATTGAATCTTTAAAACTTGCGGAAGATATCACGAAGGAGCCACGGTGGCTATAGAACTTCGAGAATATCGGTTGTGTCTGCAGAGTCTATAAGTCGGGATCTGTATATGACCAACTTTCTTGCAATTTTTCTAAGTTATGAAAATTCCACAATGAGTCCATGCAGGTATTATTTATTCCGCGGCAATGTTCTATATAGCTGAGTTCACTTGCCTTGGGGTTGCCCTACAATTCTTATAAGGCATGAAAAATTATTGTGGAAGATATCCGTATCATGGATAAGTCGGACCCCCCAATGAGGGGGAAATATGGAAATTTTTTTCTAAGTTATCAAGCTTCCTCATGAAGCTGGAGAGTCGATAAGTCGGACCCTAATTTAGACCCTAAAAGGTAAAAACGTTGGGAAAAATCTAAGTATGATGAGGATTGTTCATTCTACCATCTGACTTATAGATGTGGCGGATCTTTTTCCGCGTCACTCGTGATAGCCGCGGAATAAAAATGAAGCCGCGTCATCCTCCTCATCGTTACAAACCCCTACATGATCAGCTTCCAATTTTTCAAAGTTCCAATAAATCCGTACTCATTGTGGAAGGTGTCCGTAGAGTCGATAAGTCGGACTCCTAAATGCCCCCAATTATGGTGCAAAAATTCTAAGTGTGGGAGAATTCTCATATTTCCGTATGATCGAAGACACGGACCTTTGTGCTCATTCCGCGTTATAGAAGAATAAGGGGCTTGTTAAGACGAAGAAAAATTGCGAGTATTTTTATTGTTTCGCGATGTTGATAATTCGGACACCCAAAGTGTGAAAATATTGATAATTTCTCTAAGTTATCAAATTTCCTATCGACGTCGTAGAGTCGATAAGTCGGACCCTAAATTACACTCCAAAGGAAATATAAAAAATTCTAAGTATGAAGATTACCCATTCTACCGTCCGACTTATAAATCTGGTGAATCCTTATTCCGCGTCATCCAAGATAGCCGCGGAATATAACGAAGCCGCGTCATCCTCCTTAGCGTCATATGAGCAACTTCCAATTTTTCAAAGCATTCTTATTAATCCGTGATATCGATAAGTCGGACCCCCAAGTGCTCCCAACCATTCTTGACATATTCAAAGTGTGGAAGGATTTTCATGTTGACCGTACAGTTAAAGGCGCGGATTATTAGTACGTGTCATTGTTAAATCGAAGGCGCGGAAGTATTCTGAGAAAAGACCAAGCCGCGTCATCAATTTCTCAAGTGCTTTATTACTCCGGCTTTTAGACATATCTATGCTGCGAGATTTTGTGCCCTTAAGACTCCACGGGATGAGATATAATAGGAAGGAAAATTAAAAATAAGAGTACTATGCTGACCGCAAGGTAGATAAGTCGGACCCCTTATGTGGGTCAAACTCTAAAAAATATTCAAAGTCATTAGATTTCCGCGGCATGGGAGCAGTTTTTCTGAGGCCATCGATAAACAATAAATCCGCGGGAAATATTGCATGAGCAAGCAGCTGACTCAGCCGGTTCCAAGTGCCACACATAGTATTGGAGGTCGCAGGATCAAACCCTCCTATTTGCACTTTTGCCGCTGACTAATATACTCCGCGACATTATAAACATCCACGGCTTTAGCTACTTTATTCATTTTCCCCTCGGATTTATTTTTATAAAAAGAAAAAATTAATGTGATCCGCGTAGTAGACAAGTCGGACCCCCTTTGGGGGCTATCTTGTTCCAAAATTTAAAAAATATTCAAAGTGTTGCAATTCCCGCGGCATGGTGATAGTGGAAGCTGAGCTAGGAGTATTGATATTTGAAGCCGTGCGATATGCCACACAAGGAGCTAGTTGTCTCAGTTGGTTTGAAGTGTTGCCTTGTGTATTGGAGGTTGTGGCTTCGAAACTTCTTGCCAACATTTTTGCTACTGAATATCGATGGCTAAGGCAATCCCGCAACACGCTACAAGCCGCGTCTTCGGGTACAATATACTCCGAAATATCATGTAAACTTCTTCGTGTGGACCGCAAGGTCGACAAGTCGGACCCCATTACGTGGGTACAATCTCGAAAATATTCTAAGTATTGAGAATAGTCACGGCATCCAAGTATTAAAAGCTGGACTGGAGGCATCAAATTATAAAACATTCGCGCAATATGTTACACAAGTGGATAGTTGTCTCAGTTGGTTCTGAGTACTGCACGCTATTCCAGAGGTCGCAATATCAAACCCTCCCACCTGCATTTTTGCTGCAGCATAGTACATATGACTGGGGCTACTCCGCGGTGTGCCATGAGCCGCGGCTCGATTTGTTTGGTTGTCTCTTGGATTCAAGGCGTTTTGCATGGCTATTTTGAAATGGTCATAACTTTTTCGTTATAACTCGGAATTCGACGTGTGAACTGTCGATTCGAAGCTTACGAGCCAAATTTTCATAATCCGTCAGAAGGTCTGCCAAATTGTGGACTTATTACGCCTCATGGGCTTTCGAGTATTCTCTACGATCATGTTTCTTCATTAAACCAAGTCCGACGGACACGTATTTTTTCCGCATAAAGGAAGATGTTTCCGATCGTTGGGGCTATTTCCTCACATCATCCTTCATGCGTGGGGCTAAATGTCATGGTATCATTTATTTATTTATTTAAATTATTAATGTCATTTTACCTTAATGACCTTTGACCTTCTGGATTGACCTTCACTTTTAGTCAATGGGCCTTTCTGGATTCTCCCATCTTTTCAATTGGCCCATAAACAAATAACCCATACAAAGCCCTAACTTCTTCCAGACAAATAAGCTCCTATTTGACCTAACTTCCCACTCCCCCTTAATGCTTGGTTATCCTTCTTCCGTGGATAACAACTGCCCACTGCTCCCATGATCTTCAACCTCTCCTCTCTGAAGTAACTTCCTCCTTCACCACTATAAATAGAGGCCAGTATCAAAAAGGAAGAGATCATCTGAAAATAATCCTCTTAGTCTCCTTACTCACACTCCATTTCATTAGCCTACCAAAATATAAGCAATATCAACCTCGATATCTTAATTCTTGCATTCAGTTTATAATCGTCTATTCAATAATCACACATTACCGTCTAACTTGAGCGTCGGAGGGGTTTTCCGGGAGATCACCCCCCGTACAAGGCTAACGTGTTGTTTTGCAGAAATTCAAGCCGCTTCCTTCCACGAATCGCCGCTCCGGATAACGCTTCCGCTTACATTATCTCAAGTGTTTTCCACTTCCACGTTTCATTACCGAAACAGTAATAAACTTTGTCTTGGTTCTACCAATGTATATGTTAAATCCTGAATATTTTAAATCGTATTGGACTAAAATTGATAGAATTTACATTAAAATAAAATAAAAAAGATTATATTTAACTATATTATAGCTTATAGGAAACAATAAAATGCAAATTATAAATGATGGATAAATACTATTAAAAAAATTAAAAGAATAATAAAAGTGAATAGGAGGAAGTATTAATGAATGAATGATAAAAAGTATTTACCATTCAAGGATGCAATGAAGGTGAAACTCATGCTTGCAACTAGTTACCTGAAAATGCACAAAATATTGTAGCAATTGTAATTATTTATTGTTAGGAAAAGCCAAGGGAAATTAAATCGTAACATTAATCAAATCTGCAAGAAATAGAGATTTTCATACAAAGGCTATAGTTCCATCTCTAAACCTCAATGAGGGATGAATAAAATTAGGGGTTAGTATAAACTCGGATCTATTTAGGTCATAATCCAGTTTCTGAAATTTATCTCTTAATAATTTATGATAGATATAATAGTTTTTATTTAAAATTTTAAATTAATTTTTTTTATTATAGATATGATAATTTTGATCATATCTGTTATCAAGCTGAAAACATATTTGAGAAGGAATTACCCAATGATTCTATGTCATGTGGTAGACATGACGATGAGCACACTCGAGATAGGAGAAATACGTGTAGTATGTGAGTTCGAGGATGTCTTTCCTTCTGAGATACCTGGATTACCACCTCCGAGAGCAGTTGATCTGACGATTGATCTTGTACCGGGCACGAGTCCTATATCGAAGGCTCCCTATCGCATGGCACCTAGAGAGACAACAGAGTTAAAGGTGCAATTGCAAGAGTTGTTAGATAAGGGTTATATACGCCCAAGCGTGTCTCGTTGGGGCGCACCCGTTCTCTTCATCAAGAAGAAAGATGAGACTTTTAGACTATGTGTAGATTATCGAGAGCTCAATTGTGCGACCGTGAAGAACAAATATCCGCTTCCTAGGACTGATGACCTGTTCGATCAGCTCAGAGGTGCATCGATGTTCTCTAAGATCGATTAGAGGTCTGGCTATCATCAGTTGAACATCTCGCTAGAGGGTATTCCTAAGATAGCCTTCAGGACACGATATGGGCATAATGAGTTTACGGTCATGCCCTTTGGTTTGACCAATGCACCAGCGGCGTTCATGGCTCTCATGAATAACATCTTTACCCCGTATCTTGACCAGTTCGTTGTAGTTTTCATCGACGAAATCTTAGTTTATTCTAAAGATGAGGATCAACATGCCGAACATTTAAGAGTCGTATTACAGACTTTGAGAGAGCATAAGTTGTATACCAAATTCACAAAGTGCGAATTTTGGCTACGCAAGGTTTCTTTTCTTGGGCATATAGTGTCTAGTGAAGGTATATCGGTAGATTCGGCGAAGGTGGAGGCGATCTCGACTTGGGCCATACTGAAGAACGCGTCTGAAGTTCGAAGTTTCTTAGGTATGGTGGGGTATTATCGGAGGTTTGTACGCGACTTTTTCAAGATTGTGCGACCGTTAACTCGGTTGACCAGAAAATATATACGGTTTATTTGGGATGATCAGTGCGATGAAACTTTTAGGATTTTGAAGACACGACTCACTACCGCACCTATCTTAGCACTACCAGATGGAGAATCAGAGTTCGAGATGTACACTGATGCGTCGAAAAATGGTTTGGGGTGTGTGTTGATGCAGAATGGGCGCGTCATTGCGTATGCTTCACGACAACTAAAGATCCTTGAGATCAACTATTTGACGCATGATATGGAGTTAGCTGCGGTAGTCTTTGCTCTAAAGATATGGAGACACTATCTGTATGGTACTAATTTTAAGGTCTTGTCTGATTACAAGAGCCTGAAGTACATATTCACCCAAAGGGAGTTGAATATGAGGCAACGACGATGGCTAGAGCTGATTTCAGACTATGACTTAGAGATCCAATATCATGAGAGGAAAGCTAATGTCGTTGCTGATGCTTTGAGCCTAGAAAACTGTGCATGGTTTGTGTAATGCCTTGGCTAGAGTACGTTTAAGAGAGGAAATTGAGGAAATGGGTATCGACATAGTAGAGCATGGGGCAGTGGCGTCAATGATGGAGGTGACATTTGATTTGTTTGAGGAGATAAGGATGAAACAGATTGAAGATATACATCTGATTGAGAAGGCTTCTCTAGTGGTAGAAACAACTGACCCACATTTTAGCATACATTAGGATGGCAGTTTGCGATACGATGATAGATGGTGCGTGCCTAACGACTCAGACTTATGTATTCGCATTCTTAAAGAGGCGCATAGTTCATGTTTTTCCATACATCCGGGCACTGACAAGTTGTACCAAGACCTCAGGAGAACGTTTTGCTGGCATGGTATGAAAAAGGATGTTGCTAATTTTGTTGCCAAATGCCTGACCTGCCAAAAGGTCAAGATAGATCATCGGCGACCTCAAGGTTCGCTTCACTCATTGTTCATACTCGAATGGAAAAGGGAATCGATATCTATGGATTTTATGTGTGGGCTACCGAGGACCACGAAGGGCAATAATATGATCTGGGTCATAGTTGATCGATTGACCAAATCGGCGCATTTTATTCCGATGAAGGATACTTGGAACAAGCATCAGTTGGGTTTAGCTTATCGACAGCAAGTGGTGAGACATCACGGAGTCCCATGAGACATAGTTTCAGATAGAGATTCTATGTTTTTGTCTAACTTTTGGCAAAAGCTACAGGATTCTTTGGGTACTAAATTGAGAATGAGCACAACGTTTCAGCCAGCTACAGACGGATAGATAGAGCAGACTATACAGACGCTCGAGGATATGTTACGAGCTCGTGTCTTAGATTTTGGTGGTTCATGGGACGATAAGTTGGATATGATAGAGTTCTCGTACAATAACAGCTATCATTCGAGTATCGGGATGGCACCATTTGAGGCACTTTATGGTCGTAGTTCTCATAGTCCCGTATGTTGGGATGATATTTCGGATACGGTAGCTTTGGGACCGCCTTTGATTCAGGAGATGATCGAGCAATTTCAGTTGATACTCAAGAGGATGAAAGCAGCTTAGGATAGGCAAAAGGGTTATGGAGATCAACGACGTCGATCTCTTGAGTTTCAAGTTGGAGATAAAGTCTTTCTTCGAGTTTCACCAACTAGAGGTGTGATGAGGTTTGGGACGAAGGGTAAGCTCAGTCCATGATTCATTGGACCTCACGAGATCCTTGAGCGCATAGGCAAGGTAGCGTATCAACTTGAGTTACCTGCGTCTATTGATCGAGTGCTTGATGTGTTTCACGTATCCCAGCTGAGACAGTACATCAGGGATGATTCACACATTCTTCGGCCTGAGCAGTAGACCTTAGATGACACCTTACAGTATGAGGAGACTCCCATTCAGATCCTAGATTGGAAGACGCGTGATACACATCGGTGTAGTGTAGCGCTTGTGAAGGTGCTATGGTCTAATCACGTTACCGAAGAAGCCACGTGGGAGGCAGAAGATGCCATGAGACGCGATTATTGTTTTATAGCTATTGCATCTCCTTAGTCTTAGTGAGCTAAGTTCGAGGACAAACTTCATTCTAAGTTTTAACGATGTTAAGCCATAAAATTTTGGTTAGTTCACATAGTTAGTACGAGTAATATAGATTCTTACAATGCATAAAGTATGAGACATTGGGCGACATAGGTTTACGATATGTATGTTAGCTAGATATTTGAGTATATGCTTGAGACTTAGTTTAACTTCGAGGACGAAGTTCATTCAAGTTGGGTAGAATGTAACATTTGGGAAATTAATATTTTAAGGCGAGTAAGTTTAAGAGTATTATCAGTGCGAGAATGATCTTAAATACGCATGACAAAAAATATTCCCAATTAATTTCTCTTTTTTTCCTTCTTTTTTTTTTAATAATAAAAAAAAACCCGGCATTGACCTTCTTCTTTCTTCTCCCTTACTTTAAAATCCTAAACCCGACATTTACATTAAACCCTTAATTCTTTCCATGCTTCAAATCTGAATCCATGGAGTCATTCTCACCGGCATAATCGAAGACAACGCGCATTACTCCTCAATCCTCTTCTTCCTCGGATCTTTGAAGGATTTGAGCTGCGAAAAAATCAGTTGATTTTCCCAATGATCGATTCTTCTACATTCTTGGTTGTTTGTATAAATTATGACTAATTGATCCTTCTTTCTCACTTATTTCTGAATTCGAACCACAAGGAGTGATATAGCAGCCGAAATCTTCCTCCCTTGCCTCTGAATTCTGCTGAAATTAGGGGGGAAAGAATGAGTTTCAATCTTGTTGATTAGACACCAAATTCAAACCGAGAATCAAGCATTTAATCTGATTTTTTTTTTTGTTGTAGCTGCAACAGAAGGTAATCCTTCTTGCTTTCCTTTTCTGTTTATAAATAATTGTACTCTTATTCATATACTTTCACTTGTATAACCTTTTATTCATGTGTCAAACCCTAAATGTTGTTGAATCTTGGAATGTATATGAGTTAGTTAGATGAATTCTTAATTGGAAAACTTATGGGAAATGTGTTATTAGTGAGTTATGTGATGATGAGAATTTAAGTGTGGATTATGATTTAAGTAGTAGATTATTCGAATTATTTAGTTGTGGTTAGTTCAGTGTTCTTGGATGTAATATTAACCTTTTTAAATTATGGTAATGGTTAAATGTTGATTGATTGGTTGTTCTTGAAAGTATCTAGGGTTCGTGTGGAAATTAGTAGCTGAATGGATAAATTAGTTGCGTTCTGTCTGGATAATTTGTTAATCTTGTTTGGTTTCTTGGTTTTGAGTTTAAATGAACATAGAAGTGTTTGAATTGGAATACAAAGGAAATTTTGGAGACGAATGATCTTTACAAGAACATAAGCTAGCCTAACGTAAAGTTATATATTATTTGATGATATTAGGGGTTGGAGTTAGAGCTTGCGCAATCTTTGAAATGAGAAATATTAGAATAGAAGTTGGAGCTAAGGTGCGTTCTTAGTTGAGATGCGATGAGCTATATAAACCCAGTTGTAGTATCATATGCTTTGTTGTGATGCTATATTTGTTATGCTTCAGGAGGCGATATCATCGAGGAGCCCTTCTAGTGATCGCAGAGTACCAGACTTAGCTTCTTGAAGCATAGTTTTTGGTGAGTAGTAGCAGTCCCTTAAAGGGTCTGGCAGACTACATTCTTGAAAATAAACTTTTTACTAAAGCTCTTGTGAAATTGAAAATTGTTGAGACAAATGTTGTTGTGACTGCTTATTTTGATATTATGATATGGTCAATGGACCGGGCTTGCAAGCTGGTCATTAACGGAGTTAAGGAACATTGTTCCCTGCTCCCTGTTTTTGAAGCGAATTGTCATTCAGATATTGACTAGCTTCACCCGAGAGCGACATAGCCTTAGAGCTATGGGGCACCTCTCAAACTAGACTCCCTGTGCGCACATAGATCTAGGAAACTGATGTTGCTTTTAAACCTATGATATGAATTACTGTGTTTTGTTGTTTTGGATTGTTACTTCTCATTCAGTTTAATCTAACCTTCTGTTGTTTTCAACTTTTAGTTTGTCTACAGATCGGAACTATTCGGGAATAATGGATTAGCGGAGGTGATTAGAGGTTCCAAGGATGTATATTGAGCTGAGCACTTAGGAATTTGTAGTTTTGTATTAGAATTTTGGATAAATGTAAATTTGATTTGGTTGTGTTGGTTATATCGGACTTGTAGAGAATTGTATGATTATCCTGTGATTTAGTTAGATGTTTGTTTTGAGATATAGCTGAGTTAGTTATGTTAAACAGCCGTTGACCCCTTTACTCAAGTTTTGGAAGTGTGATTTCAGTTTCTTGGAAAATGAACCCCGTGATGACCCTGTTTACTCAGTTAACGGTAAGTCGGGTTGTTACATTTCTAATCTTGCAAAATCATCAATTTATAGACTTTAGTAATATTGTTTTTTTTCTTTTCTAAATTATAAAAATTTTTTCTCTATTGCACAAAATAAAATTTTAAGGGTCTAATTCAATGTTGAACCTCTTATAGTATATGCATTAGATAAAATAGCATTTATTACTATCCTAAATAAATAGTCATTAAACATTTTTTGGATTGTTTCAATTCAATTGTAACATTTTTATGGCAATTTTCTACTAGCAAACAAGAGTCATCTTTCAATCCTACTTAATCATACAAACGGTATTGATTTCATTAGATACTATATAATTTTAGTTCATGCATGCTATTGTTCCAACTCATAAATTCATATAAGTGAGTTAATTAGAAATCCTTACATAAATTTAGATGAAAAAAGTAGTATTTTATTGCTCAATCGTTGCAAAGAAAAAAAAATCTGTATTCATTAGCTCTTAAATTTTATTTTAGACTTTGTTTGATAATTTTTTAACTTTTTTTCCAATTGTATAATTCATAATTACGCCTCTATAGTGTTTTTTTTATACACTTTAATTAATATTTATAGTTATTCCCACCTTGTTCTCTTCTCTCTGCTTCTTTTTTTCTCTCTAAAAATCTCTAGCTTTCATTATTAATTTTGAGGCTTCTATCAATTTTATGGTTGATAGTAAGCTTTCAATCTCTTTATTTTTGTTTTTTCGTTTTTAGTTGCAAATAAATCTATTGTTTCTATATTACAAAGTTGTTATATCTATTTATTGGATTCAATCTATTCATATATTGGGTTTTAAAATCTCACATGGTGAAAGTTTGGAGTCTTATTATCAATCCGATGATAAAAAGATATATGATGTCATCACGGTTGTTAGTTTTGCTAATACAATCAATTCTATGAAACTTATCTCTATTTCAAAGCCACACCAAACTCCAGAGTTAAAAACCTCTTCGAAGTAGACTATATCAAACAACGATGTGATAGAGAGAAGAGTTCAGTGTTAGATCTCATTTATAATGATCTTACCTTTTTCTATATAGAATTTTGTTTGATTAAAATTGTTATGTATTTGATCGATTGTTACTATATTGTAGATGTCGTATGACATTTTTATCAATGAATTATTGGATTCATTTTAAAAAAATCAATGTTTATTGTTACAATTACTTTTGTAAGAGACCCTATTCATAGTTTTTCTATAAGCAGGATACACTGGATAGGATGATGATGATGATAATGATTACTCAAATAAACACCTCTAATTTACCCAAAAAAAAAATGAAAAATTACATGTGAGAACCCTAAATTTTCTATTTTTTTCACGTGGCAGATAGACCTTATTTTTAATTCACGTGGTGACCTTCACCTTCTAATTTTTCCACATGGTAGACAAAAGTAAAGTTTTGTAACACCCTGACCCCTCGGACCGCCAGTGTCTACCTATGGAGACTGTAAACTGGCCCCACGGATATACACAAATCTTTCCAACGCAATTTAGCCTTACTTGTGCGCACCTAGAAAAATTTTCCAGGAGGTCACCCATCCTAAGATTGCTCCTCACCAAGCACGTTTAACTGTGGAGTTCTGAGCAAATGGGATTTCATAAAAAAAAATGCATCTTGTTGACATGAGTAGTCTATCAAGTCTTTTTAAAGCTAAATCTAGGGTATCACAAGTTTTTTTGTTCACTTACGATATTTTTATCCAACGAAATGACATTTTTTCAGAAAACTAACATCGTGATCACATTAATTGACCAAATATTTTGAAATTCAGTCGAAATAAATATTTAATTTAACCAAATACTTAAAATTTTGTCTACTACATAAAAAAGTTGAAAGTTTAAGGTCATCATGTGAATTCAAAAAACATTTGTCAGAAAAACCAAAAACTCAGAATCACCACATAAAATTTTCCAAAAATAATCTAGTAATTAAAAAGCAAGGATACCGTTAAAGGTTGATATTGAGAAAAATCTTCAAGGCAAATGCTGCATGCATCTTCATCTTCACATACATCCACAGCACCATTAGGTGTTGTCTCATGGTCTCCACTCCCCCTTACATTATCCATCCTTGAATGATCCTCAGCTTCTACATTTACCAAACCACTAATTATAATTATGGGAAATAAATGACGTAGTGACGTACTAACACAAACTCTAATGTACGATTAATAAATCTATAATTATCATATACGATAGTATACAACATTAGTTACTTACTAAGTACTAATACTCTAATGTACTGATTAAATTCATTGTTTTCATATACGATAATATCTACTAGTAATATATTAAGTACTAACAAACTCTAATGTACTGATTAAATTCTTTGTTATTTATACGATAGTATTACGTGATGCACTAAGTACTAACACAACCGCTAATTTAATGATTAAACCCATTGTTATCATATAGGATAGCCTCCATTAGTGACGTTCTAATAATTACTCACACTAGCAGTAATAGTGACGTTCGGATTTTAAAATGAGAAGGGTGAGAAGGATTTTTGTTTGATTTTGTTTGGTTATTATATATACAAAAGGAATACTATGTTATAAATTAAGAACATTTTAAAAATTATTCTATAGTTACCTTTCTGTGTAACATAGTTACTTTTACAATTGTGAGTTTTTGGCTCAATCGTGACCATAGATTTTTTTTCATTTTAGTGAAATCAAGGTTGTAGAATCCTTCTTACCCTTTTCAGTTTCAACAACTTCTCAATGGATATATATATATATATATATATATATATATATATATATATATATATATATATATATATATATATATATATATATATATATATATATATATATATTGAATCCATCATATAATTATAGATTAAACCTTATTATGTGTGTGAAATCTAACAAAAAAAAAAGAAAATTAGGGAAAAAAAAATTAATTGCTTAAACTTTTTTTAAGCAAAATATGTTAAAGAAATAAGGCAATAAATAACTTAAGTTAATATAAAAAGCCTTAAATATATTTTATATTCTACCACCCCTCTCATACATTCTCAATTGCATTAAGAAATTAAAGGTAATCATATATACAATTAAGGTTGTATATAAAAAATGAAACGTAGAAATATTGATGTGATTTGCATTGAAATTATAGAAAATATTTTTTTATGAGGATGAATTTAATGTTGTTTATATTCTTAAAGAGTTGTATATATTATTTCTCTTAAAAAGAATTTCAAGTTCAGCAAATGAAATATTAGATACAGATATAATTCAAAAATTATTCAAAAAAGTTCAAAAATTGATTGTAGCTAGAAGTGTTCAAAAATTCGACAATCAAACCAATTTGAACACAATATTGGATTTTAATTGACACAAAACACTTTATTCAAAATCAATCCGATGACCTGAACAAATACCTCAAATTATACCACGTGAATGTATAAAAAACCCTAAATTTGCCCATAAAAGAAAAAGAGAAGGCCGATCCAACTAAGACACTTTTTGCTAATGTGAAAGGCCAACGTTAGAGATTATGAATGGGATAAGTTTTCAAATTTTAGTTTTATAATAACATTTATTGGAGCCTTTATTTCAGGAATTAAGAAGGAATTTACAATTTGTCATTTCATGAGAGAAGCATAACATAGCCAAAGGAAGGTATTAATACACGTTTTCAAGTTTTTTCATTTACTATTTTCAAATTTGTAATTTGAATAATATTTTGATAAAAAAAACATAAAAAAATTAAAAAAAATAATCAAGATAATAAGCTATGTTGAACTTAATAATGAATTTGATTTCACGTGTCCTAAAGTTAACATAAATTGAATATCATGTAACCATCCAACTAAAACTTAAAAAAATGGGTATGACTAGAATTTAAGTAAATTAGAACTATGACATGACCTAAAGTCAACTTGAACTAAATAATAAGTCTAATCCAATTTAACTTTAAGTATGACCATTTGGATCAAAATTTTGTTGAACTAATTTTAATTTGATCTAATCAAGAGCAAAACTTTATACAAAATGGTATTAATCTAAAATTAATCCACGTCTAATTTGACAGACACCTGAACTGACTCGAGTCAAATTATTAACTTGACTTAATATGGCCAATATTAGACAAAATTAAATCTAATATAAATCTAAGTATCTAACCGATTAATAAACATTTAAATAAACTTAATTGCAAAGTTTAATTTATATATTTAGTGCACACTAATTTGACTCTGCAACAAGTTTTACTCTATTAATCCATATTATTTATCTTTCACTTTACTAACCTATTTATAAGTTAAAACTTAGTATATGAGTAAGGTTAGTGCATTATTTTAATGTCCGTAAAAGACGTGTTTGATTAAATAGTTTATTGGTAAATTTAAATTTGTTGTAGGAAAAAAATACACATACGGTTACATGAGCTAAATAACTTATCTATAAGTTACAACATAGTCAAGTGAAATCTTGTTTTAACTATATACAATTAAAAATATTAAAAATTGAATAAGTGTATTGAATAGAATGCATAAAATAAATTGGACACTAGTGAATTGAAAGGCAAATTCAAATCTTACGTGGACAATAACTTTTACATAGTTTTAACTTTATTTGAAATTTGGTTAAAATGGAATTCAAGTTTATTGTCTAATAATTATCGAATCCATTTTGAAAATAATACCTAGGATTAACTGTTTTTTTTTTCTTAATCTAAAACATAGGTCCGAATATCACGTTTTTTGTCCCTCACACTCTCCCAAGTCCCATCATCACCAACAATGGCGTATTACCATCGTACGAAAAACTCCTTCTCTATCCTCCTCTTCCTACTCTACACCTCTCCTCTTCTATCCTCTCAGCAAGATGAAGACACCATTAATGAAAACCCAATCATCAGCCGATTCCAAACCTACCTTCGTTTCAAAACAGCCCACCCTAATCCCAACTACACAGCTCCTGTTTCCTTCCTTATTACCCAAGCTCACTCCATTGGACTCCAAACCCGTACACTAGAGTTTATTCCCAATAAACCCGTTTTAATCATCACCTGGCCCGGTTCCAGACCCGACCTTCCTTCTATCTTGTTCAACTCCCATCTGGATTCCGTCCCCGCTGAGCCAGACAAATGGGTACACCCTCCATTCTCTGCTGTTCGAACTTCTGACGGTAAGATATTCGCTCGTGGAGCTCAGGATGATAAGTGCATCGGTATACAGTATCTAGAAGCCGTTCGGAACCTTCGAGAACGAGGTATGAAGCAGCCTGTAAGGACAGTCCACCTGTCATATGTACCCGATGAGGAGATTGGAGGCTTCGATGGAGCAGCAAAATTTGTGGGTTCTAAAGAATTTGAGGAATTGAATGTTGGGTTTGTTATGGATGAAGGTCAAGCATCTCCTACTGATGAATTTAGGGTTTTTTACGCTGATCGATCGCCATGGCATGTGACGATTAAGGCTACTGGACCACCTGGTCATGGGTCTAGAATGTATGATCATAGTCCTATGGAGAATTTGATGATTAGTATTGAGATGATTACTAAATTTAGGGACTCCCAATTTGATTTGGTTAAGAGGGGTTGGGCTGCTAATTCTGAAGTTGTTTCTGTTAATCCTGTGTTTTTGAATGCTGGAATTCCTACTTCTAATGTCAGTACTTCTATCTTCACTCTTTTTTGTTGTTGCTATTCATCTAGTTCATGGATTTAACTGCCCTTTAGTTGTTAGTATTAAACAATGACAAAATTATTGGACAAGGTTTAGGATCATGCTTAGAGGCAGGCAAAGTAATAGTATAGGTAGTTGAACACTCATCTTTTTCAAGATTATTAGGGTTTTAAATCAAATGATTCGCTAAGAGTTAGATTTCACTGTGTGTTGGAATAGTTTGTTCCATATTAATGGATTAAAAATGGTGTGCACGCTTTATAAAATAATAACTCATTAGAGTACTTTCTCCCATGGGCATATGATATTAGAATGGTATCTACTTGTCTTATAGAGTGCGTGCACTTTGCATTTTTCTCGATAATATAATGGCATTCAAAATAAGTTTAGCCTAGTTTTACATAGTATTAGAACCGAAAGATGGATTAAAGATGGTGTATACACTTTATATAAGTCGTTGGAGTCCTTCCTCCCATGGCCATATGATTTTGGTATGGTATCTCCTTGACTTGACTTATGGAGTGCGTGCACTTCGTTATATATACAATGACAATGAGTTCGGCCTAATTTTACATGATATTAGATTGGAAAGGCTCAACTAAAAATTAAATGGTGGGTCTGAAAAGAATGGTGTTTACTTTCTACTTTTATTGGTTACTCCACTTGCGAACTTTATCTTGTAAAAACTAATAATATTATTTATTTTTATTACCATCATTTAATGCTAAGAACCCAACGACATGTTAGTTCTTTTGTTTTAGTTGTTTTGATTTTGATTTTTGTGGGGATTGGATATATGCAGGGGTTTGCTATGAACATGCAGCCATCTGAGGCCGAGGCTGGATTTGACATTCGTTTTCCGCCCACTGTTGATTCAGAGCTTATTAGAACTAGAATTGCTCATGAATGGGCGCCAGCATCAAGGAACATGACATTTCAGGTTATGTTATACTTTCTACAATGCTCATTTCTTGCCCATGATATTGTATTGTTACTCCTGATGATTCAATGTAACACAGAACTTTCTACTTCTTGCTGAAAGCCGTTCAATTTTGTTCATCTTTTCTAGATTGTGGAAAAAGGGTGCAATAGAGACTTCCAAGGCCACCCTTTGATGACTTCAACCGATAATACCAATCCGTGGTGGTCTGTTTTTGTGCAAGCTATTACAGCCGTCGGCGGAAAACTAGGGAAGCCGGAAATCTTGGCTTCTACAACTGATGCTAGATTTATGAGGCAGAGAGGAATCCCCACCTTGGGGTTTTCTCCAATGACAAATACTCCTATTTTACTTCATGATCACAATGAGGTATAACAAAACTAAACATACAACTTAGCTCTCGATCTAGCAATATCTACGTTTTCTTGTTACGTTAATTGCTTAATACTATATTCATCAACCCAGTATTCAGGGCCGTTTCTGACCATAGGCAAGGTAGTCATTTGCCTATGGCCTACGGTTTAAAAGGGCCTTAATATCCGAAAACTTTAGTCAATGAAGTAGACACTTGATATTTTTGAAATATTTTATCAATTCAGAAGTATATGACACGTAATGATAATATGATATACCGGGTCCGTCTCTATTATTTTTCCAATACGCATTAAAGTTCAGAATCGACCCTACATAGAGAGGGCCTATTTCTTTCAATTTGCATAGGGTCCATAAAATGTCAGGAACGACATTGCTATCCCTCACAAGTCAATGTTAATTGCTTGGTGCTTAGAATGTAATTTTCTTTGCAGTTCCTACAAGATGCTGTATATATAAGGGGAATTATGGTGTATGAATCTGTTATCAGTCACTTGAGTTCTTATAAGGGAGATGACATATAAAGCCGGTTTCGTATCTAGATGCCAATCGTCAGCTACTGACTGTTATTTAAACTGTTTTACGGGAGATGATAAACGAAGCTGGATTTGTATATACATTTTGATCATCAGCTACACTCAATGGGATTACATTTGTATTCAGCATGGTTGTGGCGTCGAATCTCCATTGTTATTGTCTTTACCCTGAAATTGTATCTCGACTCGTTTGGTTGATTTGGATTTTCTCTACTTGAAGCATATATTTTTAGTTATATTTGTTTAGATTTCATGTGTTGGTCATTTGGCCTTGAAATGTTGAGTTAGCATCAGGATTTTGCACGGGAATGTTCACAAATATTACAGGAAAATTAGAGATGCAAAAAGGAATAGACTATCATTGTATACATCAACAAGGTGTGAAACCTGAAATCTTGCTTGTTTTCAATGGAAAGAAAGAACCTTGACCGAGAACTCCATGTCCATGTTTCCCAAAATATGTCGAAATAAGTATATATTTCTTTTGTTCTGAAATATTTGATACATAACACTTTTTAGCACTATTTATCATTTAAGTTTATTTATATTGCGGTTAAAGTGTAATAAAAAATATAGTGGAATAGGATTTTGTTTAAATTAAGTAATAGCATATTTTCATGATACTATTAACTTTTATAATTTTTAGTTATGCATAATTCACCATATAAATGACAAAATAACATATTAAATGTCATAAGATGTAAAATGTAACAAATATTATGAAATGAAAAAGTATATAAGTGATTATTCACCTATGTTTAAGTTGCAACAAGTATCATCACATTTCATACAACTTTTTGAACACTTTTTGTATTTGACCTTCTCATACAAACAAAAATTCTAAATTAATAAAAGAGAAAATTGTCAAAAAGTACCTAATAAAATTTTTTTTCCAAAAAATACCTAATAAAAAAAGTTTTGCCAAAAAATACCTAATAAAAATTTTCTTTTCCAAAGAGTACCAAGTAAGGTTTTTCTTCAGTTGACCATCAAATATAACGGTTGACTGGTCAAAAGCGAAAATTCTTCTTCCTCATTTTCAATTTTTTTTCCAATTTAATTTCAATTTTGAATAAAAAGTAGAGGCAGATGATAATGAGGATATGGAATTGGAAAAGAAATTGAAGATGAGGAAGAAAAATTTTCGATTTTGACCATTCAACTGTTATGTTTGACAGTCAATTGAAGAAAAACGTTAATTGGTACTCTTTGGAAAAGAAAAAAATTTGTTAGATATTTTTTGACAAATTTTTTTATTAGGTACTTTTTAGAAAACAAAATTTTTATTAAAACTTTCTGATATTTTTCCCTTAATAAAATGAGTGTTTTAGTATTTGAAATGTCAATATTAACACTCAAAATTTGAAGTGCGAAATAATTGTTTTAAATAATTTAATTTCATCATTAAGTACAATTTAAGATTGTCATACAATAAAACTATTTAGTAATAAATTGATTACTATTTATAGTCTTGAAATAATTATTTATAAGCTTAATATGAATCTTTACAATTTTAAGGTGATCAATTAAAAAAAATAAACAAACTATATAAACTCATTATATCTCATGTTGAGAAGGTATTATATATTAAGACTTAGGGTATGCTTGGATTAAGTGTAAATATTTAAAGGGGTGAAAGTAAAAAAAATGAAGTTGATAAATGAGAAATTAGTGAAATTTAATTATTGTAGAGGTGGAAGAATGGTTGCAAAGTGATGAAAAATGAAAGGAACTTTCAATTTTGTGGGGTAAATATTTATCCTAGTGGAGGGTAGGGAAATATATTACCTCCATAATAAGAGAAATCCTCTTCTTTTTCCATCATTATTTTTATTTCATACTCATTTTACCTTCTTCACAACTATTTCAACTATTTCAAATGTATCTCTATTTATTTTCATTTTATTAGTTTGATTTTTTTCTTCTTAAATATTTACGTCCAATTCAAGGATTTCAAGCGTATATTTACCTTCAATTCAAGTATGCTCTTACCGAGGAAAAAAATTACCCTCTTCCAGAACCCGTTTTCCTTTCACAAACTTGAATTTTCAACCTTCCAGAACTGAAGATTGAGAGGAAAAAGTTGTGTACAAAGTAAAATGGCTGGCCTTTATCCAATAACCCTCTATGTCTAACCATTTGAAGTAAACAAGGTTAAATTATGATGAAGTAATTGTTAAGAGTCTCAGGTGTTGATTATAAGAGTGAGTTCTTATTTTTACTTTGTGATTGATTTTTGAACTTATGTTAATTGATAAGAATCACAATCTTAGATAATCAGTCACATTGTAATTGTTAATCTGTGTGTTAAGCTTTGGAATTATGGTAATTGATAAGAGTCGCAATTGTTGAGAATGTGAGTTACCGTCGTTATTGTTTGTGTGTGTTAAGTTTTCAAATTATGATAACTATTGAGAGTCGCAATTGTTGATAATAGTCGCGAATTATAAGGACCTAAATGTGTTGATATATTTCCTGTGCTTATGGTATTGATGTTGGATTTAGGTATCATTGTGTGTGACATTGATGCTGTAGGTAACACTATCCTTCATTGATGCCTCAAAGCATCTAAGATTTCAAGCATTGAGCAAATCAGGTATAAATTATATGTACATGGATATTTCTTTTGGACAATTGAAATGTTTTGTCCTGTAAAAATTTGTTTGGTTACTGATGTATGATGATTTGGATTGCGATTACCCTAAATAATTTGGCTAATTGTGAAGAATGGCATGACTGTGAGGCAAAAAGACAAGCTTGGATTAGCTCAGTTCATACTGCTGCTGCAAATGGCAACTTAGAAGCTCTTAAGATAGCGTGCATTTAAAATGCTTGCTTAATGATAAATTCGACCCTTTTTTTCTCGCTGAAACTTAGTGTTGGGATGATTTGGACTTTTGATTAATAATAACTTCTTGCGATCTTGCTAAAGCATGACCCTTTCTGTGTCATTGTTCTGAATTGAAAGAAACTCTGCTATTTTTTGCAGTGAAAAATGACTTCATAGAGTGTGCTCAATTCTTACTCAGCTGTGGTCGCAGATGTCCATTATTTGTGGTTAGCTACAATTCTCAATGCTTCATCTTTGCAAATATAGTCTGATGTGTTATATCTTTCCTGTTTTAATTCATTGATTTCAATCGACAAGGCCGATTGCTGACGCATTATCACACGATATGCGCTCTGTTCTTTGATTGATGTGGAAAAAAGCTCAAGGAAAGTAGCTCTTGATTAACTTATACTACCGTTATACTTTGTGATAACACTATTTCTTGTACCATCAACTCAGCCAATAGGGTAGCTCAGCAGAAATACACTTCCTGCCTGCACATGTTCAGGGGGTTTTAGAACACCGGAAATCATTTATAAGGAAGCCTGCTATCCCTATGAGATGTTAGGTTTAATCTAAGCAGCTTATGTAAATTTTCGTTTTAATATTGAATAATATAAACGCTTCTCTTTTGTGGGTTGCAGTTTCGACTCGAGTGTAGACATTGATGTCTGCAAATACAGATCTGCTACAGGATGTGTAGGGTCTGCATGCTTAAACAGGCATGGAGAAGAGGAGCTCTGTGGTTCAATTTGAAAGTTGGCGTTCGATCAACTGTGTTAGCAGAATTCAAGCAGAAGATATCTGTAGGAGGGCCTCCACCTGGTTTGGACTCAGGTAAGTAATTAGTGTGATTTGGATGGAGCCTGCACTTATCTTTGATACTAGTCACTCAAATATGTAACTCCCATTCAGAAATTGTTTTATGCTTTTGCGGGGGAAGGATTCACCCAAATTGTTTCCCCTAGGCTATCAGCACGCCACCTAGCGACCATGTGTGCTACAGTTTTACCACTTATACGGATATGACTATATCCAAAACCCTTAAAAAACAAGGTCGACCCTATAAGGGGGCAAGAGGGGCATGTTGTAACACCCCATAATTAGGTCTTATTTTAAAAAGAATTTTGAGGAAAAACAAGAAACAAGTCCTAATCATGGGAGCATTATCCGGTATTTGAATTTTCGAATCAGATATCCGATCTGAATTATAATTTTGAAATGGATATCTAATTCCTAAGATTTAAATTGGATTCCAGATCAAATCATCGAATTTTCGGATTATCAGATAGTTTTGCTCGGCTCTAATACAACGAGCATAAAGTCCAACAAAAGGACATACAAGGTAAGGGAAACATCCTAGGGAAAACATAAGTCCTCTCCAGATGATCACACCACAAAAAAAACCCCAAAATTTCACGGGAAAAGATAACAATCCAATGGAGAGTAATTAGCAGCTCCCTAATCATAGGGAAATAAAATTATTGAAACAAAATTAGGGTTATAAAATTAACACCCAACAACCACAATTGTAAGTGAAGATAAACTAGCAGTCGTACATCACTTAAATATTTTGTTTGACAAAGATTTAAATATGATTACAAGACCAAAAAAAACATGAACATCAAGTAAAAGGGTACAACGGAAGTGAGTGAGAAGTGATCATGAGCTCATTGGATAAAATTAACGGTGTCATTCTGGTTATCGGGTTGATTTCTGGTTAGGTGTTTCGGGTCAGTTTCAAATCGAGTCCTGTGTTCATATTGATTTTTACATAATTGTAAATCATTTTTGAAGTAGGGTCAAATCGGATTTAGTTATAAGGTTGAGTAAATTTCAAGTCATCGAACCCGTTTTGAATACCTGTAGATAAAATGTAACAACTTAAAAATAAGAAATTAGGTCATCAAAAAAGAGAGATCAAGAAACTAGCCCAACATTCAGATGACATAATCAAGTGACTATACCAAAGAAAGATTCATAATTGATACTTTAGGTAGCTTTTAAAGCACATTTAAGCTTTTGTTAGATGCAAGAGTGAATGAAAATGGACATATATGCCCATTTCCCACTAGTCCTCATTATAATAACTTCATGTCTAAGTACCAAAATACTCATGATCCGTGTGTATGTCTTGTTTCAACCAGACAACTGGACTCGCATCATTATGTGATTAAGCCCATGATCCAAAGAAAAAAAAACATAGGTGGTTGGTCATCTCATTTGGAAACCATGAATCCCCTACTAGATATCTTAATCTCTTAATTATTTAGGTGATAAAACATAAAGGTACACCTTTATTAAGGAAAAACATAGCTTCATGTCATTTCGTAACCAGGGAGTTACCGCAGGCTTGACCTCGCGACTCAAACTCCGAAATAATCATCAAAGGAGTCACCGAAGGCTTAACCTCACAACTTAAGCTTCGATAAGGTACATTGCTTTAGAATAAAAAATTGGAAATCTATCAATATCTAGTTGTTAGTATAGGAATACTATCAATACAATAACACTCGTTTAGTGTAATAAGTCAGAATTATTATAAAGATACATGTTCTAATATTTACTTATCAATTTAGCAATCTTTTAGGGACTCTAAAATAGCTCTTCAAGATGTTTTCTTATTTCTTACATCTTTGGCCTCCATTCTGGTCATTCCGTTGAATTCCCGTGTGAGTCTCCCTAGCATTCCAATTGTTCAACAGGGGATTCCTTCTAGTAACACGGCTTTATTTCAATGAGGATATCTCAAATTCCAGCAGTTTCCCACAATTCTGCATGGGTTGCCAATCCTGCCTGCTCCGTCCACCTAAAAACCAGTGAACTTCTAACTAAAAAGAGATACTAACATCTTTTATGTATATTTTAGAGGGATCTTCTCATTAGGTCGCACAAACAATTATAACAGAAGCAAATACAAAGTCCCAAACAATCATAACTGAACCAAATATGCATGGTTCAAACTTGGATATACAGCAAAGACCTCAGCAAGGAAGGAACAACACCAGGCAAGACAATGTAAGCCACGCAAATCAAGAACAAACATCATCAAGGGGCCTAAAGACACAGGATCAAAATTCAGAAGAACTGACCTGCCAACTGCCTTTGCAAGACACCTTGAGACCAGACCTGTGCATCAAGGACCAGGAAAACCCAAGGGATGTCATCACTGTACATGGGCCAAGCACTCAAGGCCCAAGGCTAGCCCTAATGATCAGCACCAGCTCCAAGGTCTTAAGTCAGTTGGATCAGTGATAAAGTCACATTTTAGTTTTTTCTTATGCTTTGCTCTTAATTTCTGTTTTGGAATAAGTGCTTGGCACATGATCTTTAAATAAGGTTTAGGGAGTTTGTTAGGCCCAAAATTTAGCCGTTATATTGTATAAGCAGCCCTATATAAAGGGAGCATCTCAATTGTATTGGAGCTTCAGATTTCAGTTTTCAATATATCAACACTTGGTGTTTTTCAAACATCATTGTGTGTTTGTGAAGGTGTGAATGAAGCACTTTCTTGCCTCATTGAATTGTGAGTGAAGTAATTCAGGGGATTATCACATTTCTCAGGTAAGTGAAGCCTAGAGGGTGTGTGTATTGGCAACAATTGTGGTGAGTGAAGCCATCATTGGTGCCTTTGAACCGGGCCTGAAAATCAAGAACCTGTTTCTTGTTTCTGTCTGACCTTGTTCTGAGAATTGATCAAGGAACGTGGACTGCTGTGCTTGGAAAGGGTGATCGTGTGCATGTTTGGGAACCTGTACACCCCCTTACATGTTTCAAATTTGGTGTCAGAGTGTAAGTTTGCGTGGAGGGACGAAAGAACAGAAGAGCAGACAAACAACACTGTCAGAAAACTAAAAGAACCAGTCAGGAGATTTGAGTATTGTGCACACACATACATTGGTAAACTCGTTCTAATTTGTTTTTAGATTTCATACGTTTGCAATCTAAAGAAAAAGAGGTTAAGAGTTCTTGATAATCACTCTATATTTCTATAACTTGCAGTCTTTCATACAAATCAAGATTGTCATTGAGTCAGAATTTCTGAATTTTGTTGTATTTGTTTCTTTTTGATTTACAAATTTTCTGTGTCTATCTGTGTTAAAGTTAGGCAATGGATGCCAGATTAGAGGCTAGAGGCAGCCCTACAAACAGTAACCCAAATTTTGGCTACTGCTGGACTTGGAAACATTGATAGTCCCCTTTAAACCATGTTAACAACACTGTGAATAGAAACCAGGAGGATAGAACAGTGAGAATTGAATTACATGACTTTGATGGACAATCCCATGATGAGACCTATATTGAGTGGGAACCCAATTTAGATAGGAATTTTGAATATAAGGAAACATCACCTGAGAGACAATAAAAATTGGCTAAGATAAAACTCACCAAGTTAGCAGTTGTGTGGTTAGAGGGTGTACAAAAACAAAGAAGAAAAGAGAATAGGGCTAGAATACATGGGATAAACTAAAGAAGCACTTGAGGAGAAAATATGTCCCTTCAAACTATAAGCAGCAATTGTATGTTCAGTGGAACACCTTAAGTCAGAAAAATAGAAGTATTGCTCAATATGTGCAAGAATGGGAGAAGTTGTCTGTTCTCTGTGAAGTGACTGAGACAGATGAAATGAGGGTGGCCAAATTCATAGCAGGACTTAGGGATGAGATTAGAAAAAAAACTAATGTTGATACCCAACTTAACTTTACAATTAGCTTGTAACATGGCTTTGAATATAGAACAAAATGCTGTAAAAAAGAAGACTAGTTACAATTCTAGTTACAATAGGACACCCAGGAGCATACCCCCTAAAGCAGTGATTAATTCACCTAATCCACCTAAGAAAGATAACCAGGAAAATGGAACCAAGAGTAAGATCAATGTACCCTTGAAGAATGTTGTCTGTTTTAAATGTCATGGACATGGACACTGTAGGGATGCTTGTCCCAATGCTAGAACTTTTACTGTACATGAGTGGAATGAAATCAAAGATGACACCAAATCTAAGATGATGTTAGTGTCTAGGAATGGAATAGAGGAGGAGAGTTGGCCTTTTGTGGGAAGTGAAGAGCCTAAAGGGTCATATAGAGTAGATGAAACAGGAAGTTTACAGAGATATGAGAGTAGCATTGAGGACAGTGAGACTTAGGAAGAAAGGGAAAAGATATTGCTTGAGGAGGACCATTATAACCTGATTGTTAGGAGAAGCTTTCATGCTACGCCTAAGGTTAAGGAATCAGATCAAAGGGAGAATATCTTTCAAACTAAGTGTAAAGTGAAGGATAAGATTTGTCATCTTATCATAGATGAAGGGAGTGAGTCAAACTGTGTTAGTGTAGACCTTGTGTCAGAGTTAAAACTAAAAACCAGACCCTACTCTCATCCTTACAAACTCAAATGGTTTGATAGCAAAGCTAGTGGATCAGTAAACAAGCAATGTCTAGTAGGATTTCCCATAGGAACTTATGAGGATAAAGTGACGTGTGATATCCTAGAAATGAATGTCTGTCATGTGCTCCTAGGTAGACCTTGGTAATATGACAGGAAGAGTAAACATGATGAGTTTACTTACATCTACACCATCAGACATGAAGGGAAATTGAAAGATTGAATTCCTTTACCCCTCATAAAGCTATTCCCCCCTATTAAGAAACCTATACATTTGATTAGTAGGAAGGTTTGTGAAAAGAAGATAAAAAACAAAGGAACAGTGTATATGTTGTTCACTAAAGAGGTAAACTGTAACACCCCTGAAGTTCCAACCCCTTTTTCGAAACCAAAATCGTGAAGGACGGGAGGAAATTCGGGTGTTACATAAAAGAAAAGGAACATAATTTATATAAATGTTAAATAATAAGTTTATAAAGGTGAGAGAAAATTTCGGCAGTATCCCTACTAAAACTCGAACATGTGGAAGAGCAATTAGCACAATAAAAACATTAAACTAATCTAAGGCATCATTGCCTTTGAAATCTCACACCACTGCGGGATGATTTATCGCCGGTTTCTCAAATCAACATGTCAAGCATAGATCGTGGTTTCAATGTCAACGCTTGCGTTTTAAGATAACTTAACTCTTTAAAACCACACGAAGTTATAAACTACGCAGTGGAAATAAAAATATACAAAGGAGGACACAAGGCCTCATGACAAAACGTATACAACCAAAGTTTACTAAAGATAAATAAGAACTACAAAGTCAAAAGATAGCGGTATGACACAGGTTATGCTTCGCCCTCATCACTCTCCCCCAATGCAATGCAAAAGAAGCTCCAATACCTGCTACGCCTGTCTATGATCCTCCTCCTACTCGACATCAAACCATAGGCCAATGTGTCATAGCAGGACAATCATAAAAAGTCATCAACAATAAAACATAAACATACACACGTACACGTCAGTAACTAGCATCAAATATAATAAGGCCAACTACTAGGTAACATTATGCTATACAACAATATAAGATGATTTCATAAGACACAAGCATAGATAGTAACCTTTTATTGTCCACCTGTACTTCTTAATCTCATTACGCCTTTTCCAACCCGAACCATGTGTTCTTGGGTAAAATGCAGATCTTCAATCTTCTCTTCTCAAAACATAAACTCTTGTAAAAGCCGCATAGTAGCAACTCAACCAAGGCATTAACAGACTACTTAACACATGAACTTATACAGCTTGTCTATCTTAAAGTAAGTGTGATCATAATCTATCTTTGGGACTGGTAACTCCCTCGAGGTAACTTAACTTAGGCGCACTTCTCACTAGCATAAACTACTCTATCATTGAATAAATTTTCTATCAATGAGTACACGTTCGATCAATGTATAAGCTTCCTATGAATGAATAAACTTTCTATCAATGAGTGACATTCTATCAGTGGATCTTTTCCCCACTTCATGGCATAGTGACACGGCCAAGGGTGTGATCGGCCATCCGGCGCCCATAGCAAAGTATGAGCTCATACCCCCTCCAGCTGACCCTCTCGGGTCCTACCTTCGGGAAAAACTAACACACTAGGGTACTAAACCAGTGAAGATGCCACCATATTGGGGTTTGCAAGGCCCGCATGGTAGCACCTCAGTCAAGGGGCAGTATCTGCCATCCGGCGCCCAATGACAAAAGTATGCTCATACCCCCTTACGGTGATCCCATCTGATCTCACCTAGGGGACTACTAATCAACCGGACATATTCCAGTTGAGTCACGCCAACTAATCATAATCTAATACTTTATCAAATGGGAATAACTCCTGCTTTCGACTATTAATGAGTGTCCTGGGATAGTAGAACGCCGAAACCCACTGAGCAACTCAAACAAAATATGAAATTCACCTATAAAGGAGTCATTCTAACTCCAAGTAAGGCATAATCCAATTCTTAAATAAATAAAGGGGGCGGTCCCCGGCTTCTACTAGCACTCTCATTCTCTAAACTAGTCTAAGCACAAGGATTTCATAATCAATAGCTCTTCATAAAGTGTACTCACTATATCTCATAGTTTCAATGCAATGTATATTATCACAATAAACAATAATGTCTCAAAGCAAATTGCATATAAGGGTTAGTTACTGGCTTACTGCTTATACGTACCTGCAAGCATCACTGAACGACCAAAAGTAACAAAAACCACCTAACTAAGGTTTTACTCTCCTCTTATGAACTGGAAACCTATACAAGTTAGGAATAGAACTAATAAGTTTTCTTAACTACTTTGTCATACCAACTAAATGCCTAAGTAACCACTATCACCCATTCAACATGAGTTTTCGATTATTCTAGCACGCACACAACTCATTCAATAAAAGTCAAAATCATTAACTCAACACAACATAAGTCTTTTCACCAATTTAAAAGTAAAAGCATATGTGAATCGTTCCTTTTCATCAACTAATTTTTTTGAGTATATCGGTTTGCGTTACCCAAAAATAACTAATCACAACTAAGGCTCACAAATTTAATATAACACTAATATAATGATAAGGCAAATCTTAGAATTATCGAATTGCGATATCATTTGTTACATTCTTCAAAGCTAGAAAGAATTATAATCAAAACAACACAAGTAACTTTAGCAACCATCGACGATAAGTTGACATTATGCTCTTGGCTTACTAAAATTATGCATTATGACTTCAATAACAACCAAATAAGAGTACTTGTAATTCACAACAATCAAACTGCACAATTAGCAACTATTATTCCCAATTTAACAACCACACCACTTCTATATTCAACTCTAATCATAACCATTACCAACTAAATCTATCACAATAATATTTAACCAAGTCTTAAAACAACTTGTAAGGTTATCCAATCAATCGTCACACCACCAAAATATAGCATAGAACACACATCATTAGTAATTTCATTTCTAAATCCAAACCCTAGTCATTTCATGTTCAAAGATAATACTTTTAACCATTATCCATAGCAAGAATCAATAAACTAATACTCCACCATAATGTACATGAAAGCCCACACTATTACTAATTTCAAAGATAACACCTTTAATTGTTACTCATAGTAAAATTCAAAGAAACTAACACACAATCAACACAACCCATAATTTCTAATCAACTTCAAACCCTAAGTCATAAATATGTTCAATTCATCCATTAAACTCTTACCCACAAAAAGATTCAATGAAAATAATACAAAAATCAATACTAAACTCACAAACTTGATAACAAATTTTAATTAAAGACTAGAGAACATCAATTAGGGAAGAGGATATGGCTTACTTAGGTGAACAAGAGAAAAGGGGTGAAGAGAGGGGTGATAAGTGTAGTGGTGGACCACAAGTGGTGGTCGTGTGGGGCAGCTGTCACTGGTGGAGGTGGAAAAACGCAGCAACAGCTGCTCTTAAGATGGCTCACGATTGCTATCTGCTGCTTGGGGTAAGTTGCGGTTGCCGTCTGCTGCTTGGAGTGAGTCACGACTGCTGCCCTTGGTGGTAGTGGCGGCTCAGCAGTGAGGGAGAGGGAAGAGAAGAAGAGAGGGAAGAGGGAATGGAGGCGTGAATGAATGTGGCAAGGGGTAACCACTTAAAACCCTAACTCCTTTTTATTTTATTTTATTTATTTATTTATTTATTTGTTTGTTTATTTACTTATTTATATACATCTTCTTGCGAAGCCCAACTAAGAAACTCACCTTTGTGTGCTCACACATTTTAATAAAATAATAATTTTGATTCGAACCTCTTTATTTTAGATATCGTAATTGTATTTTTAATATAAATATATATTAATATTTAAATTCGTATATGAAAGGAATTCATTAAAACTACTCCTAAAATAATTCAATATAATTATAAAATCCCCAAAAGTTATTAAAATATTAATTAATGACGTCAGAAAATCTCGGGTATTACATAAACATAAGCTCTACTATACCACCTGAGGTCAGACAGTTGTTGCATCAGTACCAAAATGTTTTTTCAGAGGACTTACCAAAGGGACTCCCACCCATAAGAGGTATAGAACATTAGATAGACCTCATTCCTGGGGCCCCTTTACCAAACAAGCCAGCATACAGAACTAATCCCACAAAGCTAAGGAACTACAGAGGCAGGTTGAAGAATTGTTACAAAGAGGAAAGTCTTAGTCCTTGTACTGTGCCTATACTCCTATTACCAAAAAAAGATGGAAGTTGGAGGATGTGCATAAATAGATTTGTGAATAATATCACTATTAAATACAGATTTGCTATACCTAGGATAGATGATATGCTTGATGAACTTGCAGGTGCTTAACGGTTTAGTAAAGTAGATTTGAGGAGTGGTTACCACCAAATCAGAATGAAAGAGGGAGATGAGTGGAAAACAACCTTCAAAACAAAATATGGACTGTATTAGTGGCTAGTTATGCCATTTGGACTTACAGGGGCACCAAGCACCTTTATGAGGTTGATGAATGAGATTTTAAGACCCTTCTTAGGAAAGTTTATAGTAGTATACTTAGATGACATTCTGATCTATAGCAAACAAGTAGAGGAACATTTGGAACATCTTGGCAAGTTGTTTGAGGTTCTGAAGAAACAACTATATGGCAAGTTAGAGAAGTGCGGTTTCCTTATGCAAGAGATATCTTTTTTGGGGTTTATCATAGGAAAAGGAGTAAAAGCAGGCCCTTCAAAGATTGAGGCTATCCAAACTTGGCCTACACCCACTACTATAACTCAGATTAGGTCTTTTCATGGCTTGGCATCTTTCTATAGGAGATTTATAAGGAATTTTAGTTCCATTATGGCACCAATCACAAAATGTACCAAGAAGGGAATCTTCAACTGGACACCAGAGGCTCAACAAGCCTTTGAATTTATAAAAGACATAATGTGCAAAGTTCTTGTCCTAGAATTACCCGACTTTTCAAAACTCTTAGAAGTAGAATGTGATGCTTGTGGAACAGGTATAGGGGCAGTCCTAATACAAGAGGGTAGACCAGTAGCATTTGTTAGCGAGAGTAAGTCTAGGCTTAACTACTCTACCTATGATAAATAATTTTATGCAATGATTAGAGCCTTGGAACACTGGTCTCATTACCTTAAAGTGCAGCCTTTCATACTGTATATTGACTATGAATCCCTTAAGAACATACATGGCCAACAAAAACTAAATCCTAGGCATGCTAGATGGGTAGAATTTCTACAAACCTTTAATTTCTCAGCCAAATACAAGAGTGGGAAAACTAATGTCATGGCAGATGCTCTAAGTAGGAGACACAACCTGCTGGCCATCCTTGAAGCCAGAATCTTGGGGTTTGAAATGATCAAGGATCAGTACCCAGGAGATCCTGATTTCAGTACCCTTTACACAACTTGTTTAGAGGAACCACAAGGATTATTTTACATTCAACAAGGATTTCTTTTCAAAGGAAATAGATTATGTATACCTAAGACACCCCTAAGGACTTTGTTGATTAAGGAGGTTCATGAGGGAAGTTTAGCTGAGCATTTTGGGATTCAGAAAACCCTTGAGATGGTCAGCCAACATTTCTATTGGCCTAAGGTGTTGGGAACTATAGGAAGATACATCCGTGGGTGTGAAGCTTGCATAAGGGCTAAAATCACATTTCACAAGGGAGAGTACATTCCCCTACCTGTAGCTAACAAGCCTTGGGAGCACTTAACCATGGACTTTGTGGTAGCGTTACCAAGAACACAAAGAGGAAAAGACTCTGTCATGGTAGTGGTGGACAGATTCTCAAAAATGGCACACTTTGTAGCTTGTCATAAGGTAGATGATGCAAAACATATAGCTAAATTATACTTTGCAGAGATTGTAAGATTGCATGGGATACCTAGAACCATTGTGTCTGATAGGGACAGTAAGTTCCTAAGTCATTTTTAGAAAACCCTATGGAGAATGTTAGGCACTAAGCTCTTGTTCAATACAGCACATCACCCCCAAACTGATGGCCAAACTAAGATAACAAACAAGACTTTAGGATCCATCTTAAGGACTTTGGTGAGTAAGAACCTTAAGGATTGGGATCTCAAGCTATGCCAAGCAGAGTTTGCTTACAATAGAAGTCCTAACTATAGTACTAAGCACACGCCTTTTGAATGTGTCTATGGAAAGAATCCTTTGTTACCTATATCTCTAATTTCTGCAAAAAAAAAAAAAAAAAAAAAAAAAAAAAAAAAAAAAAAATCAATGATAGGTCTCATAAAGATGCTGAGGAGCATGCAAAGGAACTATTGAAGCTGCACAACAATATACAGAAGAACATCAACAAGACCAATGACAATTACAAGCTGAAGGCAGATAAATATCATAAGAATAAGTAGCAACTAACGGTTGGTGATTTTGTGTGGATTCATCTAAGGAAAGACAGGTTTCCAAACCTAAGAAAGAACAAGTTGATGCCTAGAGAAATAGGTCCTTTCCAAATCATGGAAAAATATGGAAAAATGCTTACAAAGTGGACCTGCCAGAAGAATACAACATCTCCAGTACATTCAACATTGGGGACCTCAGGCCTTACTATTCCCAAGAAGGAGAAGTTGAACCAAATATTTGGTTCTGTCTGACCTTGTTGTGAGAATTGATCAAGGAACGTGGACTGCTGTGCTTGAAAAGGGTGATCGTGTGCATGTTTGGGAACCCATACACCCCCTTACATGTTTCAATAACAGCAGCCAATGACTTTATTATTTTGAACATTTGCACTCTAAAGTTGCAATAACGATCATAACAAATCCAACTGACAAAGTAAGCATCAGCAATTTAATCAAACTTGACATATACAATAGTCTTGATAGAGCCATTATTAGAAGACAAAGTGAACATGATAAAAGCAACGAAACATAGGAACCTATTATTCTGTATCCAATGCCTGTTTAGATGTATGTTACATGGGGATTCTAACTAATGGTTGAAGCGCAATAATATGTTATAGCCCAATAAGACAAAGTTTCTATTATTGGACTATTTAACCCAAATATGGGGCATGTCTCACAGTAAGACCATCTTATACAAGAATTTATAAAGAAGCAAATCAACAGAGAATTTACAATTCATTTTGCCAAAAATAAATAGTAACATTCCCATCGTCCAACTATTTACGGCCTGTTTAATTATTGGTACTAAATGGTAGTAATGGGAATGCTTTGCAACGTAAATTTTTATTAAATATATCATTGATTTCCATGATTATGAAACTTTGATCATAAAAAATATTTTTGTTCATAATTTATTGCAATATAATACCACCTCTCCTAAAGATAATGCATTGAAATAAATTTTAAAATAAAATGAAATAGTTGAGATAAAACAAACATAATCATTAAACTTGTCAGAATATTTTCTACTAAAACTAACTTAACTTTTTATTTGCATTCTCGCCATTTAATATTGACAAACGAACAAACCATTGAAGCCATAAACAAAATATTTAATACTTATACTATATTTAAACAAAGTACAATTCAAAATTGTTACACTATAAAATTATCAACATTACATAGAAATTTATTATAGACGATTTAGCTTTTCTAGTCTAGATTAAAATAAACTATAGTAAATGACATAAACAATACATTATAAATAAATAGAAAGTTAAAAGTGTACAATGAATATAACTAGAAAAGGTGATATTTAATTTTATCTCATAAGTAATACTCTTTTTGTCCTTTTGAGTTTTATCCTAAAACTCAAAAAGCTCTCACATAATTGAATTTTAAGGTGTAAAACCAAAGGGATAGAGGGAGTACTTGATTTAATTTTGTTGAACATTTAGAGTATATAGACCTAGATTTGTATATACTACATACTTAGGGTCCGTTTGGTTAAGTGAGCAGGATTGGAATGGTATGGAACCCCATACCAGGATGGTATGGATTCAGAACCCCATACCAGACTAAAACTGTTTGGTTCAATCCAGTAATAGATATTCAATCCATTCACACTGTTTGGTTCAATTATGGAATGGATTCTCAATCCGACCCCTCCGTCTTTCTCTCTCTATCAATGGTAATGTGCGACATTCGGGAATTTAAAATAAATAAAATTATTTTGGGCTTTAAACTAATTACAAATTTACCATGAATCAAGTAAGTTAAGTAGGTTATAATAATAATAATAATAATAAAAGGTAAAAAAAATAATAAAAAAAAAATCTTGGAAGTGGGCGGCAAGGAAGGCCAAGTGCAAAAATATTAACTTTTCCCTTCCTCCTTCTTGCACATAAAGGAAAAGTTTAAAATAAGAATTAGAAATTAAAAAAAAATTATTATTATTATATACCCAAACCCCCAAATCAGAAACCCATTTCCTTTTCCCTTCCTCCTTCTTCGAGCAATCAGCAGCTCCATCAACACCTTCACCACTTTCCTCCTTCTGAAATTTCGAGTGCCTTCAAGCAAGATTCATCATCTTCTCGTTGATTCAACCGGTCCTTTCGTTTTCCCTTCTCTCTGTACAGCAAAATCAGGCGGCAGAGATGATAGCCGTACCGGAGAAGAAAGCCGCCGCCGGGGAGGAAGTCAGCCGGTGAAGTTGGAGTTCGTTCAGCTTTCACTATTGTTGGAGGAGGAAGGTGGCTGCTACTTTTTTCTCTCTCATCACTTTTCTGAAATTACGGTTTGAATATGAAATGGAATGGAGTTTGAAACTTAGGGGGATAGGAGGGTATGAGATTCTAAAGGATTGGAATGGGATGAGAATCCAGAGGGTATGACATCCCAATGTAAAAAGGCCTAACCAAACATTGGAATGGTTGTGATACCATTCCATACCATTAAAAAAGAGCCAACCAAACATGCCCTTAGTATAGTAGTGGGACTAAATAAATATATTATAAGTCCAAATTAAATGCCTCAAAGAATTTGATGAATCATTACTTTGATTCATAAGTTTTGTTTGGTGAAACATTACTTTGTTTCATAAGCTTTGCTTGGTGAAACATTACTTTGTTTCATAAGCTTTGCTTGGTGAAACATTACTTTGTTTCATAAGCTTTGCTTGGTGAAAAAGCTTTGTTTAGTGAAACACTTTTGTTTCAAAAGGAGGTATTATTTGATGCATAACTCTATAAATAGAGGTTGCATGCCAAGAGATATTCCATCCCAATTTCATATAATTTATGATTTCTCTCCTAAGAATACTTTTATTCTTGTTCTTCCTTTCATGAGATAATATTGAGAGAGTAATTAACTCTTAATATCATCAAAGTTCATAATTCACTACAACACTTGTATTTATTATTGCAATTTCCTTGTGCTAGGATTTTGTTGTGTAGATTGTATCTCATTGTGAATTTCATTTATCATCCCAAGCACCTTTGTGGGAGAAATATCACAATAGGAAAGTGCATGAACGCCTTCTACTCATATCAAGTTTCCGAGCGACTTCTCTGATTGTCGCAACCTTATCTTCATGGTGTCCATTTGGTGATTTACAAAGTAAGGAGTTCCATTGCCATCCACACAAGGGAAATACAAATCGGTTTGTTTTATTTGTATTTGCATTATATTTCCAATAATCTATTGTGATATTTTTTCAAAGATGGCAAGCGTTAAAGATCTCATTAAAATTTTTCATCAAGTTGGACAATTATTTCGGCATGAAGTTCTGATGATGGCTAATGAAATATTTATTTTCATGGGTATCTTTAGTAAGAAGAAGTATCATGGAAAACAAGTAAATTTTTCTTGAGATTTAATAATCATAAATTATATTTGATATTTTGTGTTTAAATTTGTGAAAAAGTTTTTACATACATTTAAATCTTCTTTTGGATGATCATATACATGTGTTCAAATTTTAATTTGAAGTAAAGCATGTGGGTAATAATATTTTACAAAGATATGATCTAGAGAAGTGGGTATGTGTTTTTTTTTTTTTTTTTTGATGATAAAAATTTTATGATGGAAATCATAAAGTGCTATGTTTTCTTAATTATTAATTAAGAAAAGAGAATAGAAATCTATTCATGTGATCATCATGGTTAATAGGGCAATGAAATTTTGTAGTATGGAATAAAAGTACTACAATGTCAGGATTTATATATTATATATAAATTAAAATTGCCAAGTATACATTAAGTATGTATTTTATCGGATATTGATTGATTAAAGTATAATTATGTTCTATACTTGATGGAATTAATTCTTCATGACACATGTTTACAGAAAGTGAATAATTTTGTTTTATCATGTTGATAATTGATGTATGTTGTGTAGCATTAAAACCAAAGGTATGATAATATTGTTTAGCATACTTTCGATTAATCTCAGTTTGTAGATTTGTAATTGTTTTATTTTATTGTTCTAATTATGAAATAAAGTATCAATTTTATTGATGTAACCATTTTTGTGGTTATTTATGGTAGTTATTTGTAAATAACTACTTATATAATGATAAATTTATTGACTTTTGTCAAGTATCTTATGATGAGACAAAATTAAAGTGACATATTTTTTTTTAAATTACCCAAGTTCTTTATAGAAAACAAAAGGGGTAATGATTTATATTGAAATACTCAAATGAGTTATGTAATTACCCAAGTCAATCTAGTTATATTATAACGAAGATTAAGGGGTAGAATTTTTATGTCATATGGATATACATACTTGTGTATATGAAACATATTAAATCTAAATTTAATATGGTTGGACCATTATTATAATAATTACATTTAAATAATTATGTATAATTCAACAATGTTGAAATTATAAGTAAGTGGTTGTTTTTATCATTACTTATGAAAATAGTTATGAAATAAATGTTATTCTACATAAGAGAATAAATTAATTTGCATAGATTTTGCAAATTATGTTTTATGGTGATTAAAATTCCATGATGTTTATAAATCAAATTATTATTACTAGTTTGTAATAATAATTTTGGTATGTTTATTTGATCCATATAAGTAAATGGATGGTATATAATTTATTCATAAATTATATGTACAAGCTGATTTATTTTTAAAACTATAAAGTGAATACTATTATCAAGTATTTATTTATAAAATTGTGTCCTTTAAGACATGTGAATTATCAAGTGGTATGATAATGTATTTTATGCCTTAAGCATAAAATGTATATTATGGTAAATAAATTCCATAATGTTTAATAATTTATTTATTATTACTAGTTTATAATAATGTAAGAAATTTTCCCAAATTATACATAATTATATGTATGAAATTCAATTTTGAATTGGATCACAAAGAATTGTCATTTCTATCTGTGATTGAATGTTTACAAATAGGGGAGGTAATTTTAAACTTCCAAGTGTAAACTTATAAAGATAATATTTTAGCCATAAACATTTGTCATAGATTTAGACAAAAAGATTAAATTATCTCTTGTTTGAGATGTTTAATAAAAAGTCATTAATCTCTTGTTTGAGATGTTTAATAAAAAGTCATTTTTCAAGAAAAAATGCGCACTAAGAAATTTGATGATTGGTCAAAGATACTAGAATAATGTTACTTCTAGTGTTCCATATTTATTTAATGTGGAAGAAGATCCATTGACTTTTAGTGATACTATGGCATCACAAGATATTGCCTTTTGGAAAGAGGCAATAGATGATGGGATGCAATCCATCACGGGGAATAATACTTGGGTATTAGTAGATATCCCACCGACTTGTAAACCAATTGGTTGCAAGTGGATCTTCCGCAAGAAGATGAAAATTGATAGAACTATTGATAAGTTCAAGGCCCGTTTAGTGGCACAGGGCTTTAGACAAAAGCTTGGTATTGATCATTTTGATACATATGCACCAGTTGCAAGAATAACCACCATTAGGTTGTTGGTAGCGTTGGTTACAATTTATCTTCTAGGGGTCCAACAAATGGATGTGAAAACCGCATTCTTATACGGAAGCTAGATGAGGAAGTTTACATGAAAAAACTCGAAGGGTTTGTTTTGAAAGGACAAGAAAATAAGGTGTGTAAACTTGTTAAGTCACTATATGGACTTAAACAAGCACCAAAACAATGGCATCAAAAGTTTGATGAAATTATACTGTCCTTTGGATTCAAGTTGAATCAAGCGGATAAATGCGTTTATAGCAAAGTTGATAACCATGGCAATGAAGTTATCATTTGCTTATACGTGGATGACATGCTCATCTTTGGTACTAGTATAGTACATATCCAAGAGACAAAGGATTTTTTGTCTAAATCCTTCCAAATGAAGGATATGGGGTAGGCCGATGTGATCTTAGGCATAAAGATCAAAAGAGATGGTGGTTGTATTAAGCTTAGTCAATCTCATTACATTGATAAAGTGCTTAATAGGTTTAAATTGCAAGATTGGACACCAATCTCAAGTCCCATGGAGGAAGGTATGAAATTTACCAAGCATACCGGAAAACCAATTTCTTAATTAGAGTATGCAAAGATAATTGGATCTTTGATGTATTCTATGACATATACAAGGCCGGACATAACATTTGTGGTTGGTAAATTGAGTAGATTTACTAGTAACCCGGGTCTCCAACATTGGTTGGCGATAAGGAGAGTATTACGATACTTGAAAGGAACCATAAATTATGGTATAACTTATAGTGGTGAACCTCCTATTTTGGAAGGTTATTCCAATGCTAGTTGGATCACTAATGAAGAGGATAATTCTTCAACTAGTGGTTGGGTGTTTGTTTATGGGGGAGGTGACTTTTCATGGGCTTCCAAGAAACAAATGGTAATAGCAGATTCCACTATGTCTGCGGAATTCATTGCACTTGCCTCGGCGGCAAATGAAGCGGAGTGGTTAAGGAATCTCATGTTTGAGATACCTTTGTTGCCAAAGCCAATTTCACTAGTGGCAATTCATTCGGATTGCACAACGGTTTTGGGAAGAGCTTATAGTCAAGTGTATAATGGTAAGCCGAGACACATTGCTCTTAGACACAGTCTAATGCAGGATCTTATCATTCATGGGGTCATAACTCTTGACTATGTGAACACCAAGTTCAATTTGGCTGATTTTTTCACTAAAGCCATGAGTAAGGTTTCAATTGAACAAGCGTCAATTGAGATCGGTTTATGTCAATAAAGTTTAAAGGAAAGTCCCAATTCACACACAAGTAGCATTGTGTCTTGAATTCAATGTGGTAAAGTCCTTTAAAGTCTTTGAAAGCAACAAGGATGAATGACCCATAGTTGCTTTAGACCGTGATAACAAGGTAGTCGCTTAAGTTCTCAAGGTCAAGGGTTGAAGAGCTCTTGGTGGTATCCTATCACGGGGATATGTTTTACGTAGTGAGAACCTACCTATATAAGTTTGAAGTTTTGGCCGCTTCAAGTAGTCAAGATTGGCATATCCGACTATGATAAACTTATGAATAGATATGGACACGGCCCTATATAATGTGTCAAGGTAAATGACAATGTGTTATTGGTTTTGTGTGTATTTAACCTTCAAGTGGTTGGATGGGCTAGTTGATTCAATCCGTAGGGACATCATGTTCGATCGCTTGTGAAGTGTTTTATACTAGGCGTTAATTCAATCCGTAGGGACATTAGTGTTGATGCATGAAATGGAATTATATACTTAATGTGGAAAGGAAGAAGGAGGTTTGTTATACTCTAAATGGGGGAGGATTGTTGAACATTTAGAGTATATAGACCTAGATTTGTATATACTACATACTTAGTATAGTAGTGGGACTAAATAAATATATTATAAGTCCAAATTAAATGCCTCAAAGAATTTGATCAAAGAATTTAATCAAAGAATTTGATGAATCATTACTTTGATTCATAAGTTTTGTTTGGTGAAACATTACTTTGTTTCATAAGCTTTGCTTGGTGAAAAAGCTTTGTTTAGTGAAACACTTTTGTTTCAAAAGGAGGTATTATTTGATGCATAACTCTATAAATAGAGGTTGCATGCCAAGAGATATTCCATCCCAATTTCATATAATTTATGATTTCTCTCCTAAGAATACTTTTATTCTTGTTCTTCCTTTCATGAGATAATATTGAGAGAGTAATTAACTCTTAATATCATCAAAGTTCATAATTCACTACAACACTTGTATTTATTATTGCAATTTCCTTGTGCTAGGATTTTGTTGTGTAGATTGTATCTCATTGTGAATTTCATTTATCATCCCAAGCACCTTTGTGGGAGAAATATCACAATAGGAAAGTGCATGAACGCCTTCTACTCATATCAAGTTTCCGAGCGACTTCTCTGATTGTCGCAACCTTATCTTCATGGTGTCCATTTGGTGATTTACAAAGCAAGGAGTTCCATTGCCATCCACACAAGGGAAATACAAATCGGTTTGTTTTATTTGTATTTGCATTATATTTCCAATAAATTTTACTTTTCAGTGAACTTTATGTATTTCCTTCCCAAATAAAAGTAGGGATATGTTGAATGTAGGCTAGTCCATCCCATTTGAATGTTGGCATCGTTTCTCCAATAATGGTGAACATTCTTTGATATGAAGTTCCTTAAGGGAAGTGAGTTTGGACATCCAACTCGGCAGAGATTCAAGATGTTTGCAATTCTCAATTGACAGAGATTGAAGGTTGGTTAAGTATTGTACCCAGTCAGGCAGATTCACCATTTGGCGGAGACTCACCAGTATCAAGTTGCGAAGAGATTTGTCAAGTGGCTTGCCACTGCTTTCCTCCATCTCTCTTGATAAATTCAGATTAGGGCAATAATTGATTACTAAGGTTTCTAAGACAAAGAGATGTTGTAAGCCTTCTCACACGCTCTTCAAATTGGTGCATTTGTAAAAATCTAAAACTTGTATGGAAGACAAACACGCACGAAACACATTCTCAACTTCTCTCAGATTCTCTATGTTCTTATCTTCCCAAATTCTCTGTTGTTTTAAACCATCAAAAGCCTCGATGTGTAGCCCATGATTTAGCCAAGTTGTGTTGTCTATTTTAATTTCCCTTAAATTGCTCATTCTATCACTACAAAAATAGGGGGGATGAAAACTTTGGATTACATGTTTCCTTACCTTTATCTTCCTCTAATTCTTCATTCTTCAACCTTCTAATTATTATTTGTAGTCTTCTATTAAATCTACTCAAAGGGGAAAATGGAAAACTGCTATAAGCTTTCAGTAATTTGCAATATAAAGATCTTCCAATTGAGAAAAAACAAGGGGTGACATATTACTACTATTGACATGGAGCTCATCAGCATCTCCTACCCATCCTTTCAAGTTAGGCATATCCTGTATTCTAAGTCTTCTCAAAGAGGAAAAAAATTGTTGGCCTAACTCCACAAGCACAGCTCTCGTCTCGTTGCTACCTCCTGAAATATATTTCTCAATTATATACTCCAAATTCTCTAGTTTACAAAGAGAAAGACGTAGATGACATAGATTTCCCAAGCATCTTAAGTCACTCAATTTCGGACAACACGAAAGCTCCAAGGAAACAAGATTAGGAAGAGACGTTGTCAAGTTTTCTTCCATTGCCCACCCCACCATACTTGCACCTTGATATCCTTGAACTGGTAATCTCTTGAGATTACAATGTGGCCGTAGCATATCCATCACTACTTCATCGTAGTTTACTCTTCCTTCACCCTCCTCTTCACTAAATTTAACATCCAGACGTTCAAGATGTTCCTTGTCACTCAAGCACTCTCTTTCACAATCTTTATCGCAATCTTTCTCTTTCTTATAAACATGTGCAGCTTTGTTGGAGTATTTGATCCTGATTTGGAGGGAGCCTCCTAAGGTTCCTTAGAGCTTTCAGGATTTTCATTTCATTCAACAACTCATTCCAACTTGTAGACCTCTCTCCTCCCACCACAAACATTCCAAGCTCACGAAGATCAGTCAACTTGGTTATGCCCCTTGGCATATAAGTCAAACCATCACAATAAGTTATGTCCAAACACCCTAAGATGAACTAACTTGTCAATATCTTTTGGTAACTCTTTCAATTGTTTGCACCAAAATAACCGTGAAGTCTGAAGATTATATAGATTTGTAATTTCCCTAGGAAGCACTTCAAAATCATTAAATGAAAGGTTTAGATACCTTAAATGAAGCAATTTACCGATTGAACCTGGCAAACTTCTAATACTTGATTGAATCACTCAAGTCTAAAGCCCTCAAACATTTCCAATTAGCTAACGTCGAATCATGGACCGGCATGTAAAATCCCGGCGTCCGTGTTAGCCGGCACGTAAATGCGGTGTCAGACAGGGGGTCCGAGAAAAACCCATCCTGTGGAGTCTCGATCATAACAGTATTGAGAGGAGTGACGACTCCCACCACAGTTAGGGTTTAGTACTACGGTCCACACCTAACCAGACCCTTACATATATCAATTGTCATTATTGTTGTGATCTTGTGATGTGCTATGATGGTAAAGTTATAAGGCTTAATTGAACTTGATTGAATAAGCATTAAGGTTACCAAGTATTTAGTAGCAGTAATGAACTTCTGCAAGTATTGAGAATGTAACTTAATGGCTTAATAAAGGTCAATAATGAGTAATTATTCTATCGAGGACTTAGCTGCATTGATTTTACTTGATGACTTTGATGACTATATTGTACTTATGTTTTTTTTATCGTATTTAAGCAAATAAACCTTATGTTATATTTTCTCAGTTGTAAGATTTTTAACTTATGTTTTGAACGGTTTTTAGTAGTTCGGCGTTTTACACTTCCACATTATTTATTTTAAGTATAATTATTAATGTTAATTATGTATCGAGAATGCCGCTCCTGCTACACCTATAATATGTTATATGCTTTATTGTTACTACATAATAACTAACTAATCATTGCTCAAACTTCCAAGAAAAAAGAATTGTTTAAAGATATTCTTAGGGCTCGCCTGGATTCCAATAATAAAGTAAGGCGATAAAATTTGTGGAGCAAAATTCCCCATATATAGTAATGAAAGATATGGTTAATTTTCTTTAGTTTGGTATTTTTCATCCAGTAAAATATAATCTTCTTTCTTTTTCAAACCATCAGAAGTTAAATGTAGAATTTCCATTCTTATGTTCTCATATGTACATTTTTTCATTATCATTTCAATTAATCATTCAAACAACCAATTAAATTAACATAATTTCTATTCCCAAAAGCCAACATACCTTTAAAACCTCAAAACCCCTTTCATTAACGGCATCAATTTCTTTGAGACAAGAATGTTAGTGAGAAAGAAGTTTTAGTATTCATCCATGTTCTTATAAAAAGCTCCAGCTTTAGATTTTCTGCAACTTGTTTTTAGAACCCATATTTTAAGTTTTAATTCCCTTTCGTTGAAGCTTCTAGCAATTAAAATGGTGGAGATTTTAGATTTTTGATGGTGTTTATGGAAAAAGGTGAATAGTATTATGAGAAGGAAAAGAAGAATGTAGAAGAAGAGTTAGATAGATTGGAATGAATTCAAAGATAGAAATGGGGCATTAATTTTACTGGAATAATATTTCCTCCGGATCCCCTTGGAATAAATATTAAATCCTCTTTTTGACATACTAATTTACACTTATTCCAAACAATCAAGTATCCAGCATTTTATCTCCCTTAACTAATACTCTCCTTTTTCCTTAATTCCAAGCGAGTCATTAGTAACAAACTGTTCACCAACCCCAAAAACTAACATGTTGGCCAACTCCAAAAAACTAACAAAAGGAATGAAAGAAAGAGTTTATTCCGTAGTCTAAAACATACCAAAGGTATATGGATGAAAATGTTGTGCCTCCATCGTCATAAATCTCTTATTTTTCAATTATAAAGCAATAGGGTAGATGGAGTTTAGCTTACCTCTGAAAACTTAAGTATGCTTACATGAAGTAGATATGAAAGTGAAGCATACATCTAGTTATATAATTTTGAACTTCATCCTTCACATTATTTTTATAATGAATACAACTTTGGCAGGGTGAGAAAAGAAGACTCTTCAAATCAGAGATGTAAACAACACAAACAGGTGGATACCAAAAGAGACTGCTCAAAAGTGTCAAGAATAAATCTGTAGGCAAATCTCACAAAGACGCGAGAAATTGCCATTGTGTAAAGTATAAACCCAAAATCAATCACACTTGCATTGAGCAAACATCTCCAGAGTTGTCTTTCATGAACAATATCAATCTAAAGCAATACTCTATGAATGAACATATCACACAAAATGCATCACCTTTAATCCATTATAATAGAATTCTAAACCAACTAACAATCAAGGATATTAGAAAATTATTGTAACTAACACTAAGAATTCTTAAGATGAAACTAAACCAACCCAAAACACTCACTAAGAATTCTTAAAAATCAAACCCGAAATCGAGCAAAAAGAAAAAAATTACCAAAACATAATTAGAAACAAGTTTTGGAAGAATTAAAACTAAATTTAGGAAAACAAAACAATTGAGAGAGAATGGCAAATTTAAAAAATTTAAGAAACAACTGAAAGAAAAAATAAACAAGAATGTTTTAGAAAATAAAAACTTGTTAAACTCTTCATCCTATCAAGTTCAAAAACTCAAATTTCTAATTGGAATCTATTTATGTCCTTCCATTAAACAAGTTCCAAAATAAAAGTAACAAACAAAGGCCTATTTCAAAAATTAAATAAATTTCTAAATAAATGTGTCGACAAAGAAGCAATACTTAGGGAATTTACTTTTCATTTTGCATAAAAATAAATAGAACATATTCACTAGGCCCTCCAAAGTATTTATGCTCTGTTTAGTTGATATTTAATGGTGCAAATGAGAATAATTTGTTGCGTAGATTTTAAAGAAATATACCGTATCATTCACATGGTTAGGAAATTTTAAGCATAAAAAGTATTTTTATTCTCAATATTTCATCAGCACAGACATAATACCACATCTTCAAAAGATAATACATTAAAATAGATTTTGTAAAGAAAATGTAATAATTGATCTAAACCAAGCATGACTATTTAACTTGTTAAGATATTTATTTCAACTAAAATAACACAAGCTTTTCATTAACTTTCCACCATTTATTTTCGATCACCAAAGGGGTTGTGAAGTCAAAAACAATATCTTATACTTTCATTATATTTAAACAAAGTAAAAAATCAATCACATTATAAAATTTATCAATTTTACTTATAAATTCAATATTTATGATTTAGGTTTCTCATTTAAAATAAATTATAAGCTACATATTAAATGACATAAACAATAAACAAATAAATAGAAAACTTTTAAATGGACCATGAAAATTTTACCTCATAACTCATAAGTTATACCTTTGGTGTCCCTTCAATTGGTTACGCCAAGTATTCAATACGACAGATAAAGGAAGGGATGTGTTGAACGTGTGGCCAATCCAACCCATTTGAACGGTGGCATCGTTTCTCCAATGTTGGTGAACATCCATGAATTTGAAGTTCCTTGAGAGAAGTGAGTTTAGACATCCAACTCGGCAGAGATTCGAGCTGTTTGCAATTCTCAATAGTCAGAGATTGAAGGTTGGTCAAGTATTGTATCCAATCAGGCAGGTTCACCATTTGCGGGAGTCCGTACAGTTCCAAATTACGAAGAGATTTGTCAAGTGGCTTGCCACTGCCTTCCTCCATCTCTCTTGATAAATTCAGATTAGGGCAATTACCGATTACTAAGGTCTCTAAGACAAAGAGATGTTGTAAGCCTTCTAACACGCTCTTCATATTGGAGCAACTTCGAATAGCTAAATATTGTATGGAAGACGAACACGCACGAAACACATTCTCAACTTCTCTCAGATTCTCTATGTTCTTATTTGCACGAATTGACAGCTTTTTTAAACTATCAGAGCCTCCATGTGTAGCCAATGATCTACCCAAGTTGTGTCGTCTATTAATATTTCCCTCAAATTGCTAATAGGACAACCAAAATAGGGCGAGGATGAAAACTTTCGATTGCTTGTTTCCTTACCATTATCTTCCTCGAGTTCTTCATTCTTCAACCTTCTAATTATTATTTGTAGTCTTCTATTAAATTTACTTAAATTGAGAGATTTCAATAGGGAAAAATGGAAAACTGCTATAAGCTTTGGGCAAGATTCAATTAGAAGATTTTCCAATTGAGAAAAAACAAGGGGTGACATATTGCAACTATTAAAATGGAGCTCATCAGCATCTCCTACCCATCCTTTCAATTTAGGCATATTTCTTAAATTAAGATACTTCAAAGAGGGAAAAAATTGTTGGCCTGACTTCACATGCACAGCTCTCGTGTCATTGCTACCCCCAGATATATATTTCTCAATTATATACTCTAAATTCTCTAGGTCAAAAAGAAAAAGACATTTTAGATGACTTAGATTTCCCAAGCATCTTAAGTCACTCAATTTCGGACAATTCCAAAGACTCAAGGAAACAAGATTAGGAAGAGACGTTGACAAGTTTTCTTCCATTGCCCACCCCACCATACTTGCACCTTGATATCCTCGAACTGCTAGCCTCTCGAGATTACAATGTGGCCGTAGCATATCCATCACTGCTTCATCATAGTTTACTCTTCCTTCACCCTCCTCTTCACTAAAATTAACATCCAGATATTCAAGATGTTCCTTTTCACTCAAGCACTCTCTTTCGCAATCTTTCTCTTTCTTATAAACATGTGCAGCTTTGTTGGAGTATTTGATCCTGATTTGGAGGGAGCCTCTAAGGTTCCTTAGAGGTTTCAGGATTTTCATTTCATTCAACAATTCCTTCCAACTTGTACACCTCTCTCCTCCCACCACAAACATTCCAAGCTCACGAAGATCAGTTAACTTGGTTATGCCCCTTGGCATATAAGTCAAACCATCACAATATCTTATGTCCAACACCCTAAGATGAACTAACTTGTCAATATCTTTTGGTAACTCTTTCAATTGTATGCAAAACTCTAACAGTAAAGTCTGAAGATTATATAGATTTGTAATTGCCCTAGGAAGCAATTCAAAATTGCTATTTGAAAGGTCTAGATACCTTAAATGAAGCAATTTACCGATTGAACCTGGCAGACTTTTAATACTTGAACCACTCAAGTCTAAAGCCCTCAAACATTTCCAATTAGCTAATATTGAAGCCGCACAAACCTGGTCCATATTATTAGCATATTCAAAAGGGTTGCTAACATCAACATAAGAACGCAGTTGACTTTTTTGGATGCGGAAAACATTTGCAGAGTTGCTTCTTTTAAGATGACGAATCTTTTTATCAAGATCTCCATTCATGCTATGCACTGTCGTCTGGATCTCCTTTCCCACAACTTCTTGAGCAACGTCGTGCATCAAATCATGCATCTTAAATGCCTTAATATTATCAAAGTCTCCTTTTACATCCTGGAAGAAGCACCTCTGTATTAAAAGTTTTACATAATCCTCAGCAACATCTTCTATACTTTTTCCACCTTCTGATGTGATGTAGCCTTGGGCCATCCAATACATGATCAACACCCTTTTATATATGAGTTCATCCTTAGGAAACAAGGCACAATAAGCAAAACAACTTTTCAATGGAGATTCAAGTTGGTAGTAACTAAGCTTCAATATCGATTTGATGCTATTCTCGCTTTCTATAATTTTTTCCAATCCCAACTCACGCAAAGACAACACTCCCTTTCATCTCGTCCATAGAGAAGACTTCCCAACACTCTTATGGCAAGAGGAACGTGAGCGCATCTCTTAACAATTTCTTCACCAATTTCAACCAGCTTTTGAGGTGGACTTGACTCTTCCGATCCAAAAGCCGCCCATTTAAACAAACACATTGAGTTTTCCATTGACAAGCCTCTTAGCTGATGCATTCGCCCATTTCCTATGATTTTTGCCGTCTTTATTGACCGAGTGGTTACCACAATACAGCTTCCTCTTCCACCTCCGGTAAAGGATCCTAGCAAGTCAAGCCATTTTTCACGATCCTCTGTCCACACATCATCTAAAACAAGCAAATATCTCTGTCCACCAAATATGTCTCGCAATTTTCGTTGCATCAATTCGAGTGTGTCACCTTGGTTCTGTTTCTGTAGTCCACCAGATTCAAGAATCTTTCCAAGAATGTCTTTCACCTCAAATTAATTTTGATCTTGGTCTGCAACACAAGCCCACAACTTCAACTGAAATGAAGTTGCCACCGTTGGATCTTTGAACAAAAGTCGAGCAAGAGCAGTTTTGCCCAACCCTCCAATCCCCACAATACTAAGGAAAAAAACGTCCTGTTGAACATCATCAGAGTTTGGCAACATACCCTTGATGGTCTCCAGATCTTGGTCTCTTCCGATGATAACTTCTTCCTTATAAGAATAGGTCTCTCGGCTTCTACTGTTAATAGGCTTGGGATCAATCTTCAACTTGAACTTGCTATTATCAGCGATATCATCTAACTTCTTTCTGATCTTGTCGATCTTTTTAGAAACAGAGAAATCATCAGCTAACTTGGTGAAGAGGGCGAAGAAACGGTCCTTGATACGAGTATTGAGCTTCTTCTGAGCAGCAAGAGTGACAAACTCATCAAACAGATCATCAGCTTCAAAAACAGCTTCCTTAAGCTCTTCAATGTACAGCTGCTCTTGGTGGGACAGAGCTTGCTTAAGCTCAGCATCAATGAGCACAGCTTGGATTCTTTCAACGGCTTTTTTGAGTTGTTCGAGTTTGGGTTTGCAGTCAAAGCTAGAGCAAAAATCTCTAAGCTGAGAGCATTGAAGTGCTGCTAACAGAGTTTGAACAGCAGACATGACTGTTCCAACATCCATAATTAGGGTTTTGAAGATACAGAGAAAAAGAAGTGAATAGTGTGTTTTAGCTTCTTTTTCTAACAAATTTTGTAATAATTGGTGTAAACATGTTTTGGAAGTAGACCTTCTGTTGTCTTCCATTACTAGATGGATAAAATAAAAGAAAATTGTAGTTTCTAAAGTGGAATTTGGAAAAAATAAATTAATATATGATATCACTGAAAATAAATTTAACCATTTTTTATTTTTTAATAAATATTTTATATTTGGTATAATTGCTGAAAATTTGATTATTTGACTTACAAATAAATAAATGATGATTATAAACAATAGGTGAGTTTATTTCTAGCAATTATATCTGGTGGGTTTACATAAAAAAAATTAAGAATATGTGAGTTTATTTTCAGCTGATCAAGTAAAGATTGATTTATTATTGCAATTTCACTATTCTAAATAATTAAAATACCGTAAAGTAAAAAGGATTGGTCAAAATCAAAATGTAGGCAAACTTATTGAAAATTGATTTGTTTCGCACTATAAGATGGGTCTCACTGGAATACAGTCATAAATTGAACTAAATATTCAAATTTAATTAATTAGAACACTTACTTTTGTACGTTTTAAATAATAAAATTAGACATTTTAAATATTAAAGCATCCACTTTATTACTTGTTTAAAAGAAAAACTTTTGACCTTGTCTCACCATTATACAATGTCATATAAGAGTTACTATTTAATTGAAGCTCGATTATGACCCGCTCCACTATCAACTCAATTATTGTAGCTTGACTCATGGCCAAGGACGGATCCAACGAGTATTAATTGAGGTCAAATGATGATCACTTAAATTTAAAATACAATCATATAGTACATGAAAATTTACTTTAAATGTATATATAAGTGACTAAAGTTTAAAACTCAACAAGGGCATTTTACACTAAAAAAATTAGTTTCCATTTCAAAACCAATTATTGCCCCAGCCACAGATAATTCCTCATTCTATAAAAATATATTATTTTTAATGTGTTTCTTTTATTAACATCTTTATTTTAATATTAGTTGATATTCTATAATTAAATTATTAAATTTAACTTGCTACTTTGAATCCCATGCTAATCACATATAACATCTACGTACATTGTACATGTTGTTTTATGAATTGAATTGTTGTTTGGTTAATTAATTGTTTGTGCAATTTATTGTTGTTTGCTTAGATGTGGATATTAGGTTATTAGTGTTTGTGAATTTGGGTGTTTTTTTTCTTATATTTGGACAAAATAACCACTAAAAATATTGCAAACTACTATTAAAAAAAAAATACTATTTTTAATGTTTTACGGTTTGGAATGGACACATTACATTTATAAAATAATTAACATTATGCGACGCTTTCAAAATACGAAACTGATGTGGACAATTGTCTTAATTAAAACTTTAATAATCTAGTTTTAAAAAAAATTGACATCACTCGGATCCGTCACTGCCATGAGCTAATATGAAACTCGGTGTGCTCAAGTTAGTATTATTAAAAGGAAATAAATAAAAATTTATTCATGATTAATTAAAAGTTAGTATTATAGAAAAGAAAAAAAAATATATTATTTACAGTAATTTTTTTTAATAATAACAACAATAATAAAGTTCAGTATTTTATTTTTTTTTATAAAAAATGTCAAACCGCCATGTTCTCCCCTTAATCAATCCACTTGTATCTTATTCTTCCTTCTTCGCCCCGTCGTTTCTATGAAACACCAAAACCCCAAAACACCACCACCACTGTTAAGCTCCTACTCGACCACCGCCACCATACGTTCCTGACTGCCACCCGTGCTCACCACCACTTGACCACAGCTGCCATACCAACCAGCCTCCTTTGCATCTACCACCACCAACGCCAAGCAACTGATAGTACAGCCGCCATCGCCAATCCACCTTCTTTCATTTGTAATTCAAGTATGTGGAAGAAGTTCAATCCCCATATTCAATATTAATGGTGATGAAGGGAAATTATGTATCGTTTAATCTCAAATCTCTACTCAATTAATTTGGTGGGCTTCACCCAATTGGTACTATTTCTCCTAAATATGCACTATTTTGTGGCATTAGCATTGGAATATAACATAATGAGCATGGCTATGAATTCATTATGAGCATGTATATGAGTTAGAGTTGAACAAACATGTATGAATTAGTTATTATGTATTTATTTTACTTTTGCAATATGTACTTCAATTTGAAATTGGAAATACAAGTTTGATTTCAAATTGATTAAGTTGGTTTGATTTGGTTAGCTTGGGACTATGGTTTTAACTATATAGTAAATAAATTTATGAATTCTTGTATGTGTGAGTATGTATTTTGTTGATCTACTAGTTATGAATTAAGGTGAAATTGATAATGTAAAGCTTATGAATTACACGTATATCAAGTTATAAATTAAATAAAGAAAATGCATACTAAGCTCTTAAGTAATTATATTAATATTATTTATTGAATGTGAAATATGAGGAAGATTAAAAAAACATCAACCAAGAACTAAGAACTATCAATGCTTGAGATAAAGGGTATTAATGAGTAGAATGTTTGAGGAAATAATTTGATTACTAAAGAGTTGATTATAAATAATTATAATCGAAGTATAAAGCAATATTTTGATGGAATTGAATTAAGTTATGAACCAAGAACCCAAAATAGTGAATGTTGTTCTTGAGTCATGAATAAAAGACAAATAAATATAGAGAACTATAAGAAAGCGAAGAATCGCAAAAGACAATAGGGTGGTGGAGAAATCATGAAGCCACCACCCACCACTTGTCATCCCTCCTATAAATAGATAAGAAGAAGGCTCAAATCCAATCCTTCTACAACTTATTTTTTATAGTTCAAGTTTTCTTTGGTATTTGTTAGTTTTGAACTTCTTTATGTACGTTCCATGATTCTAGTCTTGTATTCTTAATTGAATTTTTCTACTCAAACACTTATTAGATAGTTCAAGCTTTTGATTTATCATTGAAGATCATTTGATATATTGATGTAATTGAGATTAAGTTAATTTTATTGAAGCATTTCATCAAGCATTTGAATTGCAATTGAAGCTTTATGGAGTTTATCATTGGTATTCATTAATTCTTCATTTGATTGTCTTCCTTGGATTGAATCCAAGCTAGTAATTCCTATTTTCTACACTTTATTGCTTTTGATTTTGTTGTTATTTATCATAATTCAATGTCTTTAGTTATATTCAATTCAATATGAGTGAGTAATTCAATTTAGCTTAGGCTAGGTTTTATCACAATGTATGTAGTCTAAATAGTTTTCTTTACCTTTGGCTTGGTTGTGTTGTTTATGGTTTGATATGGATTTTGCTATTATTGTAGTGTCATTGGATTGAGGGCGAGAGTCAATTTCTAATTATAGTTTATGCTTGAAAATTGAATTATCTCCATGAGAATAGATAGATGCATGTTTTGATTGGAAATAATGAATGTGTGCTTCATGTCTTAAAATATGCTTAGCTCCATGAGAATAGGTAGTTGAGTATGTTTTAAGAAGCTTTTGTTGCTCGTGAGAGAACATTAATATTTAAGATGTGTTCTTCCCCATAACCCATATCTATGACTTTAGGTTGAAGATTAGTAAAAAGTACTTTGGTTAGAAAGCTTAGCATTTGCCTCTTCATCATCAGATTACCTTTGATGTGTTTGTATTATCTTTGATCATATATATATATATATATATATATATATGAGACAACTAAAATGGTGTGGAGGGAGTATAATGCAAAAAGTAAATGGGAAGAAAAAAAACAAAGGGAGGATGATTTAAATTCTCAAGGACACATTATTATTTTTGTTACTATCTCTTTATTTTTATTTTATAAAGAAAAAAGAGCAAAAGTTTTTTTTTCAATGGAATTTGATGAAGGTGTTAAAGCTTTTTAAGTAAACCCACATTCTCACCACCATCTTCACCATTCTCATCACTACCTTGACCATGACTTTCCACTTTAACAATCACTTAAAAAGCAGAATCAATAAAAACAATAATGAAAAGAATGAAGTTAAAATAAACCCCTAAAATTCACCACAATCTGGAAACCGCCTCCCCTTCCCCCAAACATCACCACCATCTTCACTTTCACCATCAACATCTTAGTCTGTTTTCCATCCATAAATCAAATCGAATATACTTAAGAAACTAAAACTCAACCCAGAAAAATAAATTTAGAACACTCACAATAAATTAAGGTTTACTCAGAAAAATAAAAAAAAAAATCCCAAATCAATAAAATTAAGGTTTACTCACAATACTAGCCTTCAATTGCACGCAAAAACAAGTTTCCATGATTCCAACATTAGAAGCAAAAAATAATTAGGAACTCATTAAAAATCAAGTTCTCAAACAGTCAAAAATGGCGGATAAAACCGTCGGCCAAAATAGCCAAATATCGCCGCCGCCACCACGATCAACCACTGTCTCTGTGGGCCAAGTTCAGTGGTACTTTTGCTTATATTAATGGTGGTGAAAGTGAATTTAATTTTTCAAAGGGAAGGGGAAGGGGAAGGGGAAAGGGATGGGGAAGATGAAGGGAAGGGGAATGGGTCAATGGGATGTACATACGGGTTTTTTAGTGTTTAATTTTAATTTTTTTATTTTTAAATTTTTAAATAAAATAAAAATACAACTCCAATCAAGAATTTGTGATTTTTAAAAGAAACTAGTTTATTACTCCTGATATATAATGTTGTCACATAATTAATTTATCATATATTTAAATTGAGAATATAATAAAATTCATGTTAATGATAGAAAAAAAATTCAAAGGAAAAAAATATTAAGTATAAATAAAGTATTTATATAGAAAAATTACCATGAATAATATAACCTTTTGCTTATTTTCCAATAATAATATTAACTTTTGATTAACCATGAATAATACCAACTTTTAGCCTTTTGGATGTGTTTCCCTATAATTTACCTAATGATAACATGTTAAAAAACAAACTATGGGAGATTATGGGACAAAAAAATTTGATAAATTAGTTAATAAACTAAAGTTGGTATTATTCTAAAAAAAAACCCTTTAAGTTGGTGTTGTTCATGTTTAATCAATAGTTGGTATCACTGTAGGGAAATTAACAAAAGATTGTATTATTCACGGTAATTTTTCCTATTTATATATATAATGTGACAAATGAACCTTAACGAATTAAAACAAATGTTAAATATTCATATTTATATATAGTAAAGTATTTGTGACATAATTATAGGAATCGACAAATCACCTTTTATTGAGTTTAAAATAAGATTCTAGCCTTTAGCAAATTATACTTATTAGTTTTTACCACGCCCTACACCGACTACCTAGGCAAACTACAACTTTATTATTAGTTTTTTTACTTTAGCAAATTATACTTATTTTACATTTTACTTTATCAAATTATACTTATTAGTTTTTAGTTTTTTACAGCAAATTATACTTATTGTACATTTTACTTTAGCAAATTATACTTATTAGTTAGTTTTTTACTTTAGCAACTTATACTTATTGTACATTCTACTTTACCAAATTATAACTATTACTTTTTAGTTTTTGCTTTAGCAAATTATACTTGTTAGCTTTCACCACGCCCTACTCCGACTACCTACACTAACTACTTACACCGACTACCACTTTGTTATTAGTTTTTAACTTTAGAAAATTATACTTATTGTACATTTTATTTTATGTCCCTTGAAAATTAAATACCAATTAAGAGTGGATTGTGAATAATCTCCAAAATCAAATATCCCTTGAATAGTACGCATAGAATTGTGAAAATTTAGTTCATGACAAATATAAATTACAATAAAAGACAAACATTTAATAAAATTTAATATAATTATATTTATACATTTATTTTTTATTTTGAATACAAGAGTAAATGGTTCGTACTTGAAATATATAATACAAAATTATGAGTTTTCTAATAAAAAATAACATGCCAATTTTTGCTAACAAAAATAACTATTACATTAATTTATATTAAATATTACTGCTATTAATAACACAGTTTAAAATCAAATATAAAAACATTGAAATATGTAAAAATTATTTTATACTTCATATTTAAATGAAAAAAAATAATTTAGTTCATGACAAATATAAATTACAACAAAATACAAAAAAGTTGAAAATTGCAACTTAAATTCCAATTTCAAAACCAACTTTTAGTGTTGTTTTTAGAAGATCATCCGTCTACTTTCATCTTCACCCCCAAAATCCATTTTTTTATTATCTTCATCAAACAAAATTAATGAAAACATTTCAACCCTTAAACACATTTCATCTTATCTTTTTCCTCTTTCATCTCCAATATTTCCTTAAACATCTCAAAATTAATGGCCGCCATTAACACTTTTACTGGTGCAGGTGGTGGACCGGTGATTGTGGGCAGTGACTCAGTGACCCACTTTTTTACCTTAATAGGATTGTTCATGTTGACTACATGGGTTTAGGTTCCAATCTTTCAAAGTTGGCTTGAGTCATGGGCGTATACACTGTGAGGTCATTGAGATCAGTTAAATCACTTAAATTAAAAAAAATCAAGTAGTTATATAAATATATGCTAGATGAGTTGGTTAATGTTATTGCCCATTATGCGCATTTTACATTTTTTTTTTTAAAAAAATTCCGACTTCTCTCCAATCTCCATCATTAATTGGACCATTTCTCTTCTTTAAGTTTATGTTTTCTCTATTATTTGTAATTTTTATCATTTGATCTTGATGCTGAAATTAATCATATTAATTTGTAGTAATTCATTTTTAAGGTTGGAATGATGTTCAATTAATCATATTAATTTTTTAATTGCAATTATACAATTCGGGTTTTAATTTTAGGTTTTTTGAATCGAGTAAATTTGTTGGTCTGAATTAGGTTTTTAAATTTGAATTTGATGTTGAATATAAGATTATTAGGAGTGATTAATCATAGTTTGTCAAAATATTACATTATGTATCCCTTCCAAAATATAAAAACGCGCCATGTTCATTTGCTTTAATTTGTTCAATAATTTATATCTTTTTTATTTTAAATTATTGATATTATTTTTTTTTTCCTTGATCCATCACTAATTCGAGTCAACTTGTGCACATATAATTAATATTTGTTCCACTTGTAGCTAAAACAAGGAAACATCATTGATAGGGTGGAAAACAACATAATTTACATTATAGTCATTAATTAATTCATGTGCTAAAGTTATTAAAGATGAGGTGGCTATGAACCAGTGTTCGTGCTGTCTAACTATTCTATTATTGTTTCAGCCTCAAGTGTAAAGCTGAACTATATGTTAAATCCTACATATATCTTCCTTGAATCAACAGAGTCATCTTCGACATTTTTGGGTCCTAGCGAAAGCGAAATAATAAGCTCTTAAAATATGAATGTTATGTCGTTTTTAAGTGATAATTGATAAACTACTATTTTTATGAATTAGACAAAACACTCATATGCTCAAATATCCTATTAACCTAGAAAATGAAATACATTAAAAATATCATTACTTAGTTATTTAAATACTATGATAATCGATGAAAAACTAACAATTTATATCTACCAACCAATAACCAAAAAACAAATAACTAGTCATCAACAAGGTCACAAATGACCATTAATTTTTATTATCATTTATATATTATCACTTTTTCATCTAAGTAAAAATATTACAGTTGTTTTTAAGTATAGATATAAATAAAAATTAAATATATAAAAAATATAGGTCCCTCGAAATAATAGGGTCCTGAGTCGTCGGTCATGGTGTTTGTGTAAAAGAGTCGGCCCTACGTGTTAAGTATCGCTTAAATTGTGAAGTGGAGCATCTTAAAGCACGTCCTGTCGTACATGGTAATAGGTTGGTGGAAGTTATTAATTTCAATGAAACTTTTGCTCTCGTTGCTAAAATGGCAATTGTTGGCCTATTTAGCCGTGGATGTAGCTCGTAACTGGAAGGTTGATCAAATAGATGTAATGCATTTCTTGATAGAGATTTTGATGATGGGTATATATGCATGCGTCTACCTCATGGTTATACCATAATACTATTTCCGGAAAAGTATGTAGGTTGTGTAAACCTTTATAAGTATTGCGTTAAGCTCCTTGTCAATGCTTTGAATAACTTCCAGATGCTCTTTAAAAATTTGGGTTTGTTCAATCATATGTAGATTATTCTTTGTTTTTGTTACCAACAAGTTAGTATCTCTATGCATGTGTTTGTTTATGTGGATGACCTAATGTTGTTAAAATTGCGATTCAAATCGCCAAATGTTACGATTTAAGATTCAGATGTACCCTATAATTTAAACTACATGTAAAATCAAAACCGTTTTGAATCATAGGAAGAACCATTAGAATCGCTTTGAATGATTTGAATCAATAGTTCAGACTATTTAAACGATTCTAAGATTGACTCATAAATATACTAGCTTTAACCCAAAACACTCAAGCCCACCCATATAAAAGTAACAACCAGTCTCTTGAGATACCGTTTTTTTGAGAGACGTATCTCATGTCCAGCCTATTAAAAATTAATGTTTACTTACCGTATTCTTAATACCTATTTACATTATCTATAGTATTTACTTACCGTATCTTTAATGCCTACTTTTAATATCTTAAATGTCTACTTACATCATTCTTATTGTGTACTTATAATATTTTAAAAAATATATAATGGGCCATCCTAATTAGAGACGGTCTCTCACAAGAATTTGCGTAAAAATAAATCCCTAAACAAAGCAAATTTGTAATTTATTCCGGTAAAACTACTCCCTTCGTTTCCTAATGTTCTTCTCATTTAGAATATTCTATTTTGGAGAGAGAAATTTGATTAAGATTTTTAAGGCATATATAAATGATAAAATATATCCATGTTGAATCTTGTTATATTCGTCTTAAATTATACTTTTTTATTATATATTTTTGATAATTTTTTATGATGCGTATTTAGAGATATTAAGACTCAAAGTATACTTTAAAAACTATGCAAAAAATAAATAGAAAGAACTTAAGAAACGAAGAGAGTATATGCTAATAATCTTAAAAAAAAGGGATATTATCAATGGTACCCCTGTACTATAGCAAAATAACAATGGTACCCCAACTAATTTCAATGGTACCCCCCCAAGTATATGCTAATTACAACCGTGACACTATGAATGATTTTTCCGTTAAATGTCCGTTAGTTTCTTCTTCTTCTTCCCTTTTCCCTTTCCTTTTCCTGCTCTCCTTCCATGGCTGCTTAGTATGGAATCTAAGAGACAGATCCTTCATTCTCCAAACCTTTAAGACGAGCTCTAGTATTAAACCCCCCAATTATCTCACCCAAAAACTTCATAATTCAAGAAAAAATAAAGAAAAGGCTTTCTTTAGAATACCTGCAAAAACCCAAAAAACCCCCTAATTAACAAAAATCCAAAAATAATAAAAGCAATTAAAGAAAAAATAATCATTCCAAAACCCAAAACCCACAAAAAATTAAGTGGCAATTAAAAATCCAAAACCCAGAAATTCAAACCTGCAAAAAGACTAAAAGTTTAAAAAAAAAGAGATCAAAAGAAAGATATAAGCTTTGAATACCTGTTTATAAGCAATACAAATGAAAATAGACTTTCTTTAGAACGTACAAATGATTATGTTCCTTATATTGATCGAGTTGTTCGAGAGCTTGAAATAGTAAACAATATGGTATTGAGGTGAAGCAGCCATGGAAGAAGAGAAGGAAGAGGAGAGGGAAACTAACCATGGTTAGGTCATTCGAGATTTAACGGACATTTAACAGAAAAATCATTCATAGTGTCACGGTTATAATTAGCATATATCAGGAATACCATTAATAATATACCAAAAAAACATCTAATAATTATGTTAATTAGGCTATAGTCAATTTTTTACCTCTCTCGTCTTTCTTACTGCCTCACTGGTCTCTTCGATTCCCCTCTCTCCATTTTTATCTCTATCCACCACAACTACAGTCGCAAACCACCACCTCTGCGCCTCACCAACAACCTCAATTTCTCCACCACCATCGGCTACTCCACCTTCCGCGCCAGACTCTTCTTCATTGAACTCATTGGAGTTTGCTTGGGTTCATCGCTACTCCATCACCTTAGCCTGCGAGAATGAGCTTTGCTTAGGAGAGGACGTTGTTGCATGGTTTGGAGGCTACAAATTTTCTAAATTGATTCAGCGCTGCTTGCTTCAATCACTAATTCGGCTGGGTTCATTCACCTCCTCTAAATTGTTTTATTCGCATATCAGGTTTAATTTCTTGCCTTTTAATGATTGAATTGGTGTTCTAATTGATATTTTTTATATTTGCTAGTGAAAATTATTGAGTTTTCATTTGGTGTTATAGCTGAATTATTGATATATTTTCAATTGAACCGTTTTATATATTGAGGTTATTGGTTGAAGTTGAGTGTATTGTTTTCCTATTACTCTTGATGTGAGCTCGTTCGCGATGAGGTTCGGAGTTTAATTTGAGTTTTGAATCATGCGTTTTCCATTTTGTCATTTGTTTGTTGCAATGTTGTTGACAGCTATGTATTATTTTTGCGCTTGTAATGGTGATTTGGAAATAATTTGGTAATGTGATAGCTAATAGGCTGATAGCTTACATGTGATGAACTAGTAATCGAGAAAGATTTGTGCTGACAAAAATTTTAAATTGGTGTTTGTATAATATTTATTTGTTGGAATTATAACAATATTTCTATGGAAAATCTCAAGCCGCTATATTCTCCATTAATCAATTCACTTGTATCGTATTCCTCCTTCTCCCCATTCTTTCTTTTTGTATGAAACAAAAAAACAAAACCCCAAAAGCAATAGTATTACTACTACTACCCAACACCACCACCGCCAACATCCATAAAAACATCGTCAAGGCTGTCACTGTTCAGCCCACGGCCACCGGTCACCCCTGTTCACCACCAGTAGACCACAGCCACCCCTCCTCTGCGTCTGTCACCATCAACTGTCCAACGCCAAGGAAGTGATAGTACAGCCGCCCACCTCCACTCCTGCTCCACCTCCTCCTCACCCACCAACAGCCATGGCGCCTACAGTTGAGCACCACGGCCAACCCACCTTCTTTCATTTGGAATCCAAGTATGTGGAAGAAATTCAATCCCCATATTCAATGTTAATGGTGATGAACAGAAATTAGATATTGTTTAATCTCCAATCTCTCTCAATTAATTTGGTGGGTCTTCATGCAATTGCTACTATTTCTTCCTAATTCCCCTATTTTTATCAACTAATTACTAATTCCTCACCTTCAATCAAAGATGTTATTGTTGTAAGTTATTTGTTTATGAACCCTGGATTGCTCTTCAACTTGTTTAACCCCAAATTAAGTTAAGGTTTAAAAATTGATGATGTCTTTTCTCTTATTTGCCATTGATCACTAAACTTAATCGTTTGGCATTCTCTACCCCTCTTACTTCCAGGTTAGCCATGGCTCAGACTTGAGATATTCTTCATTCATTCGTCCGTGTTTATAAGATTATTCTTCCCAAATATATTGAGGTACACACTCACCTTAAATGAATCTCTTAATGGTTAAGTTAATTATAACTGAGTTATAATGTTATATACCCATGTTGTAATATTTTAGGGAGAGGGAGAGTACATGTTTTAATAGATGTATAGATTTGGGCAAACTCAATGTTGGATGTTAAAATTATCTATTTGCTTGTTAATACACCTACTTTAGGTTTTACGAAAAGTATCAAGTCCTTATTTGTGTTATATATCAAAGTATGTGTTTCTATGTAGCAGAATTGGTGTTTATTGAATCAAAAAAGGTGGTGTTTTATGTAATTTACTTATGTTTAATTGCATATTTGAAATTTGATATTCTATATATGAAGCAAAATTTGATGTTTTACTGAGCTAAGTATATGTTTTATGAGATAAAATGTAGTTATTTTATGAAGCAAAGTATGCTTGGACGAGAAAAATAGTTTTTTTTATGAAGCAAAATATTTGTTGTGAAATTTGATATTCTATGAACCAAAGTAGGTGTTTTAACAAACAAAAATAGCTTTATTATGGGGCAAAATGTGTGTTTTAACAAACAAAATAGGTGTTTTATTGTTTGATTGCATATGAGACATTAATGTTCAATGACAATACCGTAAGTCATTGTTATGTACATTATATGTGCTATGAGGAATACTTATTACATTCTAGAGCTTGGATGGTTTGTCATAATAATCAATAATATAATTTGCGACAGATAAATGCTTTTTTTAGAAACGACATGTTTTCATAAAATCTTATGTTGATAATAAATAATAGGAAAAATTACCTAGAATAATCCAATTTTTCTTCGATTTTTCTACAGTAATCCCAACTCTTAACCATGAATAATCTCCTGTATAGTATCATTTAACCCGGAATATTATTTCTTCACCTATTACCTGTTTGTATTAATTTAAATAAAATTTCCTATTTTTCTTACCTTTTTACATACATTACTGATTACATTTACTCCCTCATTTCTTCACCCTTTTCACTTCTATTTCATGACATTAATTTACTCACTCCTACCAAACCACTATTGAAGAGGACCTCCATTGAAGAAGAACTTGATTTTCATGCTGTTTTTTTGTGCAATTATATACTGATTTCAGAATGCTATTTTTAGTTACATAATGTGTTCAGCTTGCTACTGTTTTTAGTTCAGAATGCTAACAGTAGCTGAACATCGGAACGCTTAAGTTCAGAATGCTATTGTTTTTTTTTTTGAAAAAAGTTACATACTGATTTCTGATATAGTAGCTGAACAATAAAAATTTTAGTGTAACTAGAAAAAGAATATTTTAGTGTAACTCAATACAATACGTATATCTGTTTTTATTTTGTATCCCTAAACAATAAATATATTTGTTTTTATTTTGTAACCCAAAACAATAAATATAATTGTTTGCAAGCAATAAGAGAAATCCCTTTTCATTTAATATTCAATTTAAATTGAAACAATTTATGAAGTTTAATTTTGTGCACATTCATAATAATATAAATTGTCATAAACATCTTGATTTTCTTAGCACTTTTAGGGATGAAAATATTTGCACGCAAAATACATTGCTAAAGTGCATTTTGTTATAATCAGTAAATCAATAATGTAGTATTGTGCTCATGTTTAATGCTTTTACAAATCTCTGCACATTCACAAGATTCGTAAAAGAAAATTATTGAATAATTCATGTTTAAAAAGAAGATAATTAACTATAATGTTCATGTGAAAGCGTAACATTCGAGATATTAAAAATTTACGAAAAAAAACAATAGGCAATAATCAACGATAAAAGAGTATACACAAGCAATAACAAAAAGATTCAAACTATGCAAGAAGAAAGCACACATAACAAGTTTAATGGTATATTCACAACCCTCAAAAGTGATTATATTATATTAAAGATTCAAAAATACATTAATGAAATCACCCACTAGAGCATGCAACCTCCAACTGTGATTGCTAATTCATTACAGAAATTGATTCTAAACAGTAGTAAAGCTTGAAAAGAAGTGTCCAGCAGGTTCTAATAAGAATGTATCTCTTACAACCAAAACTTATGGATGACCTTTTATGTAAGCTCAATGCTGCTGTGATCTGGTTCCTTGGGTCTGCATCTGATGCTGCTGTGTGCCGGTTGCCTTAAAGCTCTAAAGTTGATGGATGTTTGATTATGTTAAGTTTAAATACCCAATGGAATTTATTTCACTTTGAGTCTCCTTAGCACTCCAATTGTTGAACAGACTCTCTTCTAGGATTCCTTCTAGTGACACAGCTAACAGTTGATGACTCTGTTTCAACGACTAAATACCAGTAGTGAAATTTACTCTTATGCTTCAACTCAAACAAAAAACCAAAAGACATATCCAACATGCAAAGTAAGCATCAACAATTTAATCAAACTTGACACGAAAAATAGTCTTGATAGAGCCATTATTAGAAGCAAAGTGTACATGATAAATGCAACAAAAAATAACAACCAATTAGTCGGTATCCAAGGCCCGTTTAGATGTATATTATATGGAGATTCTAAACAAGACTATGGTATATTAAATGATCACTTGATGGTATATGCATAATTTAGTGATGAGTATATACCATATCATGCGGGTATAACAAAAAGGTTAAGGCTAGTGATTGGAGCCTAATAATATGTTATATGATGTTTTATTACTACTTCATAATAACTAACTAATAATTGCTCAAACTTCCAAGAAAAAAAGAAACATATAAAGATATTCTTAGTAACAAAATATTCACCAACCCCAAAAAATAACAAAAGGAATGAAAAATAAAGAGTTTATTTTGTAGTAAAAAATATACCAAAGTTATAAATTAAATAAAGAAAATGCATACTAAGCTCTTAAGTAATTATATTTATATTATTTATTGAATGCGAAATATGAGGAAGATTAAAAAAACATCAACCAAGAACTAAGAACTATCAATACTTGAGATAAAGGGTATTGGTGAGTGGAATGTTTGAGGAAATAATTTGAATACTAAAGAGTTGATTATAAATAATTATAATCAAAGTATAAAGCAATATTTTTATGGAATTAAGTTATGAACCAAGAACCCAAGATAGTGAATGTTGTTCTTGAGTCATGGATAAAAGACAAACAAATATAGAGAAATATAAGACAATAAGAAATGTCTAAGATCGATGTCGTAAGGGAATGCTAACTTTATTATTTCGGTCATCTGGGCTTTCTCGGTGGGATTGAATGTGTCGTTCCCTAATATGGGGTAGAATGCGGGCAACACCCAAACAAAAAGTACCAATCCAGGGCGTTGGCATTTTTTTTATCCCCGAGTGAGAGTATGCGTTCATGATGAACCCAAGGCGGCATGCAGATATGATAAGATTGGCTTGGCACGCTTGTAAGCGCTAAACTTCTGAGGTGACGACCTCGAACCTCTACAATCGACTAATGGTTGCGAGAGGAGTTAAGCGATCTATAAGACACTAATCAATCTTTAGGATTTATAATTAAAACAATGAAATCGTATGAAGTAAATAACAATATAAATGTGATTACAAAAAAAGCTATATTAAGTGTGTACTCGGCGAGCAACATGTCTTCCGGCAGAATTTCTTCAAGACTTCAAATACACCCTTATATCATCATATACCTCTAAAGATCAATGTCATAAATAGACTCAAGATGGGATTATGAGTACCTTATCCAACAGTTTCTATACGTTCATGTTAAATTAGGGTGAATGTATGTTGCAGCGGTCATTAGGTGATTTGTTCTAGGTGTGGTAGACACATATATTCAGCTCAATCTTCCTCTTATCTTCTTGATCTTGTCACTGCCAACCGCCTTTTCTACCTAAAACTTGAAAAAACTAACACCTGACTTGGTATTTGGTAAACTAAGGTTGAGATTCAAATTGATGTCTGATTTGCATTAATATATTCTAACTACTCCCTTTGTCTCTCTAGTTTTGCAACATTTAGATTTAATTACTTTATAAAAATATAAGAGAAATTAGCGTGACAAGCAAGTTTGGGTTCTCAAAATCTGTCTAACACTTTACTTATGGTGCTTATGGTCTTTAGTGGATGCAATTTCTGATGTTCTTGAAAGTGTTTATTGTTTCAATACTTTGTGCTGATGACACTTAACTTATGCACTGCAGAGGAACAGTGAACATTGCTCTGGCTGCTGTCCAAAAGCAATTGCGCATTCTTTTGGAAGAGAAGTTCATTTCTTTATTGCAATCATGTAAGAATATCAACCTCTTGCACCAAATTCAAGCTCAAGTCATTGTTCATGGGCTCCAGCATAGCCACTATGTAGTCCCCAAACTCATTGCCCAATCTGTAGAATTGAAGCATATGAAATATGCTCGCTTTCTGTTTGATCGAATGCTTTATCCAGATGTTGTAGTTTACAATGTGATGTTCAAGGGGTATAGCCATAATGGGGATCACAAAGAAGTGATTTTTTTGTTCAGGAAATTGATGGACTTCCATATAAAACCAAGCTGTTATACATTTCCCTTGATTCTGAAATCTTGTGGGAAATTGGCGATGATGTGTTTAGGTGAGCTACTTCACTCTCTTGCAATTAAGAACGGATTTAAAGCGAACCCATTTGTGGGTAACACATTAATTGAGATGTATTCAGGGGCTGGTGAAGTTGGATCAGCACATAAGGTCTTCGGTGAAATACCTTCCAGAAGTATTTTTTCTGATACCTTTATGATCAGTGGCTTTATTTCCGATGGCAATATGAAATCAGCGAGAGAACTTTTTGACGTAGCTGCTGAGAGAGATATTGTCTTATGGAACACCATGATTTCAGGCTATATTAGTATTGAAGATATGGAAGCTGCTCAAATTCTCTTTGACAAAATGCCACATAAGGATACGATGTCATGGAATACTATGTTAAATGGGTATGCAAATATTGGAAAGATCGAGGCATGCGAAAATTTGTTTGAAGTGATGCCAATGAGAAATATTTTTTCCTGGAATGGACTAATAGCTGCATATGCCAATGAGGGCTCCTTTTTCGAAGTTTTGACCACTTTTGAGCGAATGCTCTCGGAAGCGGAGGTGCTTCCGAGTGATGCAACCTTGGTTACTGTATTATCAGCATGTGCAAGACTGGGTGCGCTAGACCTAGGAATGTGGTTGCATGTATACGCTCAGCGCAGGGGATATAAAGGAAATGTTTTTGTCGAAAATGCTCTGATGGATATGTATGCAAAATGTGGAAAAATAGAACATGCTATAAATGTGTTTAAAGGCTTGATTAAGAAAGATCTGGTTTCTTGGAATATCATTATTGGTGGTTTAGCAATGCATGGTCATGCTTCGGATGCCTTGGCATTCTTTGATGAGATGAAAAATATTGGCGTAAAACCTGATGCAGTCACCTTTGTCAATGTTCTATGTGCATGTACTCATATCGGCTTGCATGACGAGGGGTTGGCTTATTTTCAAAGCATGACCAATTATTCAATCAGCCCTCGGATTGAGCACTATGGCTGTCTGATAGATTTGTATGCCCGAGCTGGTCGTCTTGTCGAAGCCCTAAATATTGTAAAAGCGATGCCTATGAAAGCGGATGCTGTCATATGGGCATGCTTACTTGGGGCCTCTAGAATTTACAAAGATGCGGAGATAGCTGAGCTGGCTCTCGAACAACTGATTCGGCTTGAGCCAGGGAATCCAACAAGTTACCTTACATTGTCAAATATTTATGGGGATGCTGGAAAATGGGATTCTGTATCTAAGTTAAAAGTTGCCATGAGGGATACCAGCTCTAGGAAAATTCCTGGCTATAGCGTGATAGAAATTAACGATAAAATAGTCGAATTCTGTGCATTTGATCAGAAGCATCCTGAGACTGAGGAAATATATGCATGCTTGCATAACTTGTCGAAGTTAATACAGACTATAAGCTTTCCATTTATGGAAATGGGGTTAGATTAGGAAAGTTTTAAGAAAACAAGGTATACCTTCTACATGCATGCATTGTACATTTGTACTAATTGAGTGGCCTAAAGATTTTTTGGTTACTTTTGCAATATTTGTAATTGTATTTTGATGCATGCATTGCCAAAAAATGGTAATCCTCAGTGTAGAGGAGAACCCAAGGTTTTTTTACAGAGCCTAATAACTAAAATAAATCCACAAATATAACTTTATTTTTCAAAATTTTAAAATATTTTGTGAGAGCTTTTCAGATCAATTGTAACAATCTCAATAGAACGGAACATAATCAAGTTTTGATCATATCAACTCCATTCAATTCAGTTTTGGTACCACACTTTTACTTTTACTTGTTTAGTTTTGATTTATTGTGAAATGAAAGGCCATAGTTGGTATGCAACTTAAGAACCCATATGCCATATCCAAGGCTTTTGCAGATTCGTAAGAAATGTTTTCACAAGCTGCAAGGATGAAATTGCTTGCATATCACCACAACTCCACAAGTCAAAAACATAACAAGAAGTCACAATTAAGTCTCCAGAATTGGATCTCTTTGAATCCATACAATTATGTAGGGTCGAAATTTTAATTAAACAATAAACAAAATAAACGTGAAATTAGAAAAAATCGATAACTTCATAAATTAATTGAATGTCATTGCCGAGCCATTCATTTTCTAACTCAAGTACTTGTGTGTTGACGCCTTATTATCTCCGCCAATTTGATGAATCCTCACAAAATCATTTAACTTTTCATATAACTGATGAATCTGATAAACAAATATTTGTGCTTGAGATGTACCTCAGCAACATTCAATACAAAGAGTTTTTGTCTTAAGCCAACTACAGTGCTGATCACCACACCAATTAGCAATGCATTCGCAGGATCTACGCATTCACTCAAACATAAGCACGAGTTGGACATGACTATGATTACCCAAGAAACGTATACAATGCAAAGAGGAACTTTACGAGCCAATTAGAATCCTGTTTACCACATCAACTGGCAATGCATAAGCAGGATCCACAGCTTTCACTCCTGGATATTCAAGCAGTGACAAACCTATATCAACGACAACAAGACAATAAATTGAGATTAGAGAATTCGAGGAAAAGGAGAATAAGAAAGTAAATACTAAACTTTACCTGCTACTCCAAAGTATGTGTGGAAAACATCAACAGCATCATCCGGCCTATCCGAGATTCCTCCTTTCTCCAAGTCCTGCACGATATTCAGATAAAACAAGTCATGACCAAGCACCTAAAAATATTATGTCGGCAATGGCATTCTTACTTGTTTATAAGTGCATATGCACAGTTTGAAAAAGGACCTGGCAGTTTAAGATGAAATTAACGAGCTTTTCTTTGTCAATCCAGTGCACTCTGTCAATCATTATCAAGCTAGAAAGCACCCACCAAGAGTAGCAGACCTGAAAGCATAGAACAATGACATATCATTCAGTTTTGAGAAGCATATATTGATTATGGATTTGATGTATTTTGTATTTTTTTGAAAAAGAGAAAGAAAATGCAATGGAAATAAGCATCTCACATCTGGAAGCTTCTCTGGTCGACCATTTAGACCTCCTGATTTCACTTGGCGCTCACACAACCACCAACCAAGAAGGTCCTTGTCAACATGATGCAGACAACCCGTTATAGCAAGAGCCCCAACACAGCAAAATACTGCAGTGGTAAATGATTTTAGTTTCATTAAAAGATGCATGTAAAAGAGGTAAAAGAGGGCATATAAAGCAAGCTGACAATAAAAGGATAGAAAGGACCCAAGAGAATCGAGAATGAGCATCTAAACGACATTGTGTACTACCACAAAATATGTATCACAAGATGATTTATCTCAAGACGATACATCTTTTAAAGCTATTTATGCTTTCCGCATAACTTGATTTTATACATCGGAAACTAAAACACAAAACCCAGGCCCCAAATAATGCTTTGGCCTTTCTCCAAAGCAGTTGCAGTCAGCATGATGCTAATAAGTGGGTAGCTCAAACATAGTACTATAATAACAAATAAACTATAAAAGCCTAACTTCAACACTATTGTGAAATTATCCCCAACTTACTATGTATATACAAAGCCAGAAAGCTGTACGATAAACCATTCAACAATACAATAATAAACTGAGGCAGAATTAGTAGGCCCATGTATGCAGCCTTTACCTTTGCTAAACAGAGAACACTAGAGATGTTGTTTGCAAAAGACCAACATAAAGACTCATTTTCTTTTTCCTTTTTTGAGGTACAAAAGATAGCATATCTTGCAAAAATCAAGCAGAAATATTAACTATCTTTAGCAAGAAAAAGTTGTGATCCTAACATCTCATGATAAAAACAATTACTTAGTTAGAAAGGAGCCCCCTTACAGGTCAGCAAGGTAAATGAACAGAAAACAGGACAAAGCAATAGGGATTTACAGATTAGCAGAACCAAATAGCTTACAGTGTAATTACAACTGACAAAGACGAAATAATAGAAACTAAACATACAGTTAACACGAGTATAGTTGAACGCATGCACAACGGACTGAAAAAATGACAAAAGACCAACTTCACTGACATAAATATCATCAAGAGCGCTACATAAATGACCAATAAATTTCAAAGTGTATCAAATTGCACCAACATACTTTGTCCAGCGTGTGATTCTCCACCAGGTGTGCATCCAAATCCACCGTCAAGGTTTTTACATCTTACAATGTACTCCACAGCCTTCTCCACATTAATTTTGTCCAATTGATGTAACAGTGACAGACAACATATTGCAATATATGAAAACCTTGGAAAAGGAATAAAGCCCGGGTAAGTTGCTCTTGATTTTCCTATGAAATGTATATGCATTCAATAAAAAAACAAGATAGAGACTTGCAAATATACCTTGTATCAACTTCTCCCCACATGTCTCCCGAAAAAGACCCATCCTCATTTTGCAGCCCCACAATATCTAAGTTTTATAGTTAAGATCCAATGGAATAACAGGATTGTTCCTATCTGCACAACCAAGTTTATAGAAAAAGATAAACCATTCATCCCAAAAAATGTCATCAAGATCACAGAAAATCTGCAGTAATTTGATAATTTTTCTATATACAGAATTGTTAACAACCAATATCTCTTCTCCTTTTCTCCTTCAGACTTCAACTAAGAAGATTCACATCCACAAGCTTATATGAATATGTCAAGTCTTAAAAGGCATCAAAAGTTTGGTTATTGTTTTGAGATCTTTCATAAAGGATACAGTTTGTCACCTTAGCCACATCAAGAATATGTAGCTTATCAAATAGAGCTAAAATTTGGACAGCACTGAGAGTATAAAGTATATGTGGATCATGCCCTGTATTACCACCAAATCCACCTGCAAAGATTAGTCATGGTAAGAATATAATTACGCTATTAATAAGTTTAGAGTAGGGAAGATAACTTAGGACTTGCAAACTTCTAACAATAATTATATAACCAACGAGAACATTGTCCTACACAAATTTTTTAAAAGAAAACCACATAGAAGAACAAAAATGTTACTTAAATATTGACAGGACAAGAAAAAAGTTGTATTGCAAAAACTACAACTGCTCCTTTCTTCCAAAGCATGATGTCTGATTGAAGCTAGCCTGAACTACCAATGCTATATCAAAATAGGAGAAATGTAACAACACATTAATATTAAATTCAGCTCAACAACAAGAGTATTGTCCTGTGTCAGTTAAAAAGTTCAAGATGTGAGGATCATTACTCTTCACTAGGGCCAAAAAAGAGCTTTTAGTCTTAAAACTGTTTTCCTACAACTCTAAATCAAGCAGATAACTGAAGTATCCAACAACACTTTGCCAGAGCTAGCAGTTACATGTAAGAGAAAGAGCATATTAAATGGAGCAAAATTTTAGTTAGTGTTATTAACCAACCAGGGTTAGGTCCTACAAACCAGATTCATGTTGACACTGCATAACCCATGGAATAACTTCATCTTGATCCACAACTTGAAGCTTTCCGAGAAGATCCAGTGTTGTCAGCCCCCAGTAAGCACCATTCATTCTAAGGTGCTCCATGACCACCGACTCAAATGCATCCTTCTTCTAAGGGCACACGTAGCAAATTATTGCACTTCAAAAATCAATTAAAGATCTCAAGACACGCTAAAAATTGTAAAAGAAGGGATATAGTAAGTCAAACATTTAAAAAGAACTGAAATAACTGACCTTTTCAACTGATATAATATATCGCACATGCTTCTCAGCAGCCAAGTCCCCCATTTTCGTTGAAAACTGATTTTTGATTTAAAAACACGCAAGAGAAATCTGAGACAAAATATACCAAAAGAAACCTTCAAAACCAAAATACTCAGAGTCACAGCAAGTACCCATCTATACTAAATAGTAGTTCACTGCTTCTGTTGAAAACATTTGAAGCTTGGCTAATTTTTAAGGATTTTTATCGACAATTACCTACGTTGTTTCACTTTTTGTGAAATATTTATCAAGTTTTTCCGAAACTTCCTAAAATGTTGATTCCGATTTGTACATCTAAAATTCCAATACGTGTAGTGTGGCACAAAAAAATGACCATAATGCCTAACTCTCCTCCATTGAGAACCCCACCTCCAGCTCACCCACCAACACCACAACCACAAACAAAACCCTGTCAGCGCCACCACCTACTCAATGCTCATTTTTTTGCTTTTTCTCTTTCTTCTCAATCTCTCACATTTCTACGATTAACACACCACAAAGCAACCAATAACACCACCTTTAGAGTTTCCCCATAACCACCACACCCACCAAAAATCCCATCGTCTTCAATAGATCACATTGTCCCCTGCAAGACACTATCACAACCCCCTTCCACAATCACACCACCAATAATGGAAAAACAACAAAAAGAACGGAAAATTCTTCAAATCAAGTCTTAATGTAAATCATAGAATCGATTTCCGACTAACGTGCCTGTTTAATTTCATAAATTTCTTGAATTCAAATCCTTTATTCAAAGTAACCCTAATTTAAGGGAAAGAAAAGTAGGTGCAAAGCCCACTTAGCCCATCAAAATCCCATAACCAAGGCGCTAAGCGCAGGGCATTTGACGTGCACCTCATCAATGTGAGGCTATTGAAAGAAAGCATATGATAAATGCGCAAAAAGGCGCTTGTTTCTCTTTTTGCACCATTGGTACCCCTTGAGTGCTTTTGGCATCTAATGTAAATCGTCTCTCCAATGACCTTGAACCTTAGCACCAAGCACTTTATTATAAATTGTGGTATGCAAAGAAGAGCATTCTTATTGCCTATGGGAGTCACGTTTTCAAATATACAATTTGAAAAAATGGTTTGCATATCAAATATCTACATACTTAATACTTAAACATGCCATCTAATAATGTCTTAATATGTATTCAATCCTACAGTTATATTGCAATACATGGCGCCTTATTTCAATTCAATGTTCAAGGTAATCCACCATTTTTAAAACACAATGGAAATTTATTTGTATTATTAACAAAAGATGAAAGCAAGAGTTAATGTCAATCAAAAGCAGTGTGAGATACAACTAGTGGGAAGCTTAGAGGATCATAATTAACAGTGATGGTTTTAGTCAGTGATTAATAATATATATATATATATATATATATATATATATATATATATATATATATATATATATATATATATACTAGTTTGTACTTTCTACTAATGTTCATATGTTTCTTTGAATCTTATTAAAAATAAACTATAAGTCTAATTTCTTGGCATCCTATTCATTAGTGATTTCCTTTTTTTCAGCCAGATGAATAAGGAGCAATGAAAATATCAACTAGTTGCATCATATATATGTATCTTTTCTAGATGTCGATATACATCACATATCACAATAGTTTCCCACATAGATTAGCTAAACTCAGAAATGATGGTACGTTAAAGCTTTTGCTCATTACATTACATCACTAAAATTATACTATTGACTAAGAAGTAATTAATTACCACTCCTATATTCATCAAATTCAACATTAAGTCATTACCCAGAAAAAGAAAAAGATTTCTAAACAATGATTATGGAGCCAATTGAACGCCACAGGATCATATCCAAGAAGCCAAAGTTAGGACAGGAAAAACCAAAAAAAACCTCAAAATTCAGCAAATTAAATACAACAAGTGAGTCCATTAACGAGTGATGAGGCTTTGAAGGTTACCTTAAGTCAAATTTTGTTGATTACTGATTGTCCAAATAGATATGCTGCTCTCTTCACTTTCAATTTGAGCATTAACGACAATCAAAACCTAACAAAATGGTAAGCAGAAAGATGGAGGAGATTGAGAATAAATAAAATGATAGTCCAAAACCAAACAACCATCAACAAACAAATGTAATCCTCTCTTAATGATCGTTATAAAATCTCAATTACAAATAATAGAATGACGGGCTTGACTACATACACCCACCGGATAGCTTACCAACATGAGTTGGCAAATGAGATGGCAGCTGACATGTCATAATAATGATAATAAAAATTAAATTTGATTTATGTAATTATTTGGTAAGTACTAAATGCAAACCTAAACTAAATACCTAACTACAATAATACTAATTTAATGCTAATACATAATAAGTCTTCAAACTAAACACCTTATATGAATTATGTAAAATAAGGATACAATCATCTTTTTTCTTATTCAACATAATAATCTGAATTAAAGTATTCAGCATGTTAACATTTTTTATTTTCCAATTTGGTACCTCTCCTTTAAATCTTTACTACTACTAATTCTAACATTGTTGTTGTTGTACAACAGAGGTAGTTTGATGCATGTCATACTTATTTGATTGAACTGTAGCAGAGTTCATCTCAAATACTTTCTTTTCAATTAGTAGAGGCTGCAAAGTTCATCTCAACATATAAACATCAATGGCCTTGAGGGAACAATACTAGCCTATCCATTAAAAGAGAAAATAAAATGTAAATATGGATGTTCAAACAAAAAAATCAGTGAAAAGAAAAAAAGTTCATCAGAAGGTTGTAAATTATCCTATTAATCGTTCCAATTAAAAGAAACTACAAGTTGAGAAGTAACATAATCTAACATTTAACAATCGGGCTTTGCTCTAAACATGATTTTGGCAACAAATATTATCATGCAAACTCATAGTTAGTTCCTAAAATTTACTGATATCATCCAAACCAAAACCAAAACTCAAATTCAACAATTAGATAGCATACAGTACAAATTAAATTTAAAAAATAGGAAAAGTAAACAATTGGTAGAATCCTTTTTTACTTAAATCCAAAACAAAAGCAAATTGCAAGATCCTAAATTTTAAACAAACAATTTGCAAAAACCTATAATTTGTAAGAGATTCGTTACCCTTCTTTACTTGAAGTATCTGTGATGGTGCTCGTGGTAGTGACAACGCACTACTGGTGGTTGATGGTGATGTGGCAGTGGAGGTTTGGGCACTAAGGAGGCGGATCGTAGCCCTTGGCGGTGATGTGGTGATGGAGGTTAGGCAATTGGGCGAAGCAAGGATTGAATTCACTGAAATGCAATGGCGGATTTGAGTTTTGAGTATTAGATCCGTGTGTTCAACTAGCCATCATCATTAATTTGCTAATGTTATTTTTATTAATAATTTTCAAATTTAGATTTGAATCAAATTCCATCATTATTTAAGTAAAAAATTTGAAAATGACTACTTAAATCTTGTCATTATCAAATTCTTTATTTATGATTTCATAATTGAAATTCATAATTTAAAATGAAATACTTGTTTCCAAACACTACATAAGGGAATTATTGGGAGGGGTAGTTTTGGTATCTTGTGTAAGATCAAAAGTTATTAGGTTGAGTCACATTAAAATATCTGATTATCGAACCTCAGTATTCGTAAAAATAAACTTACGGCTATAAATAGTAAATAAGTTAAACTATGTGACTATATAATTAATAAATGATTCCAAAAAATATTTATAAAACTTTCCTTGTTCTTTTCAAAATATACAAAAATCTATTTTAATTGACAAATTTTTTATTAAGACCGTCTCATCGTAAGACAACTTAATATAGGCTGATCTAATTTTATTTATTAAAAAAATAAAAAATTTGTTTAAATTGATTTTTAAATTAGTTTTTTTATAAATATATAAATGATTTTGACTGTTTATATGGACCCGTCTCATCGTGAGACGTTCTGATACAAGACTTGTTAATTTTAATTTAAAATTGTCATGTGTCACAATATGATTGGCATTCTATTTATTTAATAAAAAACTAAAACTTAAAAGTAAGTTTTAAAGTATACATTAAATCTTAAGAGTATTAGAAGTGATTTTGGTACGATTAATAAATAAATTAGATAGCTGAAAGAGAAATATGGAAAAGTAGCATATTTGTTGACAATTTTAGGGAAAAAAAAAAAAAAGGCAAGCAACTAAAAATAATAATATCCCGTGAGAAAAGCAACTAAAAAAGATTAATCTTGAGGAAATTATTTGAGATTATGTGTCATTTGAGGTTGCTTTTTATTGATTATTAAGGGAATACAAGGGTTGATGATGTGGACAGTATCAAAATTATTAAATTTACATGTTATCAATGCTTTAGATTTAAGTAGTGCTATATGAAATTTTACTGATCATTTTCTTTTGAAAAATAACTTTAAAATATCAATAAAAGTCTTTGTGATTATTTCACATTTGAAGTATATAAAGACCTAAATCAGTAACATTTATATACTACATAATAAGTATAGTAGTGTGACCATGTTCAATAAAATAGCAAATTCAAAATATACCTAATAAAGAAAAACGCAAATTGGAGAACAGTGGAAAAGCATCAACTTGTCGCCTATAAGCGACGAGTCATTGCTTGTGTTCTGTGTTGCCTCAATTTGAGACAGAACGTCGAAACCCAAAGTCGAGTTGGCGTTTGGGTGAAAGTTGAGTCAGCTTTTCTGGCAACGACTCGTCACCAAGTTGTGGCGATTTGTCGCCTATTCCCTGTCTCGTTTTTGCGGTTTTGTTAGTGTTTCGTGACTTCAATCATCACTAATGATTTATAACCTACATTTAGAGGTTAATTCTGATGGAACATTATCTTGTTTCACTAATAAACTTTGGATGAAACAACCATTTGTTTCATAAGCTTGGTTTGGACGTAACAAACTTGTTTCATAAGTAGGCATTGGTTGACACTTTACTCTATAATTAAAGAAGTATGCATGAGTACATTCCATCCATTCTTAAAGACATTTCTAAAATTCTCTGAAACATACATCTTGTTCTTCTTTCTTCTTTACATGAGATTGCTTTGAAGGAGGAATTAACTTTCATTATTGCAATCAAAGTTTTTAATCCGTTTACAATACTTTGTCTTATTCTTGCAATATCTTTTGTGCTAGGATATTGTTATATAGGTTGTATCTCATGGTATATTTCGTCATCATCTCAAGTACCATTGTGGAAGAAATATCACAAAAGAAAATATACTCATGCCTCTTATAAATATCAGGTTTCCTAGTGATTTGAACTCGTTGTCACAAACTTATCTTCGTGATGTCCTTTCGTTGATTAGAAAAGTTTTACGGTCAACTTCAAGGGATTACAAATAGTGTTGTATTTTATTCTTGTAACATATTTGTTATAACATTATTTTGTAATAAAATTGCCAAGTTATCTAGAAACACTATTATTAGTGAGTTTAAATATAATAGCATACTAGGTAGTTTAAAGTAAAATATTGTAATATAAATAACATATTTAAATTAAAATTTTCAAGGGTGGTGGGATGATGGGTTTTCAGATATAGCTATTCCTGTACATATATGGTCTTAATAAAGTTTGGTCTAAATCATTTAAATTAAGTTGGACTAAATCGATATTTAAGTATTTGGTCTGTTCTACTGTCTAAATAGTTTGGTTTGATTTTTTTTTTTAAACTTATGGTTTTCGGTCTAGTCTTGTTAATTTCTGATTTATTATTCTAGTTTTATATTAAGCAATTATATAAATATTTCGATCACCAACTTAGAATTTAGAATCAAAACTATAAATCAAAAATATTAATTATTGAGTAAGATATATTTTAATGTTGAGTGCAACTTATAATTATTAAACATTGAGATATGTCAAAGAGAATGACAGTTAAGTTTGTGTTAGGTTTTACATTTTTTAATTTTACATAATTTATGTTTTTGTTCATTACAATTACTTAATTACATAAATTGAGTTAAATTTTATGTAATTATGAATTATTATGTTTTAAATGTTAATCGTAACTTACTTTGATTCAATTAAAGGTGCAACATATTTACATAACACAATTACTTTATCTACACCGATTTGATTAAGACCACCACAATGGGGTAATCTATTCACTGGGTAAACAAAACTTTTTCCTAAAATGACTGACCTACAATCCATATTCCGAAGAAATAGTATTGTATAATTGGTATATTTGATTTAAGAATAATTTGCATATTACAGCCTTAAAGTTTAGCACTTTTGTAAATTACAGTCTCAATTTTATTTTTTTGCGAATTACAGATACTAAAGTATTAAAATTTACAAGTTGAGGCTAAAAATACAGAATTTCAACCACTTAAATTAAAGTCTCGACCATTAAAATGGTTGAAATTCTGTGTTTGGCTTGAACTCTGCAAACTTTGATATTTTGATGGCTGTACTTCGCAAAAGTATTAACTTTAAAACTGTAATTTACAAATTAGTCTTCATCCAAGAAGAGAAAGGTAACCAATATATACATATTCCATGTATCCTCAGGTATTGCCACGATGTCTATATATATAATATATGATTATCAATTTCTTCTGAATAATTTTATTTTAAATATTATTTCCACCATTTTTAAATTTCTTATACACTTTTTAACATTTCTCATGCCATACAATTATGGGGCATACCTTTTTTATCGTATTGGATTGAGCTTATGAGAGCTATTGGTTATACTGTATTTTAAATATTGAGCTAAATAATCTGGTTGATAAATGAAGGTCATGGATACTCCGATTTATTTATTTGCAAATTGTAATAACTAATAAGTATTGTATGAGACTGTTTTTTCATGAAACAAAATTATACAATTAATTTATTTCTCTTATTAATTTATTAAGATTATAAGTGATCAATTTAAGATTAAATAATGAAAAAAGTAATCATTGGAAATTTATATCAAAAAAATGTTATATCTTATGTTTGTTTAATGAGATTGGAATTGAAGATGGGATTAAAATTGGGATTAGGCACTTTAATTTCCAAGAAAATAATACCATGGATTTGGTAACACTCAGTGTGAATTGAAATGAATGCAAAAAGATTAATTTACCCATATTCAAAAAAAAAACTTATGTATGTTATTTTAATTAAAAAGGGCAAAATGGTAATTTTATAATTTATTTACATTTTCATTCTCACTTATATAAACGAGGATTTAGATTATATTTTAACAACTCACACTAAATAATTTTCGATCCCAATCCCACATTTTAATTTCCAAATTTCAATTCACGTATACCAAACACACCCTACAAGTATTCATCATGCCAGGCCTCAGCCAAGTAAAAATGGGGTGACCGTCGAGAATTTGTGGTTTATTGAGATTTGCTAGGTAAATAATGGTGATTTATCAATTTCATAAATCACTTATAGGTGCCAAGTAATCAAGTATATATTCATTCATGACTTTAATAATTTTGTTTTTTTTTCATTTTGTATATTTTATTATTATTATTTTTTTGTCTTCTAGTGATTTATTAGACGGTGAAACTCATTTCAATGTTTTCGAGTCTCGTTGCTTCACCTCGAGCAGCCGAAAATGGAGATGGCGCCTTCAAAAGAAGAAGAAACACCCACCAACACCAACACCGAAGACATTGAAGAAGACGAAGATCTACCAATTCTGAGTCCCTACGCTTTGGAAGCTCTTCAAGAGTTCTTGGCTTCACAATCCAAATCTGATTCAGATATTCAACAACAGCAACCGCAACAACAAGATGATTCGCTGCCTTTGCTAAAAGAAGATTGGAGAATGAGTCAATTTTGGTACTCACCTCACACCGCCATTACCGTTGCTGATGAAGTTTTCTATCTCCTTTCGCTTTTCACTGACCTTGATGTTCTCCCTTCAGTTGCTTGTATTTCTTGCCCTACTCTCTTCATTTATCTTAAGGTTTACTTCGTTCCTTTTTATTTCTGTTTATATCTCTTTATGCATCAACTCTCCTCTTTTTTGTTTTGTATTTTTTTGAATTCTCTGTGTTTTGTGCTGAATTTATGCAATTGTTTGCAATGTGTATTCTCAAAGTTCTGATGAAAAATAAGTGTTTGGATTTATGCAGTAATTTGTACTTAGGGTTTACACTGAGGATGACATTCAGGATTTGAATATTAAAAAGCAAAAATTACAACGAATATTAAAACCTTATGCTTATTTCTCTATGATAAGAACAACTTTTGATAAGAACAACTTTTAATTATATATAACTTAGGGTGATTTTCTAGTATATCCCTGATATGTTAAAAATCAAATAATCAAATTATATAGGAGATTATATGAAAAAAATATGATAAAGTAGCTAATAAACTAAAGTTATTATTCTTAAAAAAAACCTCCTTGGGGTTGTTCATGATTAATTAAAAATTGGTATTATTATAAGGAAATTAACGAAAATTTATGTTATTTGCGGTAATTTTTTTTTATAGAAAATGCTACTTAATAAATATCTGTTATTTGGATGAAAGAATAATTTCTCAACTTGTTAATATAACATAATAAAAGTACTGAAAATAATGTCAATGTAACAGGAGAATATATGGCAATACTTGTATTCATAAGGTTTAATTAAAGTGAGAAATAGTTGGTATATGAATTAGTTCTTTGGACCTTGAAAGGTTTGAAAAATAATTGTGGCACCTGTATAAACTATTCAACAGATACTTGGTTGCTTGTAGGGCGATTTAGAGATGAAAGGAAAGTGGGAAAAGATCGAGTGTAGTTGATGGTGAATTAATTCTCTTTTTGCCGTCTGATTTTGCGGCATTTTGCTGAACTTGTGTACATTTGTTACTTTACTTTTGGGTTGTTCTGGTATGTATGTATCTGACTGCTTCCTTTACAGTATAAATATGATAATTTGACTGCTTCTGGAGTCTGGAGCATATAAATATTCAAGTTAGTTGCTCTTGTGAAGAGTAGAAAGAATTCAAATTCAAAGATCTTCCTAGTCATTTGTGTTATGGTAGTTATAGGATGCTTTACTGCTACATTTTTATCATATTTACTTGTTACTAGCTGTGATTTCTCTTATATAATTTTTTCTGTGTGATTTCAGAAAATGTATCCAACTATGAATGTGCAACTTCTTGAATACGACAAACGTTTTGACCAATATGGAAGTGATTTTACATTCTACGATTACAATCTACCAGAAGATTTGCCGCAAGAAATGAAACATGGGTACCAGATCGTAGTAGCAGATCCTCCTTATTTGGTGAGAATTTAGCTGATAAAACTGACTTTGATAATCTGTTTTCCCACTCTACCTTTTATGTGTCCTGGAAGAAAATGTAATATTATTATCTAATAATGAATATGAACTCCACTCAAAAAATTTACTGGGTTGTGGGGAGTGTTTCTAGTTATGAAGTCTTTTGATAAATACTTTCAACTTATTAGTTTTAGATGCTTTACCGGCATTAGTATGGGCATGAGATTTGTTTTCCTATTTTTCATACATAGACAACTTCTTTCTATTCTGTTAAAACATGGACTACCAACCAGGCAACCAAAAACTCTAGTATGTGCAAATGTGACAATGTTCTCTTGGTTTTGCTATTACTGATAAATAAACTTTACAAATCTAATGTCGCCATAGTTCTGGAGCTAGTAAAGTAGTGTATATATGCTATGCTCTGCCTTTCTCAAGAGGGATTGCTCTTGCATGCGCTAAATATTAGATGACTTGTGCACATCTGCTTATGTTCTGTTTTTCTGTGTCTTTGAGGAAGAGTGAGGAATGCTTGAAGAAGGTTGCTCAAACTATAGGACTTCTTGCACAACCTCGGAAACATTTCTTGCTTTTGCTCACAGGTAAGCATTTACTATCATTCTCCATTAACCATTTACATGATCATGATTTATGTATGACAAATCCATCTTTCAAGCTCTACACATTGATGTGTGGTCTTTTTTCTTTCTGTTGATTAACCTTGTAGAAGTTTTCTTTGCTGTGAATTTTGTTTGAAATTGGGATCCACGACTATATCTTCCTTAAATCTTTCTTTTTGTTTCTTATACTTTGAGTTCCTTGAACTCATTGTTCAAGAAGCTTTCTCAGTTGTCGAACTGAACATACATGAATGTGTTGCCATGTCAAATACAAAAACAACATACCATTACTCCATCGTCAATAAGAAAAGTAAAATACAAAAGTTTTCCAGTAATCAGCATTGCAAGTTAGAGACTTGAATTGTGCTATGTGCTTGTGTAGATAGGTCCTCCTATTTCTTATTTCCTTGAAACACTTATATACCAAGTCTTGCTAAGGCTACTTTAACAAGATGAACGTAGTTTGAGCTGCTAGCTACACCTAGAAAAAAAAATAGACTTGAACTTGGGTGTCCCATTATCAACATGTGCCCATTTGTATGCTAACTTTAGTTCAAATTGAGGTTGAGATACAATCTTCAAGCTTTGACCAAATGCTACAACATTATATTAACTTCTTTTTAATACTAAAAATTGGTTACATACTAGAAGTATAATGATACTCATAAGTCATTATCACTGAATTTATTAAATCATATGGCTATATTATGAATTCTCAGTGCTACCAGATTTCTAACCCAAGTTTAGTTATATCCAGCTCACACTTAATAGCCCTGGCCCCTGAGCGAAGCTTTGACTGTTGAGCTCGAGTTACTATTATCGTTTCTGTGCAGGTGAGGTGCAGAGGGATAGAGCAGCAAGCCTCTTAGGACTGCGGTCATGTGGCTTTCGTCCGGAGCACTCCAGCAAACTTGGGAATGAATTCCGACTTTATACCAACTATAATCCCGGTGATCGGTTAGGAGGCTGGGAGCTAGAAGAGTAGCTTTCTGTAGGTTCGGAAGAAATTTGCAGCGTTGTGTTGCTACTCCGTTGCGCTGTAAAATGGTGTATGCTATAGTTCTTCCCTCCATATGAAGGGAACGGAATGTTAAAATGCATTTTCGTTTAGCTAGTTCTGAGGAGTGATAGCCTGGTAAGGAGTGCAAACTGAACTTGGTTTTTCAGAAAATACTTGTCTCTTTTGATATTGATGATAATGAAATCAAGCCTGCCTGTGCCGCTAGGAATTTTTTTTTTTTTTTGTTATAAGATGGTTTACACCTTTGGATTGTTTTGGGAGGTGGAAGCATTAAAGAACGAAAATTAGTGTACCGAAAAAAGATTAATCTAAAAAATGCTAAATCAGTCCTAACATATAAGTTTGAATATACGAACCAAAATAAATCGATGTGAGAGATTATCTACAATAACTATATATTTAGAGGTGTGTAGAACTAGATCGGACTGACGGTCTAGACTTGAACCGAAATCTAATGTATTCAGTTTGGTCTCTAGGTTTTATGCAATTAAGTACTTTGTTATTGGCTTGGTTCGGTCTAAAGTATCAATGTAAACTGGGTCTTATACAATTAAGTTATTTATTATTGGCCTAATTCGGTCTGAAGTATCAATGTTAGACCGAATTAGACCATAAATATATTTTTTCATAAATAAAAAAAAATATATATATAATATGTTCTAGTGTTTTAGAATTTAGGCTTTCAGTCCTCATCAATCTATGTTCACTTTGCCTTCACCTAGTGTACAAACATACACTGGTATAGTTTTTAACTTGCTGATGTACGCCCAATACTTTTTTTTTTCTTATGTATTGTACTAATATATTTTTCTTAGTTTCCGACTTTCTGGTGTACATTGGACATTGGTACTATGATTTATACTTTATTAGTGGTATTAGTCTATTACACTTGGTTTCTATTTTTCTACGTATACGTAGAATTATATTTTAGTCTGTCATAGTTATTAATCTAATATCACTACTTTGTCAGAGCTAAAAAGAAAAGATAACGAATTATTCATATTTATATCCTCTTCAAAAAGAGGGCATAGACGAATGTGGTTAAAAAGACCTATAATGTAATACTCCAGATTTACCTTGAAAAGGGATTAATAGAATACTCATATCAATAAGGTGCATCTTCTTTTCATGGGAGCCTATTTGCTAAGAACTCCACAGTTAAGCGTGCTTGGTGGGGAGCAATCTTAGGATGGGTGACCTCCTGAGAAGTTTTCCCATGTGTGCACGAGTGAGGCCAAAAGTGCGCTGAAAAGACTTGTGTTGGCCTCTGATACGCTATAACCAAAGAGATATAAGTGACATCATACCCTATGTGATACGCTACCTGCAAATTACAACACAGGCTAAATTGAGATGAGCCATAAGAAAATAAATAAATACATGAATACCAGAAAAATATCGAATGTCTAGTCTAAGACACGGATTTGATGTCTCCAACTATTTCTATCTCTCTTCCGAAAATTAGAGAAGTGCAACTCACGTAAGTTAATTTTTATTTGTTTTTCCCACGTTCTTTTTGGTCTACCTCAACTCCTATTATCCTCCACTATGAGGTCTACCATCCTTACGGCCCATGGGTGTGTCAACAGTCTTTCTTATCACAAGTCTAACCGATTTCAATCTATTTTCATGTAGCTTAGCTGATAAACAGGTCAAACCTAACCTCTCTCAACTTTGATTTTGAGTTTTAACCATTCTTGTGTGACCACACTTTCACTTAAAGTTTATATTTATGTGTTATCACTACTATAAATTAAAAAGTGCAAGCATTGTAATTATTATCTTATTGGTTTAAATAGTTTAGATGTCTGCTACAACTAGTTGTCTATTTCAAATGCCTACTATAATAAGTTTAAATAGTTGAGATAAGCATTTTAAACTAGCTGTAATAGATATTTTTAAATAATTGAATAAATATTTTTTTAATTTGTTATAGTAGAAGTTTTTTGTATATAAAAGTAGGTGTATTTGTCTACCATAGTAGATATTTTTGGATGCTGAAGTAAGTGCTTTTCATATGTAAGTAGTCATTTTAAATAGTTAAAGTAAATATTTTAAATGGTTATAGTAGGTGATTTGCATATAGAAGTAGATATTTATGCGTACTAAAGTGTTATTTTTACATACTAAAGTAGACATTTTTATTAATCAGAATAGACATTAAAATTAGATATAGTAGGCACTTGAACTAGTTATCTTATACTAGACATTTAAACTATATATAGTAGATATTTTTATTTATTATAGTAGATGTTTTATTTAATGAAGTAGGTTTTATAGTTTGCATGATGCAATAGGCACTTGTAGTAGACATTTAAACCTAAGTATAATAGATGTTTTTACTTAATGCAGTTGATGATTTTAGTTAATAAAGTAGGTATATTTAGTAGTCTTCTTTATAATACAATAAGTAGTTATTTTTGATAGTTACAATAAGTATTTTTACATATAGAAGTAAATGTTTCATTACCCTCAAACAAGCAAATAATATTGATATCTACATCAACAATCATATTTGCATTATTAAATTCAAGCAAATGCCTACTTTAGTACACCTACTTCACTATGCAAGAACATCAATTTCTATATACAAAAATAACTATTCTGGTATGAAAAAACACCTATTTTGATATACAAAAAACACTTGGGATTCGCTTCGATTGGGTATAAATATTTAAAGGGTAAATAAAAGTCAAAGTAGGATAACAAAATTAGTTAGATGGATGATCAAAGCAAGAATTGGTTAAAAAGTAATGAAAAATAGATAAAATAACAATTAGTTCTCTTAGTTTGGGGTATAAATTTATGGGGAAATCTTTTGCTCCAAAATGAGGAAAATCATCATTCTTTTTATTCATCTTTTTTAATTTACTTTCATTCTACCTTTACCACAATTATTTCAATTAAGTCATTTGCATCTTTAGTTACCTTTGTTTTATTATTTGACTTTTTTATCCCCTTAAATATTTAGTCTTATCAAAGCGAACTCATACTATAACTCAATTTGAATAAGAAATGCTCTCACATTGTAAATTAAAAGGTCCAAATTATTCTAAATTTGACAATGAAAAAAGTACTTAAATTAAAAGAAAAATTACCTAGCATAATTCAACCTGTTCGTGATTTTCCTACAATAATCCCCCACCTATTGATTAACCATGAATAATCACATTTTTAAGGGGTATTTTCCTAGAGTAAACCCGGTGACCAAATGACTTGCTATATCAAGTTTTATTTTTTCTTAAAAAAAGATAAATTAAAATTAAATGTTGAAAAATATGTTAAAAAAATATTAAAAAAAATTATGAGTTTTTTTTTTACTATTTAGAATTTTTAAAATTTTTGTCTAATTTTAAATTAATTTTCAGTTTACTTTTTTGGTGAATTACCTACTATAGCAGATCATTAGATTACCCAAGTTTACTCTAGGCAAATACCTCTTAAAGTTGAGATTATTCATGGTTAATCAATAATGCGATTATTATAGGAAAATCACAAGTAGAATGAATTATTCTAGGTAATTTTTCCTAAATTAAAACTCTAATTAAATAATAACTTAATTTTTTTTTCTAAATTACTAATGAACAAAAAGCGCATGTTATTATTAAAGTTTTATATTTTTTTTCTATTATAAGATTTTGGTTTGGCCACAAGCGGAGACTGTTTCTTGACTCTCCTTGTAGAGTTTGTCTAAGACTAATCTAGCAAGTAAAGCCGGATAACCGAATGGAAACGGGGCCCCACGTCCACCCGGTCCAAAGGGTTCAAAAAGACTTGCAGAAGCAGCAAAGCAGTTGAAATCAAATCAAAAACATAAAAATTGGAATGTTGATCTAGAATCTACATTCTACTCTATACGATACACATCAAAGAGCGCAAAGTACAAGTTTTTTCTGGAATAATCCTACTGTGTTACTGTTACTCACCATCACCAAATGAGACCCAACATTGTTTCAGAGGTAAGTCTCAGCTCTTTCCCTTTCTAATTCTGGGTTTTTGCCGTTCATTCTTTTCTCATCGTTTTCATATTATGCTGCTTTTAACTTTACTGTTACCGTCTTGATGGCCTTTTTTGATTTTGGAAAATTTATGTGATGATTACACATAGACAATTTGGGAATAGGTATTTGGAATATGATTTTTCTGGGTCGAAGTTTTATATTTGATTCATCAAGTCTTCTATGTGTAATGCGAATTTGAACTTCTCCCAACTAAAAAAGAAAAATAATTTCAAACTATTGATATTCACTGTATTGAATTCTTTAATTATGGTTTGTTGAAGGGCATTTGATTAAAAATTACTGTTTAATTAGGTTATTGTCTAGGTAAGATTCTGGCGGTATTTGGTGGATTTTATTTTATTGTCAAAGAAGGTGTATAAGAGGAAATCTTATTTTCCATGATTGATGAAAACTTTTTTAATATGTTTTCTTTATTTGGGCAAGTATACAAATATACTACTCATTACCTTTGAAAATTTCACCAATTAAACTTGCTCCAATTTCTTAACCTGAAAATTTTACACAATTTGAGGTTAATTCAAAGGTATGGAGTGAGTATGCTTTTGCAACATATGTAGGATACAAAAAGGATAAATGTTATTATGTACTGTATTTTTATTTTCTAAGGAATCCTCAGTTTATGCTTCTTTCGTCTGAAATTTTTGCTATAATAGAGGATGAAGTGATTTGATTGATCGAAGAATTTATCTCATGAAAGAACAAAATGTTTCTAAATTGTCACGTTTAAGACAGTTTTGACTTGTTTCGTGATAAGTGTATTGTTGTAATGTTGCAAACATCTGGATCTTCCAAATCATAGAACTAAGCAAAATTTGAGTTGGCATTTGTTGTCATCGTTGTTGAAATGTACTTTCATATTAAATTAAATTATCTTCTCTATAATTTGAGAACTTTTTAGTATTGTTTGAGAAAATGGAGTACTTTTCAAGGAGCATAAATTCCCTATATCTCTTTATGACTTTAGAAATTTTCTTGAAGACTTTACAAATTGTAAGTTCTTTTCTAATGTTGGTACATGGTTTTTGTCACTTGAGTTCCTGTACTTTTTCTTCTTGGCGGTCCTCATTTAGGTTGCTTGGTCATCCTTCTGAGCCTTGGCCTGGAATGAATTGTGCTGTTTTTCTGAAACTCAAAATATATACAACTGAAGCTTTGAATATTAAAAGAAGGAAGAACTTAATAGGAACTGGAATAACGCAATTGGATTCGACTGCAATTGAAATCATTTGTCGTAGCTCCATGTTCCATAATTCCATCTCGTTGTTATGCTTTTTATAACATGCTTACTTGATCTTTGTGATTGAGATACAAACCGGAACAAGTACTTGTGGTAGCCTCATAATCCAGTTGTTCGTTTGTTAGTTGTTACCGTAGAAGTATCTCTTTGCTAAATTGCTTGTGAGCAACAAGCTGGAAATTCTTTTAGCTGTGAGATGGTGTTCTGGATACTGTGGTCTACCCTGGTAGAGTTGTGCTGTCGGTTTAGCATTTCTGTAATTATTATATTCACGCTTCTCTTGGTAGTTTTGGAGGATACGAGACTTATACTTGTGCATCCTCTTACTTTCTTTGAGTGCTCGAATACTTTTTCTTTCTTTCACTTTTTTTTCTTTTGATGAATTTAAACTGTTGGTACAGACCTGGTTTTGGCTGATATGCACAAAAATATGGTTATAGTTACTACTTAAATTCTTTCTATATTTGGGTTCTTGTGCTTGGTGTTCAGGCGAGTGCAACTACTCGGCTCAATCAATGGTGGGAAGGGATTCCATTCATTACATCTGCAGTGGTTGCTGTATGTGCAGCTATATACTTGGTTTGCCTTTTGGTTGGCTATGACTCATTTGTAGAGATATGCTTCTTGCCTTCAGAAATCCTAACACATTTTCAAGGTACATTTTTTTTGAATGGAGGCACTTTTATATTGAAAAATGGGAATGTTTAAAATACTGTCGATTGCAACTTATAGATTTTTTTAAGTCCTAAAAGAATGTGCATTGTTGATTGACATGTTGAACATTATTTATTTTTGGCTAATGTTTTAATTTAGGGCTATAAATTATTTATTCCCACTTTTTAATCCCCTATCATGTTTGAAAAATGAAGGAGGAAGACACACATGGAATTTTTACTTTCTTTTGTCATAATTGTAGATTTAAGAAAACCATTAAGTTAAGGTTGCAATTTCTATTGGGGGCCTGCCTGGAATGGAAGAGCTACGAGGTGAAAACAGTCCATTATTTTTCTGAGCTGGATCAAGTTCTTCGAATGAAAGAAAAGAAATAAGGGAGTACTTTTCTCTTCTTATCTAGAGGTAAATGTTTACCCTACTCACCTAAGGGGAAATATTTTAGGGTAACTTCCAACTTCTCCAACAAAGAGAGAGATATCCCACTTCATCATCAATGGATAACACTTCCACCTATAAGTTAACTATCGGCTCCGTCTTGATCAACCACCAAAACGACCAACCCAAATCCTATTGCTACATTTTCCATCATTATCACAAGAATCCAAAAGCCAAAAATACTTAAATTGTGTTTGCTATGGAGGTTGGAGGAGAAAGAAAGATTATTGCAATCTATTAAGCGTAGAATGACAGAACTTAAGCAAGATGGGAAAAATCGAAGCTAATTCTAAAGGTGAAATTTAATTATAAAATTGAAACTAATTTGGGTTTAATTTTAAGAATTTGACAAGAGTCCAAAAAAAATCTTGCCTTTTAGGTAGGTCGACATCTCTTGATAGATGTATTCTCCTCACTTCCAACATGCTAAATAGCAAAATCTTAATCTGATTTGATCCATCCTATAATGGTTAAGATTACCGCTTCCTATTCATTTAAGGGAAAAGAAATAGAAAATAAAGTGTATGTTGATTAGTAAGTGGAAAGTTGGAACTTTTCAAGGGAGGCCTCTATAAAAGTGAAAACGCATGCAAGTGATTCAAGAAGATGATGCATTGTGGTTCATAGGCAGAGCAACTTTACATTCGCTTTAAGATGGAACTAACAAAAGCGCCAGAATAATAATTAACTATCGCTGTACCAAAATATCTATGAAACTAAGGTATATATTTCCCCATCAAATGTTTACTAGGTTAAATATTCTCCCTTACTTTTTCACAAGTATAATTTACCCCCTAATTAGTAATATGATTCTAGGTAGCCCTTATGAGATGTTCTAGGTTCAATTAGCTACCATTTTTATGTTTGATGTGCAAAATGAAACCTGCTGAAATATGAAATTTGCAAGTGTTTGAAAACAGATGCATGAAAATCATGCTTTTTTTTTTGGCCTCATTACATTGATTTCGAAAACATGTTTCTATTTTGTTGCTTGCAAGTTGCAATTGGGAAAAATGTACTTCCTTGCTTATTTTTAATGAGTGCGCCTCATGCATGCCTAGGCGCAACACAATGAAGTGTAGTAAAAAATGCTTTCGTTAGTCTAGGCTAGCAACAGATGAACAAACTCTTCAGGTTGCTTTTCACCAGGGTATGGCTCAGCTCATGTGCTTTTTGTCTTTAAGGGAGAGAGAGCACATAAGAGAGGAAAATCAAAGCAAAAAAATGAACTTTCTTCAAACAAACCTTATTCCCTCGCAAAATGAAATTCTCCCAAAATTCTTTAATCAGCTAAAACAATTTCTTGAATTTTCATTGTAAATCCAAAGGCCCATATTAAGGAAACCCATTTAAGAATTTGGTTAAGTTCGAACGAGTATAGCAGTCGTGGAGTTCCATTCTCAATGGAGTAAAAGAGGTATAGCTCTTTGGTTTTAGATTCTAATAGACTACGACAAAATGCCTCGTACTTAGTCATGTGGACTTTTTGTTTATGTGAAGCATAGTTACCAGATGGTGGAAACTTCATGTCGAATCCCATTTTGGATCCTTTGTTTCCAAAACTCTTGATTAACATTTACGAAATTACATTCCTTAAATGATTTTTTCAAGCCCAAAAACATGTGATAATTATCAAGTTTTCTTTCTTTGTTTTCCTTAAATGTTTCCTATGTTTCCAAAACTATAAATTAACATTTCTCGTTTTTGTTTCCATTTCTCATATCAAATTAAATTTCATTTCAAGTAACACTATTGTTAAGCTGTTTATGATGTGATTCAATTAAAGTTCAAATGAAAACGTTTCTATTTTTACAAGGGTATGGCAGTGTTAGTCTACGGTATTACACATTGAAGCGCAAATTGCCAAACATTGCTCTGTACCACATTTCGAACCTTTTGTAACGAAACGGTACATAAGCGTGATTTGAAACAGTTGCTCTAGCGTATCGATTTTTCGATGACAAGTATGGGATTTTAGATGTTTTTATCTATCTTGTTTTACAAATTTACCCTCCAATTCAAACACCCCACGTCCCCACCCCACACCAATCATGGACTAACTACAAAAAGAAAATCCAAAACCTAAACTACATAGTGCACTTCTCGCCTTTTGAAAGTAAGCTTTGTGTTTAAAATAAACTTTTCCCTTGACTCTTTGGATGATTCCTAGATGAATAAAAATAACTAATTGTTTATTTTAGAGCAATAAAATGTTTTATTATATGTATCTCCTTTTCCCACTTTCAATGATTAGTTGATTGGAGAGACTTATAGTGAATTGGCCCCTTCTAATATTTATGCAAAAGGAAAGTGTAACTTTGTTGAGGGACTGAGGGAGCATAATGCATACAGACAAGCATACTTTCTTCAATATCAGATTTTGCTCGTGGTCATTAGTATTTCCAAAAAGGCTAACTGAGCAAAAGCATTTTTTTGTTTACAAACTTTAGGTTTCCAACTGAGAAACAAGGAACTTTTGATGATTACTCATGTGTCCTATTGAATTTGCTACCTTTGCATCTTCAATGTGAGAGCTTTTTGAAGCAAATGTAGCAAACTAAATGAGGTAGGGAGTATAGTTATTAGCTTTCAGGATCCTTTGTATAATTAGTTTCTCATAGTCTCACCAAGTCTTCATTATTTTTTCGCGAGAGATTGACTCAGAATAGACAACATGTTTACACGTTTCTCCTTTTCCATGATTGGAGAGTTCTAAAGCAGGGATTCAGAAGGGTATTACTGCTGTTCTAGCGCTACTGTTAAGGTCATGTACTAGAGAATGGCTGTAAAGGCTGGAATGACTATCACATGCAATCATTGTTGCCCTATGAATTTTGAATATTTGAATACACTCTAGTATCCAAACTCTCTTTACTTAGGCCAGTAAATTTTCTTATAATACTTGTGTGATATTTGCTTTGATATCTTCCTTTTTCCAATTCATTTTCTGGATTTATGTCTTTCTTATCCGCATTCTTGTTTTTTCCTTTGTTGTCACAGTTTACAGGATATATACCTCCATTCTATTTCATGGTTCATTCCTTCATGTCTTCTTCAATATGTTAACATTAGTTCCATTGGGTTCTGAGCTAGAAAGAATCATGGGATCTGTACGCCTTCTGTACACGACAATCTTGTTGGCTTTAAGCAATGCCGTTTTACATCTTCTTATTGCATTGTTGGTATCACACAACCCTTTTTATCCTTACATGTATCTTATGAATGAGTGTGCCATAGGCTTCTCGGGAATCTTGTTCTCTATGATTGTCATAGAATCAAGCTTGAGTGGATTTCAATCCAGAAGGTTGGTTTGTGGGTTAATCTCTTTTGGTATTTGTTGTGACAATTTGGAATTCTGATAGTCGCATGATTTCTGCAGTGTATTTGGACTCTTCAATGTGCCTGCTAAATGGTAATTGAACTATGAATGTTGTGATTTCTTACACATTTTGGCTTTTAATTATTTATGGCTGTGCTACATACATTATGCATAGCTCTGAAATGTGTTCTTTGCTTTCAAATATCTGGCAGGTATCCCTGGATTTTGTTGGGGGTCTTTCAGCTTCTTTTGACTAATGTCTCGTTGCTTGGGCATCTTTGTGGCATTTTATCTGGGTTTGCTTGTGAGTTCTGTGCGCTCAAAGAGAATTTTGTTTGCTTTATTTTTTATTCTTATGTGTTGGAGTTCTATATAGCAATTTTGTCAATGTCTATTTGCTGATCATTATAGTCTATATGATAACATATTTCCTATGATGGCAGATACTTATGGGTTATTTAACCTTATAATACCTGGAACATCCTTCTTTTCTGGCATTGAAAATTCGACATGGCTTGTAAGTATATGAAAAGATTATGTTTATTACATCTTATAGATGCTTGAAATAAATAGTATACAATATACATGATTTGATTCACTTTTATGTATTTAAGTTTGTAGAATTTGATTCGTGCCAAGTGATAGTTTTCTCATGGGACAGGTTTTAGGTTTTGAATGTAAACTAGGAGCTAAAATGATTATTGTGATTGTAGATCTTGAATATTTTTCTTTACTCATTGTATAGCTTCATCATGTTGCATCCTCAAAATTGGTCCTTTGTCTAACTGGCAACTATTTTTCTGTTTCTAATAGTCAATACTGTAACTTATATTCAGTGTCATTGCTAAAGTACTGTTTGCTAGAGTAGAAGAGTCTTTGACAGTATGCTAAGGATAGACATTATCCATCTGTTGTTAATATTATTATTGTCATACTTGACCTTGCACTTGCACCCCTTTAGAGAAGATACAAATGAATAAGTGAGGAGTAAATCTTAATATGTAAGAGAGACTGGGCATGACCGAGATATCTCCTTTCTGTTTATGATTTTCTTTTTCCATGTTAATTGATACGTATCATGTTTTCTTATACTACTAAGGTTTTCGATTTCATTTGTGTCATTTGCTCATTGCAATGCTCACAACTGATGACAAGTTTAGTGACTTGAAATTTGAAATTCCAGCTGTCTTAAATTTCATAATTGATGTTTGATCTATTATTTCTTTATACAAGAAATAATTCTTTTGGTATTTCTTGGAAGAAAGTTTTCAGATAAAAAATTTATGCAGAAAGGATGCATGTGGTGGTAATTATTTTTGGCATTTTAGGACATCATCTCACAAAGGTGAACAAAATCAATAAATAATGTTCAAAATATTCGTTTTTTTATGTAAATAGAGGATGAATGTAGAAAATCATAATGCGGAAATAAGACTGATTTGGGTTTTGAATACTTGGTTTGTATAACAATAATGAGAGGTACTACCTTTATTTATACAAGTAATAAGACTAAAATAAGGAAACAAAATATTAACCTAAACAAAATAATAGGAAATAAAATAACCTTAATATCTTAAATACTAAAAAAGATCTTATCTTCCTAAAACATAATATTCTAAAATAATATATTTATTTTATTCTACTTCCCACTATCCTGCACTCCCCCTCGAGTTAGGTCTCGGGATCATCGAAATCGAACTTGCACAATAGTTTTCGATTCTTCAAATCCAATCACCTTAAGCAGAAAGTCTGCTAGTTGATCTTTTGATTTTACAAAGGACATTTTAATGATCTCTTTGGCAAATTTGTCATAATTGATTTTCAATTTTTTGAGTTTGGATAAAAGGTCATAAAATAAGTGGGGTTGGTTTATTTTTTGTTTTTTGTCAACAATTTGGATTTTGAGTTTTTGGATTAATTGGGATTCAAGGATAAAATTGCGTTGATTTTGTTTAAAGGGTAGATAGGTAGAAGATATAGGTTGGTGGGTTAGTTCGGGGGTCAGTGGGTCGGGGATTTGCAATCTGGGTAGTTTTAGATTAGACAAGGATAACAAATGAGTAGCCTCCATATAAAACTCATTTTTTGGAAACATACTCTTAATTTCCATATCTGAGTTTGTGGGTTTGGTTATCCTTACTTACTTCTTCCTTAGGAGAACCTTTCTCGGGGTGGTTTTTGGGTTGGGGTTTAGGTGTTTTTGCTTTTGGTTTGTTTGTCCTTTCTTCTTTTGGAATTTGATTTTTGTCTTTCTCTTTACTCCCTCTCTCGCCATTGACTTGCGTACTAACTTCTTCTATATTACTCCCCCTTGCGACCTCACGTTGGATGGTGCCATTCACGGAAGGTAGCGAAATTGGCTCGTATAGAGTATGAATCCATGTCCATAATTCATGGGCAGTAGTAGTGAATGAAATAACGAGGTCGATAATGTCGTAGTTAATACATGCAAGAATCCATGACATAACCATGACATCATTTTGTTTCCATTGTGGAGTTACAGTCTTCGGGGGAATGACGCTGATATGATTGAGCATCCCCGATCACCAAGTTCAACTTCCATTTCTTTACACCACTTGGTGTAAATTTTCGGTTGAATTTTTCGGATACTTTTGGTTTTTATTGATTTTTGGTTTTGTTTCAATTTTTTGGTTTCTTTGTTGGAAAAGGAGAATAATTTGCTCGTCCTCTGCCAATGAAAACATCATGTTTTCCATCTGATTTTTTTGGTTGGTTTGGTTTGATTGGTTTTATTTTGATTTTTTTTTTCTTTGGATTGATTTTGGTCGATAATGATCAATGGTAAAATACCGATAGAGTTTTTCCGTCCAGGAAACCTTACGGCGCTGATACCATGTAGAAAATCATAATACGGAAATAAGACCGATTTGGGTTTTGAATACTTGGTTTGTATTAAATAATAATGAGAGGTACTACCTTTATTTATACAAGTAATAAGACTAAAATAACGAAACAAAATATTAACATAAACAAACTAATAGGAAATAAAATAACCTTAATATCATAAATATTAAAAAAAATCTTAACTTCCTAAAACATAATATTCTAAAATAATATCTTTATTTTATTCTACTTCCTACTTTCCTACGGGGGATCCATTGTTTCATTAAATTTAAGTTAAATCATCCTCTTAGTTTTGAAAAGTGCCTCTCGGGCGTGTCCACTGTCTAGGCGTGCATTTAAGATTAGATTCTGAAAATGACTTTTCTTACTATGGGCTTAGTGAGACACAAAAGGAATGGACTTTTTCACACCCTTTGCACACTTTTGACTTTTTTTTTGGAAGAAATTTTTTTCAATAATCCGTCACAGTTTCAATTCGACCCAAAAAGAGTTGTTTTCTCTTGAAATAGAGAGAAGGAAAAATAATTTGCTTTTGTTTTCAAACAGAGAAAAAAGGGAAAATCCTAAAATCTTAATAGACGTCTTTCTTTGGCCACCACCACTAGGTACCTTCGTTTTTGTTTTCTTTCTTTTTTCTCTTTTATCTTCTTTTTCTTGTGAATTGTTCATCTTTTTCCCCTTCTTTTAGATTCTTTCATTTTTATTTTCTTCTCTATCCCCAGCTGCTTGATTTGCTGTCATATTCTTTCTTAAGGTTTTTTTTGTTCTTTCGAAATTCCATTTCTTCAGTGTTCTGTCTATTTTGGTTTTTTCTTTCAATGTTCCTCTTCTTCAATTTTTCTTCTAATAATTTTCCTCGTATTTGATTTTTCTGTGTATTGGATTCTAAATTGTTCATTTTTTATTCTGTTATGGATTTTGGAATTTTTGTTTTTCCTCCTCTTCTTTCATATCAATGGTGTTTGGCAATTAGCCTTTTTTGTTGACTTTTTGTTTTTAGCTTTTAGCTTTTAGCTTTTAGGTTGGTCAAATAGCCAAACAAACTATTTGGTAAATGGTTTTTAAGCTAGCTAAAAAGCCAGATTTAAAGCCAAAATTAAAAAGCTACTCACAGTAACTTTTTGCATTAGTTTTTGGCTTTAGCCTACTTTTTCTCTAATAAACAACCAAAAACTAGCAAATGATTTATATCAAGCATCTTCGTAGCAGTTGAATTAAACAACTGACTTATTAGCCTATACTTTCAACTGTCAAACTAGCCAACAGTTTCAGCCAACAACTCTAACTAACAACCATTTGCCAAACAGGCTCATGTGATAGAATTAAACATAATGCATTAGAATGTAGGTTTAGGCACCCTCTTGTGCCATATTGTGTTGTATTAGTGGCTTGGCGCTATGGTAACAAATGTTTTAGATCTGTTGTGTAATTTTAATATGAATATCGTTTTGTTTTAAGTATTAAACCTCAAATATGTTTCGCATAAGCACATGTGCCTCACTAACAAAAAGCTTACGCTTTCACGTTTGCACCTTGTTTTTAGGCTGTAACTTTTACGGCTCAGTTTTCCTTGTGCTTGTCAAACTAAGATAATTTCCATAAAAGTGTTTGCTATGTTGGAAATACTTTTCAGTGTGTTGTAGGTGCTGCTATAGATAGCTCTACTATTTTCTGGTGAAGAGAGTTAGTGATCTGGATAAATTTTTGTAATTCGTAATGTCATATTGGCATTGTGATGAATAATTTATACCATGCTTTTATTCTGATACAATATGAGTATTTCAACGTTTCTCTTACCGAGCTGTATTGTTGTTCGTGCAGTCAGCTTGTGTTCGACGACCTAAGTTCATTGTATCCACAGGTGGGAATACTTCAGGATACCTTCCTACATATTCTATTCAAAACTCAACTTCCAGGTAAAGCAGTATTTCACGTATCTCGACTCTTCTCATTTTGCTTCTGACAAACATCTCTAATTTCTAATATAAATTTTTTGGCAGTGGTTCAGCTACTACAAGCCTATGGAGTCATCTGTCTTCTTTGATGCCACAAAGAGATACCTCTTCTCAGGTTTGAAGTTGACAGTAACCTGTCTGTTTTTGGTTCGTCATGTGTTTTTTCTCAGTTGTGGAAATCTCCTGTGAATACTTCTTAATAGGGAACTTTTTAATCATCCAAACTGATTAATACTTGGTCTTTCCACGAATCAGAATTCATATAACAGAATCTTGCACCTTTTTTCATATGAAAATTCAGAATCTTGCTTCTGAATTTCTTGCATGTTTGTGTCTTATTAGTTTTTAGTTGAGCTGTAAATTTGTAATGGACTTGGAATTGGAACTTTATTGTATGTTCTACTTTTGTATGGGTGGTATATGCAGAGGGTCCCTATATCATAAAAAATTGGATAAGACTTGGGCCCTGTTTGTTCAAGAGCAGTTTAGGCAATAATCGGGGAATGGGACCGCTAAAAGAGGGCTTTAATCTACTCTTCAGGTGCGTGGTAAATAGAGGATTGGAGTGAAGGATTGGGCTAAATTCTCTTGATTATATTCCGCTGCAAATAGAAGCATCTTGAATAAAGGATCGTACTTTTGGGCTTAAAAAGAAATTTGTGATATTTAATTAATGTACAACGCAAACAACTAATGTCATATGTATGCCCTTACTAGCCATTTTAGTTGTTAAAACAGAAAACAGCTATCAGCTAACTAACAGTTAATTTTACTAAGTACCTTTATACAAACAGTTGAATCCAATCACTTAGTCAAACCTGTTATTCCAATCTAATATCAGTTATCTGTAATGTAATCCACTATCTGATCTCAACTATCTGTTAATGGCACATGTTCTTGGTCTAATTTTATCAACAGAAATTTAAGTCCCCTAAAAAGGCGTTAAAACATCTAGAAATAGCAAACAATTGTAGCTTTGATAAGTAAGCAGGACATTTTAATCGGCCTGATTTCACTAACTAGCATAGTGAAAAAGTATTATAACGCTCATGACTATGCTAACTGTTACGGTGATGCTGATGCAGTTGCATATCACCAAATATCAACCCGAAACTAGGATATATATTCCTTGAACTGTCTAAAACACGGTCTTTTTACATCTCTACGATGCGGGTAATGTCGGTTTGGTAGATTTAGTAACCTTTACGATGTGACCAATACGATATGACTCGGCTTTGTTTTTGCACTATGCCTAGTGCCTGACATTATTTTGGAGGATTGTTTTGTTATACCTTCTGTCTGCCTGATCTCACCTAGTAGTGCCTGACATGTTGAGGTTGGTTTTGTAATAGGTACTGTACCATGATTTGCTTTAGCTCAATTTTTGTATGTCTCACCTAGCTGTTGTTTTGCGCATCAATTTCTTCTCAGAGAAGCAAAATAAAAACCATTTCTTTGCCTTCTCTTTTCTTTAAACATAACTATCAGTCACAACTCAGAAGGGATGAAAGCAATAAAGCCAGTTCAGTAGCTCTCCGACAGGAGCTATCACTCTATCAATAAGAGTCTTTATCCAAACAAATTCAAATTAAAGAAATTGGGTACTAGCACGTATGGTTGTGGATGATGCTGGCCAAAACAGGGAAACTGCAATATGAAATTCAAGGGCGTCATATAGTTCTAAACTTCCTTAAAGTAGTACACCACCAGGCATGCCTTTACTGTGCATGCTATCTCTGCACAATTGTAGATTTTGTGATTTAAATGCTTCTTCCTTATGCACCACCATCTTAGGTGGAATGAGTATACTATTACAGTGTGGTAACATATATGTAACTGCTGCTTCTTTTGCACATATTCTCATTTTTCCCATATTTGGTCTGATCACATTTTCTCTGCTCAGTCGATCACCCATTTATGATTATTTAGCTCTCACTTTCCCACTTTCTCATTCCCTCCCTATCCTACATGGATTTTTAGTCTTTTATATATGTTTTAAATCACTTTTTTTGGTTTCATAAGCTATAGTAACATGAACAAACTAAACACCGGAGGTAATATTATATTTGGTATTAGTAGTAAGCGCTATCGCCTTTTGTTGAACGCCATGTAATGTTTCCTCAGTTTAGAGAAACATGACGTCTGATTTTCCTTTCAGATCTAAATGAATTGTGCTTTCGCCATAGCTTCATGTCTTATGAAAAGTTTGTTCTCTCTTTCTTCATTCTGAAAGGTAGCGTAAACTTGGTGTATTTTCCTAATATAGTTCAAAATACAGGAAACACAAGATACACGTTTTCCTGGCAGGGGCAGGACTCTTAATGCTTCTAGAAGTGTCACAGCTCCAGGAATAACTTCTGATTCAAATCTGCAGACAAGACTTTTGGATAACACCAACTTGAACAGTCAATCTAACACCACAGCTACAAATCCAGGAGGTGGAAGGTTTACCTGCACTTGACCCGTCTTTGAAATTTCGGTTGTTCTTGTTTGTTATTGTTGTGTGAATTGTAATGCGGTCTTGCCTATCTTCCTGTTCTAGTTCATTTTTGATTTTTTTGGTTTTGTGGGAAATTCTTTCCTGGGAAGATTACAGTAACCTTTTTGTTAAATAAACCAAAATATGGATAAACTTTAATTGAGCTGCTAAAACTGAATTATCTGTTGATGGTTAGGTCTTAAGTTTGTGAAACTATGGTATCATGATGTTTAGTCTGTATTCGAAAAAAAATCTGTCTTCGTGCCCAAAAGAGTGGAAATAACTTCTCGCATGTTCCTTATTGAATTTCAGGCCATCAGCTGTAAATAGTATCACAGAGCCTATCAGTTCTCCTCAGCAAAAGGTTTATCTGTGAAACTAAACTGCTTTTACTTCAGATATAACGTGAATGATAACCATTATCATCTTTTTGGTGCAGGCTTTGATTATTTCTGACGAAGACATCCAAAAGCTCGTCTCAATGGGTTTCGATAAGGTAATGCGTCATGTCATCTGTTTAGCGATTGAGAGGACTTGAGCACATGCCATTCCCATACGAACATGTAGAAATGCACATTTAAATTGTATTATTCTAATATAAATCGTTGGTTGTTATAGACTCAAGTTGAAGTTGCCCTAGCTGCTGCTGATGGAGATCTGGATGTTGCTGTTGAAATTCTTATGTCACAACAGGTAATGACTTTGAAGACTTCACTATTCATAGAGTAACAAGGCTATGGGTTAGTACTGCTAAGTGATTTTGTTCTTAATGGGTTTTTTTAATGGCAGGGGTAGTAATACACATCTGATTGGTTGCAACTATATGACATCTGATTGGTGCAATCATGGAAGTCAGACAGTTCATACTAGAACGAGTATGATGGGCATATGTATATTATAGCGTTTTAGTAAGAAAGCAACAGAAAGTATATGCTTTGTTTTCAATTATTAGAAATCAACTGTTTCCTTTTGTTTAATCAAGTCTGATCAATGTTGCGTTTGTTAGTTAGCTCGATATGGTTTCCAATTATAATTGAAGCAATAAGAGTAATAAACTAAAGACCCATTTGGTCAAACTCAACCTACCCAAAACCGACCCGATCGTCCGACTTGACCGGGGTAGAGTGTGAGATAGACTGATGGACATAAAAGGAATCACTAAAGAGGTTGAGTTGTTCTTTTGGAAGAACCCGTTGTCGGTTCAAATGTGGGCACATGTTTTCGAACAGTGACCCTAACCCAGCTCATCCTATTACAATACAATGGTTCAATTTAAGGTCAAGAATCTCCAAGCCATTCTCAACTTGTCCCTAAATTACTCAGCTGGCAACTCAGTTCATGACCATCTCTTAATATAATTGATGAGTATTTTTTAGTTGCATCACTTCCAACTTAGACAAGTTCATAGAATAATCGCCATGCTTTCATACTTTTAGCCTTGTAGGAACTATCCACCATCATTATAATTATACCCAGAATATCTTCCTTATCACAAAATCTTGTGTGAGATGATTTCTCCGTGAGACGCTCTCCATACATAGGCTAAACAGCCCACGAACACAAGTATTAGCATATAAACTTTTTGTTTTGAGGTTGTATCATCGAGATATGATCTCTCACAAGAGTAGCTCCCTGCTCATAAGGTATTATTCTACCGATTCCACAATTAATTAGATGAAGCACTATACATTGGATGAAAATCGCAGGAGAAAAAAAATAGAAATTCCTATCATACTCTTACATGAATCAAAAAATTGCCCCCAACATAAGTTCAGAAGCATAATTTTGATCAACAGCCCCAAAAATTGTGGTTCGGCCTTCAGGAGCATGCTGTTTACTATGTAATAGTTTGACTGGTTTTAGTAAGCCCTCTAGCCAAATAAAAAAAATTAAAATAAAGTTACAAGTTACAAGTTACAACGGGCAAGAACAATACAAAGTTTGCAGGACTAAATATCCCTGAAGGAGATTTGATGACAGAAAAATAAATGAAATCCCCGAATTGATGTATGCAATCACAAAGAATGCTATATTGTTATACACTCATTTAACTTTATTATCGCTTTCATCTTTCGCTTCTTCATTCTACTGTATCTATATGTCTTGCTTCTCCTAGCAGTCCTACGCTTCTCATCTATTTCCGCTCCTAAATCTAAATCTGACACCTGCAACCATCAAAGAAACAAAAAAGTTTGTACACCTGATTTCTCTGATAACAATTTTTTCATTACAAGTATTTTTTGGTAGGAAAGGCGAAGACATTTTGCCGCATGTATCCCCTTCATTTTTCCCCCCCTTCTGATTGGGGGTGAAGGGATTGTTCGGTTATATGGGCAATTAAAGTATCCCTCCACAGAAACTTAAACAAGATATGAAATTCTCGGGCTATGTTACCAACCTGTTGACGTCCATTACATCCTGTCATTCCAGTGTCTTTAGTGCAGTTTCTCGCAACATGGTCACCATCTCCACACTTGTAGCATATAGGAGGAGGCTGTGAGCCACATTTATCCAGATGCGGTTTCGGGCATTGCTTCATTTAAGTTTGCCAAATTAATACACTAAACTTTTGGTCAACCATACGTTTCATTATCACGAGTTATATATAAAAAGGAAAAAATGTGACTTACCAAACCTGCATGACCAGACTCCCCGCAATTATAACAAGAGGGTGAACTTATTTCAGCGTAGTTATCACAACACAAATGCCCGAGTTCATTGCAAACGTAACATCGTACATTCTTTCAAGAAATAGGACAAGGAACTTTCAGAAATGAAGCATGCCAAAACAACAAAAATAATCAAAGGGAAAGAAAATATCTTAAGCTAGTCGGTCGAGTTCACCTTAAGATCATCAGTTGAGTATTCAGCTGAGCACGAGAAGAGTTCGTGTCCTGATTCCCCACATCTTAAACATATAATATGTTCTTTATCTTTCGTTGGACAATCTACAGCAATGTGGCCTCTTATCTTGCACGAAGAGCAAATACGGCGCTGGAAGTGAAAGTCACTTTAGCACATAAACATTTCATACAAAGCAGTTGATGGATTAATTTAGGAAAAATTACTTAGAATGACCCAACCTTTTACTGATTTTCTTACAATAATCCCAATTTTGAATAATTCCAATTTTTGATTAACCATGAATAATCCCAACTATAAGAGGTGCTAGCTAAGAATGCAACAAGGTAACCTCTTACCTATTAAACAAGTTCTTTTGCATAAAAAAAAAAAAAAAAAGTAGATACAAATTAAATCATAAAAATATAAAAAAAAATTTTAAAAAATTAAAAAGAGGAATTGAGTAAGTTTATTTTTTAATTTTTAATATTTTTATTTTATTTTTCTTTTTTTGTGTGGCAATTAACCTACAAGAATTGGTCACCATTTGAGCAACAATATTTTTGGGAAAGTGACCCTAAAATTCAAATTAATCATGATTAATCAAAAGTTGGAATTATTATAGGAAAATCAATAAAAAAATAGATTATTCTAGGTAAATTTTCCTTAATTTTAACACTACTGAATTTCAAGATCCTTCAAACTATTTTCAGCACTACTTAAAAATTCAGTCACCAAAGGAAGATATCAACAAATTCCTCTAAAAATAAAGTAGACTATTATGTCTATCCAAAAGTACAAGTCTAACACAAGAGGAGACAATACCTTGGGACATTTCTTCCCATTATGCTTATATTGTCCACAAACATAGCATGGTTTCCCGAACTTTTGCGTGGAGGTATTTACTGGTGGATCTTCTATATAAGAACTTCCATCTTTGTCGTCAAAATATCTCCATCTCCGCTAGTTCCATTAAGAGAGTCAAAAAGATACCATATGTAATATGAGCTAAGCTAAAACTCTAGAAGTTTGTCATCTCAACTTACAAGAAGCCTCTGAAGGACATCATTCTCTCCTATTATGTCTGAATTTGAACCCGATTGCATGGATCCTGATACAGTGGGAACCACATAGACTTCATTATGCGGTAGCTCTTGTCGTTGTTGAGATTCACCTAGCTTTATCCAAAGCATTAGAAAGAAACAAAAACTGTGTTTCAGAATTTGAGGGAGATTCATGATTTTGTTGCCAATGTCAAAATTGATTTTACTATTACAATAGATTCATATCAAGTTCAAGGTCCATTCCGCTTCAATCATACTCAATTTTGAACATGTAATGCATTTTTCAAAGTTTGAACTCGAATTTCAACTTCCTATCTCCAAAATGATCATAAGTTCATAATTCATTCCAAAACTTTCTATATTCACATGTGGATGATCATTGACTAGATTACTATAAGTTTTAGAATGAATGGATGTGGAAAATAAATGTGGATGATATTCTGATTCTAATTCCAATAAGCGGAGATATTCACGAATCACAACTGACAATAGATAGAAATGAATGGATGTAGAAAATAAATGTGGATGATCATTGAAATTGATTTTTTTATTTGTGACTTAGTATTAGATAGGGATGAATAATGTATAACCTTTGCTATCAAGAATCTCTCACATTAATGGTTAGGCTTTACGTAGCCAACCACATATGTTGAATACTTTGTCATTGTTGTTATTCTATCACCTAAATGGAACAAAAACTCAATAGACTCGCTCAAAATACTAAAATATTAGAATAATTGATGTAAGAGTGTAGCATGACTTCAGAAAATTCCCAGATATATCTAGCATGTTTCTTTTATGACTAGATTACTGTAAGTTTCTTCATATCGAAAAAAATATATATAATGATACAATAAGATAAACTGGGTATGATAAAGTTGGATACAAAATCAACAAAAATAGGCAGGTTTCTAAGTACAACATAATAAACTTAAGTCAGAATAATTTTGCCAAATTTAACAGAGCCACATAGTAAGCACAACATAATTACCACTTCAGTATATGAAAACATAGTGTTTTTTCAAATTCAACAAGAAACTTCTAGTCTCTAGATAGTAGACAAAGAGCATTAATAAGAAGCTAAGTCAAGATACAACTAATATTCTGTGATATCATACTCTGTAACTGGGATTGTAGAAATAAAAAACAATTGATAAGGAGGAAATACATTAACTACTTATTGCAAAGCATAATCATCATCATAATATCCCGTATATTCTGCTCATAGAAGCTATGACAGGGTCTGAAGAGGGTTGGAATTTGGAAGACACCTTAACATACCCTTATCGAAAGAGAAATGGAGTTTGCGGCCAGTGAGACCTCAATCAGCTCGAAAATTATTAAAAAACATAATAATAAAGGCAAAAAGTTTGAGATTATGAACTTAGGCAAACTTACAAAGATCTTTCCGGGATATATGCCTTCTTCCAATGGCAATAATACAGATTCAAATTTCGGTATTGACTCATGGGGATAGCATTTGTGCTGATCATCCTCTGGTATGTTTACCTATTATGATTAAAATCATCTAGTATCATATAAAGCAGCCACAAGAAGCTGACAAAATCCAACTTGTACTCAAAAAATGAAGTATTTGAGAGTGATTAGGCATACCCATAAAGAGTATGACTGTTCCCCACTTGTTGGAGAGTCAAATTCAATAGCTGCATCTGGTGGATCAAGACCTATTCCTTCAACAGGAACAGGCACACAATCCTTCTGGGTACAACACATTTTCCCCAAAACATCTTCCATTGAAGCATCAACCTAAAGCAAATCTGTAGTTCAATCCACGGGTATCACAAAAAATAACAGCAATAAACAATCATAATGCAACAAATAATTCAATCACAAAGCTCAGAAGAGCATCAAAATCCATGGTTTAAATCTTACTCAAACAATGCAACAAAGAAAAACCCAAAAAAATTGATCGAATGTGTAATATGTCAAAGAAATGAAAACCCAGATGATAAAAAGTAAAAAAACAAAAAGGGGATTACGAATTACGATTGATAGAGTCATAGGTAGGGTTCCAGAATTGATGTTGTTCTCGGTGTTGAATGTATTCGTGTCTATTGACATGGTTTCTGCTTCTGCTTCTGCTTCTACTTCTACTCCTGCCATTACTGATCGAACACAAGTTGACCAAAAAATCTTTGGCAAGTACTTGTACTCAACAATTTGGAGTTTTAATTTGGTACAAGTTTTCCACCAAGAATTCTTCAGTCTTCTTCTCGTTGTTTTTGCTGCTGGTTATCCGTTTAATTGCAAGCTTACTAATGAAATATCTACGGTATGCAGTATGCCTAACTGGTGAACATATTTACCACGGAGATTTTTTTAGTTATAAAGAAAAAATTACGTTCAATAATTTAATTAGGTAACCCATTGACTTACTATAGTAGGTAATACACCAAAATAGATAAATTAAAAATTAATGTAATATTAGAAAAAAAATTTAAAAAAATTTTTTTTAAAAAAATTGACTCTAGTAGGTAATACATTTTTTAATATTTTTTTTCTATATTTTATTTTAAATTTTTTTTAAAAAAATAAAACTTGCTATAACAGATCAACGTATTACCTAAGTTTATTTTAGGCAAATACCTTCTAAAATTGAAATTATTTATGATTAATCAATATATGGAATTATTATAGAAAAATCATAAAAATATTGAATTATTTATAAACAAGTTGTTGATTTTTGGTGGCTTTGATCGAGGATAATCAGTTTGACTTAGATTTTACCTTATATTTAGTATAAGTGAGCTTAGATTTTTAAAAATTTTAAATCTTTTTAAAAATCAATTTCTTATTCATTTTAAATTGAAAACTATACTTATTTATTTTATTATTATTTTAATATTTTAAAGCTAATTTTAAAATTACATATATTTATACTTTTAAAAAGTCTTTACAATGAGTTAAAATAGCCTAAACTATTTTCTTAATCCGCGTTGTGCAAAACGATAGCAAGATTCATTTTTCAAAAAAAAAAATTGATGACATGGTAAAAACGATGTTAAATATATTCTAGGTTTGCATGTCGAGAAAAATTGTTAGCACTAGTAAATACATTAAATATTTTCGTGATTCACGCGTCAAAAATTATCATGTGATTCCCAGTTTGACCGAGATTCAAACTAGACGCACATAAGGTTGATCTAAACGTCCGTTTTTCGAAAATAAATTATTAACAACAATAAAAATAACATTAAATATCTTCCCATTTGCACTTTATGTGTTGGAAAAGTCGGCATATGAGTACTTATTTCGATCGGATATTCAAACTAAGTGCCCCATAAGGTTTAGAACGACGTCCTTTTTAGAAAAAAAAAACTTTTTAGCACATGTAAAAATAACTATAAATTTTTCGATTTGTGTGTCAAAATATCAATGTACGATGAAAATCGGTGTATGAGTACTCACATACCCCAAAATTGCAAATTTGACGTAAGAGTACTCATTTTGATCATATTTTCTAAACAGTTGCTCGTTTCTCAAAAAAATGATGGCATCAGTAAAAATAACGTTAAATATTTTCTCAGTTTGCATGTTAGGAAAATCAGCATAAGAATACTCATTTCAAATGGATTTTCAAGCTAAACGAGCAAATAAAGGCGATAACGTGTATTTTTCAAAAAATTGTTAGGATCGATAAATACAACGTAATATATCGATTTAACGACGTGTATCGAAAAAGGTGTATAAATACTCAACAAGGCATGTAGGTGATAGTGTCTTACATTTTTCTTACATTAACTCTTAGCACCCATAAAAACAACTTTAACCTATCGATTTACATGTCAAAAAATAGACATATGAACACTCATTTCGACTGTTTTTTCAAACAATATGGATGACAACAACGATCAATATTGCTTTATATTCATTAATCATCAACAAACATTTCCTCTGCTTTATCTTAGAAACTTCATTCATCAAAAACAAACTAAAACAAAAGCATAACACAAGCTGAGATTTTCCGAAAATAACTTAATTACATGTATAAAGTTTGTTTGTTCATCACTTGAGACTTTTAGGTGGCTTCACAATTAAAACCGGGCAACACGCATGATGTGTGCAGTAGTCGCTTACACTTCCAAGAAACGCCCTACAATCCCATATAGAGTAACGCAAATTTTTATTACTATCTAATACTCCATTTATTCAAGTGTTAATGAACGAGAACAAATATTGCGAAAAAAAAAAAAAGAAATTTGAAAGGATTCAACCAACACGAACAATTGATTACCTTTTGATTCCGCCTAGACCACGACTACCCATGACTAGCATATCAACATGTGTTTGCTCTGCGGCTTTGCAAATTTCCTCCTTTGGATCTCCTTCAATTATTAAAGTTTCAGCTCGAACCTACAAAACATATATAGAGTATGGATGAAATCAGAATTTTGAACTAAGACGCCAAATAGCCGATATACAAGCAAATTATTTAAATAAAACCTAGTAAAACTGTGAAAATATTAGTAAAAACAGATAGACTGAAACGAACTTTAGCAAAAAATCTTTTTTAGTACATGAAGTCAGAGCTTTCCTATTATTGTCCCATTCGAAAAATATCAATTGTTTTTACCTTTATAGATTCATCTAGTAAGTCCCAAAAGTAAAAACTATAAAATTAATAGCAAAAATATAAACACACAAAAAAAGATGAATATAAAAGTATGAAAGGCAAATTGTAATGACATTGGAATATAAATTTATAAGTTTATTTTTTAAAAAGTTACAATAAGTATAAACCGGGATTCAATCTCCTAACCGATTTCAAATGTACTAATACTCTAATCATCGAGTTGTGGTTGTTTCGTGATATTTATTCACTCTTCAGATTATATATCATATATTAATAAGGAGGCCAAAGCTTAAAATACAAAAAAAAAAAAAATGTTTTTGGTCGGAATGGCCGACCCCAACGTATCTCTAATTACAAGGCCGAAGTTTGCATATTAAAAATATGAGTGCTTAAAATAATGAAGCTTATCTTTGTTCATTTTCAATAGAATTGAAAGTCATAATATTTTCAGTTTGGATCGGATTGTAATATGTAATATGCCTGACCCCAAATCTTATTTAGATATGCATTTACTGGTATTGGATTAATAAAATGGTGTAATGTAACGTATATTACCATGTTATTCTTACAAATAGATAGTCCACGCTGAAGGATTGCAGCTGAAATTTCTGCTTGTGCTTTCTTCACCGATTCTACTACAGATGATGCAGCAAACGCAGCTAATTGAAAAAAATACAAATCGATGATCAAGAGTTAGATATGTACAAGTATGTATCGAAATCAATTTGCATTATAACGAAAATAAGGGGCGAGTCATTAATCTCAATTTACGTGTACGTGTACTTGTGTTGTACACTAGGCGTGATAACATACAAAATTGTACACTTGCGAGATGTATGGATAACTTTGTTACACTTTCTCCCCAAGTAAAGCTTGTTGTATTATATTATTCAACATTTAAATCTAACGACAATTTTGGCTTATTCTCTTTTAGTCTCTCTCAAACCCTATAAAAGACGAAAAAAAGACTCCCTGGAGGGAAGTAGTCGAAGAACATGGGAGCGCACACACAAAAAACCTCAAGGAGCTACTCGTTCAAGTAAAAAGGGTCGTTCAAACTCCTCACTCTAAGGATTTGGGCGTTGGATTTACAAACTCCCCCCCAAGACCGAATATGTCATTCTCCTTCATTTTCGCCTTTCATGCGAGTACTTGCACTTTACATCACCACCTTGACAGCCTAGCTGAGTAACGAACCGGGCGACCACCACCTCTTTTAAAAAATACAAATTTCATTTAATCCTTGCACATTTGGCACTAACTATGTGTCATCTTTGTGATATTCAAATCTCCTTCACAAGCCACAAAAGGACAATCCTTTTTCTTTCAATCATTCATGAAGCGATTTAAGGATATATCCTTCCAACCTTAGGAGTTACCTCACATGACTTTTTCTTGACAGAATATGTCACAGGGGCAAAGTCAGAAAATAAAAGTTAGGGCTGAGAAATTATTTAGCAATATTAGCAATATAAAGTTGAAAATTTAGAGGGGCCGAACTAGAAAAATAAATCGCTAGGAATTGACTACAAAAGTAGGCCGGGCCCAGCCCCTGTGTGGCTTAGCCCTTGGCCATTACCACATTCTTAAACCTTAACTTTATATACTCCATATCATTAGGCAAAGTCACAACTAAGGAAACATCAAAAGCTTCAAACCTTATAAACATTCTTTCTTAATAGCAACAATTGACTAAAAAAGTAAAAAATGCAATAAAAGATATTCCTTTCCACAAACATTTATCCCTTTAACAAGGTCTCTCCAATTATAATCATCATCCTAGCTTAAAACAACATCTACAATTATAATTAAAGTTCTTTAATATTAGATATGCATGTATTTTATCTAACAATAATCAAAAGCTAGAGATACAACATCATTCCATCATCCCAATCCCAATATCTATAGTGGAATTTTAAAGGTCAGATTTACATAGCCCGATAAGAAGAGACTATTATTGATTTACCCTTAATGTTACATTATATGAACAGTCGGTCTCCTTTTCCAATTAGTATATTCTTAATGCCTACTTACATTACCCTTTTAACGCCTACTTACAATATATTTAATGTCCATCGAACGAGAAAAAATACTTACAATATTATCCTTTTAACGCCTACTTACAATATAAAGTACTTACGATATACTTAATATACCTAATGCCCACCGAACGAAAAAAAAACTTAAAATAATTACTACATTTTAAATGCTTGCTTACAATATTGTTAATGCCTACCAAAAAAACATAATCTACCTAAATCTCTTAAAGAGACCGTAGATGATCTCATAACCTCCTAAAGAGACCGTCTCCCACAAGAATTTGTGTTAAATAAATATAAAATATGTAATTTAATGAGCTAAGATAGTTAAAGTAGGAAAAACAAACATATATCCCTACCAAAATTACATAATTTTTTATATCACACACACTATTTAATACGCTGACGGCAAACAATATAATAATTATTGAGAAGCAAGAGATAAGAAAAATACCAGTATGCAAACCAGGACCAGCAGGATAAACATAGTTAGTAAAGGAGTGTTGAACATTAACCAGATAAAGCAAGCAAGTTTCCTGACGATGAGGAGTAGGTTTGAGAAGATTGGTAAGAGCCCAATTAAGAGCGTAAAAACTAGCATCACTATCATCCAACGCTACCATTACTTTCATATTCTGTTTCTCACTCTCTGTTTTAGCTGATTGCATCATCAATGGCTGCTGCTCATGCTGTTGCACCCATTTGTCTGATTCAGCGCTGCTACCTACTACCACGCCCTCTTCTTTAACTGCGCCAATTGTTGTTGTTGTTGTTGTGGTGGAGTTGGTGGGGTGCTCCATCTTGTATTTTTCTCGATTGTGGGCTGTGTGTTTAGTGTTTTGACTTAGTAGAATTGCAGTGTGTGCGACTTGTAGAGGGATGGTGGAGTATACGACGTGTATGTGTTGGCGGCTAGGAGATTACTACCCAGACACAGTACACGTGGTTTCCATGCATCAATACTTGTGTCTTTTACTCCCTCCATCTCAAAATTATAGTCATATTTGTGTTTTAGTTGATAGTATACTGAATAGTATATTTAGATTACAAGAGAGAGAAAAAAGTGAAATAAATGGTTAAAATTGTGTATTAATGGTGATAGTAAGGAGAATTTTTTTCCAAAATATTCTAATTTAGAAAAATAAATTTCACTTTATGTCAAAGGAAAAAATAATTTTCTATCTACCGTTCAAGTCAGACATATTTTTCAAAACAAAAAATATTTACAAATTGCCATCTTAAATGGCAATTTGGTAATTTTACCAAACCGCTATCTGAGATAGCGGTTTGTTTTATCCTATAATTTGAAAAAAACAACAAAAATGCTGAAAATGTAGGGAGAAGGTTTCGATCCCACAACCTCACAGTTTAGCAACTTAAATGCTAACCACTGAAGCAAAAAAACTTCTATAAAGGAATAATACATACGCACTAATTTAAGTTTGTATTTTGAGATGAGGTAAATCTCAAAATTATTACAGGAAGCAAAAAGGATTACACTAAAGTAAACCGCCATTTCAAATGGCGTTTGCTGTTTTTATGAACCAACTAAAACCGCCACATTAGATGGCGGTTTAGTAATATTGTATTTTTTTTAAAGTCTTGTTTTAAATAAAACGCCAAGTGAGGTAGCGTTTTATATTAGATGTTACACCAAAATCGTTGTTCTAAGTGGCGGTTCTAGCAAAAAAGGGCAAAAAAAATTTTCTCTCAGCCAGTCCTACGTGGACAGTAGATAGGGAATTATTTTTCCCTTTGACGTAAAGTGAGAATTATTTTTCTAAATTACAATATTTTGGAAAAGATTCTACTAAGGAAGACATGAGAAATATTAATCCAAAACTCAATCGAAAAAATTGGGTTGAGATTCGAAAAATTTTACCCACATTTAAAAAATGTTTGAATTTGAGACACTCATTAAAAAATGGGTCGGATGGTTAGGGTCAGTCGGTCAGGGTTGACCTGTTAATTTGTGCAGTTGTGAAAAAGAAAGTACAACTTTTCCATTTTGATGCCCAAAAATAAACTAATGTTTCTTTATTTAACATGTTTTTTACTTTTGTACTCTTAATATTTAAATTGTTGTATTATGTTTGAGTCATTTGAACATCTTTTTTGTAAGTTGTATATTGCATTTTAGACTTTTTAATGTATTACTTTATGTTAAATTATTATTATTTGACTGTCTGAAAATTGTGTTGCAATTTCATCGTAATTTGGCTAAATGCTATAGTAAACAATTTTTTCCAAAAAAGAAAGATCATTTATTTTCAAATTCGATGATAAATAAGAAATCCCACAATTTTTTTTAAGTTAACACAGGGAAAAATAAAATGGTAACCTGTTGGGTCAAGTCGAACTTGTCAGAAACCCGGAGTGATTTGACCTAAAACTAATCCGATCCAAAACTACCCCGACCCGACTCAAAAATAACCCGATCGTAATTGATCCGACTCAAAACCCGACCTCTTAATTATTTTCCCAAATCTAGTAGAAGGTGCTGTTCATATGTCAAAAAGGAAATGTAGCTTTGCCTAAAATTTTAGGATAATTCAAAATAAAAAATATAATAAAAATTATGGGATAGAGGGAGTGAGTCATAACTATCTGAGTCACTTTTAATTGCTAATATTTCTAGTTATACATGAGTAAAAATTATATAAATCTAAATTATAAATAAAATTTTCTATTGAGGCATAATTATTTTATTAGTAAGATTAATTTACTTAAAAAATTCGAATTTACGTAAATAATGTAAAAGTAGAAGTTTTACAAATAAAAATAGAAGAAATAAATAAATAGTGGGTTGTCTCGACTAACTAACTACTAAAAAATAATAAAACTACAAAAATAATAAAATTAATATTTATTATAATGTTAATGTTAAATTTAAGATTATTGATAATTAATCCATATAACCACCAGCGTAAATCAAAATTTCACATCTCAAGTCATTTGAATATTTTACAAAAAAATGTATACTATTTATATTTAAGATTTTACAATCAACTAAGAAAAGTCAATAATAATTTTTTTTTTTGTTAATTGCCTTGAAAAAACCAATGAACACATAATAATCTCTTCTATTAGGCTATTTTCCATCTTAAGAATAATCGTGTTGGACGGATATCTCTAGCTCAAAAGTGAAAACTACCATTTTCGAGCTCAATAAAAGCAGCGAAAACTGTTTGATCAGGTAGCTATGACTTGATTTGCTTCTCTAAATTGATTGATGCTTTCATTAGTTCCACCATTTTAGTCTCAATTTGATCAAGCCTTATGATGCTTTTTCGAGAAATTGATTAATCTTTCGCAATTCCAGAGCTTGAATATTCATCGCAAGATCAATCATGGCGTTTCATAATACCGCGGGCTCTGAGTTTGACCAGGTAGGTATTCCTCAAAATTAAGATTCATGAAAACTTTGTAAAAATATGGAATTATTGCTATCATCCGTTTTGCCATAATTTTTAGCATTTTAATTCGTGTTAATTCGTTTTTCTTTGTAGGTTTTGGTACAGAATAAACAATATGTGAGAGTACTTGTTCTGAACCGGCCCAAGCAACTGAATGCACTTTCTGATCGAATGGTAAGTAACTGTGATTAGTCATCATTCACCACTGCATAATTTTTTTTATTCTTTCGACTTTTATGATCTTGCGAAATAGGTGCTTTCGCTAATTTATATGCATAATGGTGTTGGTGATTTGGGTTCACTGGGTTTAGTCTATGAATGTAGGCTTCTTGACCTTAAAATCAACTAAAATCAGCAATCGACTGATAATGCTTAGCATATAATCTTGCAAAAACAAAAGCATGCAAAGCTGCAAAGAACTTCATTTAAGACACACCTTTTTGGGCTAGCCTAAGGCTCTTAATGGTTTCCGCATGGCTTCCCAACTATTAACATGCAATTGATAACTAAAGTAACACACTGATAAAATATATAAAATCAAACGTTGTTAAAGTATATAACATGGTATGTATGAGGAGAGCATGTCTCGCATCCATACTTCTAGCCCAAAGGCTCTTGTGTGAGGGGCGTGTTAAAGTATAATCAGGGCCTCAACCACTTAAGCTTTTGGTTGAGTTGCTTCCTGACAATCATAATCAATGGAGAAAATGAGCATCATCGTTCCTTCTTGGGATAACCAATGCCCACTCATCAACCAAGCGTGTAAGATGGTTTATTCTACACTTAACCAGGCAACTCCTTAAGCACAAAATTAGCTCCCAATTAAATCCCTTTATGTTTACACTTGAAACTCCAGAAGAAGACTACACACCACTCGTTAGAAAAGCAAAAAAATAGCTAAAAATGCTTAACTAGAATGAAAACATGACATAGTTAGATTTACACTCTTAGGTATTTAACATTGAACTGTATTAAAAATGTGAATACTAAAAATAACAAATTTTTGATAATGAGTTTTCACTTAATAAACTAACCCCACAACTAATCAAAAGTCAAGATCGAGAAATAAAAGTAACTTGAAAGGATAAAAATAAGGATTTGAAACTAAAACTAAAATCAATGAAAGAAACATAAATTATATTAAAGATTCTTCAAATTAATTGTAAAATACTACTTAGTACTTGAAATATATTGCTAGAATCTTCAAGAGATGATTGCCAAGCACTCCTAATGAATTTTTTTTCTTGTGCACTATTTTATCCGAACACTTAAATACAAGAGCTTTAAATGAGTGAAAAAAAGGTGTTTCTTACAAACGAAATCAAAATTAAACTTTGGATACTTACCCCTGCCCCTGGAGAGAGAAAACTAAAGGTATATATGCATTTGTCAAAAGGGGTTAAAGTCGTAATCCGTAAATGTCATGCTCAAAGTTTGCTTGAATGAGCGTCCATCGCTCAAACAAGCACTCAAAGTGGAGGCTTTTATCATGATGTAGCTCAAATTGGTTGTACAACCGCCCCTATGTGCTAGAACGAACACTACACTCTTGAGGGAATTGATACGGCTTGCTTTCCTACTTAAGAGAATTTTTTTAAGTAAAATGCTTGAACGGGAAGGGGGCACCAGGAAAAGCTCTTACAAATTTTCATTTACATTTGTTCCATGCAGATTTCTCGGCTTTTGGAATTGTTTCTAGCTTATGAGGAGGATCCTAATGTGAAGTTAATTCTTTTAAAGGTATTCAATCATATATTGTTCGTGGGCGTTAAAATTGATGATTAGAACTTTTATTGGACTTGTGGTTGGGAAAGCTTTTTCCGTGTTCTAATTTGATCTAAGCATTAAGCAATATCTAGTTGTGGATGGCATAGTGTTGGGAAATATATAGATCATCGGTTGTTTAATTAAAGCCATAGTCTTTTTTTTTCTAATTGATGGATCATCTGCGACGAAAAGTATATTTGTTAGCAACAATTTCTCACGTTATTTTGTTTTGGTTCACGTAGTCGACCCCATATTGTTTGGATTAGTGCTTTGACATTGTTATTGGAATTTTAAGGGCAACACATTCTTAAAGGTGATATATCCTTGAGGCTGGTTCGAATGTGCTTTGAATTTTAACATAAGAGTATCTGATGTGATATTTGTGTTCTGTTTCATTTTCCTTGTCAGGGAAATGGAAAAGCATTTTCTGCTGGAGGTGATGTTGCTGCTGTGGTTCATGATATTCGTGAAGGTTGGTTGTTCCACATTAGTTTTCTATTTTAGGTTTAATTCTCTGCCCAAAACACATATTCTCTTTGTCCCAAAAAGTGGTGAACAGAGAAAATATTTGTTGTTACAGAACTGTAATCCTTGACACTGATTATAGAAGTCAACAAAGTATTTTCACGTTCTATTATTGTTGTTTTCTGCAAATGTGTCCTGTCTAAACTTTGTGTATTACTTTTCAGGGGGGGAAGGGTATTTATTGTAGTGACTTTCAATTCATTTTGCTGATTTACTTTCTAATTTTCTTCAGATCTAATTAACACTTCTGATACTAGAGAATATGAAGTAGTAATAGTCTAAAAAGTATGTGTATGTAGCTTAATAAGTTGCAAGGACTGAGTAGATCTTTTAATGGCCGGATGCAGGTAATTGGAGATTAGGTGCAAACTTCTTTGAAAAAGAGTTCATCTTAAATTATATCATGGCGACATACAGAAAACCCCAGGTCTACTTTTACGAAGAAAATATTCCAAAATCATTTGTCTACTTTGGTTTTTCTCTAATTCAGTTAATTAACCAATCTCATAATTTGTTGGTGACTTTGTGTACAAACATTATCTAAGGTTTCTATTCTTAATGGCATTGTCATGGGAGGTGGAGCTGGTGCATCTCTTCATGGTAGATTTCGTATCGTAACTGAGAAAACCGTATGTTGGACTCCTTGGTCTGGTTTATTTGTTTACTATTTAACCCATGCATCAGTTCTTAATTCATGGTAGAACTAACATAAAGGAAAATTCCAAACCATGAAATGTGTGAGTGCAGATGTATAATGTATTCTTTCTATAAGGGTGGAGGGTGTTGCCATTTAGTGGCTTTGAGGCAATGTGATGGAAGTTCCAAGAGCACCTTGCCTAAGTCAGAACATTGAACCAATTATACAATTTCTTTATCCATGACCATAATTGGGCCTGCATGTGCAACTCAATTCTATTCTGTTAGATATCTTGGTTTGGATTTTTCCTTTATGTCGAATCTGTATTTTTCATTTACTTCCCCTCCCCTTCACTCTTTAAGATGTAAAATGCAACATATGTATGAATCAAAACAATTATATATGATTATTGTACTGTAATTTCGATTGCTAAAAATTATTCCTCTCTAAAGTAGACTTTCTGCAGGTTTTTGCAATGCCTGAAACAGCTTTAGGACTCTTTCCAGATGTGGGTTCCTCCTATTTCTTGTCAAGGTTACCGGGATTTTTTGGTAAGCATTCTCTATTTCATATGTGATTATCACTTATAACTTGAGCAACCATGCTATCAACACCATCATTACCTTATTTTAATTTGTTTTGGTTCATGACTTTATGTAGCAGACCATGTTAGGATTAAGGCTTTGGCACTGTTGTGGCATTATTGCACTATTATTTTTTTGTGGACTTGCAATAATTTCCACACATGAAATTGTGGTTGCTTTCTATACGATCCTCAAGACATACAACATACATTCTTTGTATCCATTTTTCCATTCTCATTGCTTATGTTTCCTTGCTTATCTTTTTATTTTCTAGCTCGAGTGTGCATTTTTTATTCATGGTATTTCTTTTATTTTGTGTAGGGATTGTTGGATTGTATTTACTTCTTTCTCATTTCATATTTTCATTCTTCAAACTTGCATAAAGTTTTTGTCTTGACAAATTCAAGCGCATTCACTCACTTTTGATGTTACTTTAGGGGAATATGTTGGTCTCACTGGAACTAGGCTGGATGGTCCAGAAATGCTTGCATGTGGCCTAGCAACTCATTTTGTTCCCTCCACGGTACTTCTTATATAATGATTTTATACTCATTTTCAACATTTTTTAAACTCATTCTTTTGGAATCCAAGTAAAATGAGGCTAAAGATTTATTGCTTTTTGGCTTTGGATTATAATATATGAAAGTAAAATGGCTCATTAAATAATGTCCGCTTCTTATTTATGTGAAGTTGAACATGGTGTTTGCTATCAAGAGTCAATCGGAAATGACCTCTTTGTTAGTTTTATCATTAACAAGGGTAGAGTTGCGTGACACTTAATGTATGATCCTGAAATGTTGCATGACACCCTAAGTTCTAGAGCTTATTGTAATCTTAGAGAATCATGTTTCCATTTATGAATCTCTCGACAGATTTTTTTCGTATTTAGGTATTGGGCTTGATTTTTTGGTATTCGTGCCATTTTGTTTTGGTTCATGTAGCAGACCATATTGTTAGTGTTAGTAGTGTTGATGATGAACACATGATGTATTTGGGTGTTTTTGCAAAAAATTGATTACAGTGGATTTTCCCCCCTTAATCACCTCCTGTGCTGTTTGAGATACGTATTTTGAGATCATCGCACTAGCAAAAATACAATTATACAATTGTGGGATGCTTGTTGGACACAACACCTTTTAGAAACTTCAAACATTAGTATATTAAAGAAAGACTTAAATAAATACATAATTACTATGAATTATACCTAAAAATATGAACAAGAAAAACAAGGAATGCTGAAGATACAAGCTAGTTTCACGATGCGAGATAATGTACATGTGTGCAGAACTAATCATAGTGCAAAAAGTGATTTAGGCCGTGAATGTGGTAATGGTCACTGTGACGAGATAAAGTGGTGATGTGTTGTCGTACCCCTCAAACATCGGCCGAGAACATCCTTGATTTTTTTCCTACAATGCTAATACAAGAAAATGATGCTTCTTTCCATCAACCATAATAATCTTGCCACTTGGGCTAGTACATCAATCTCTAATTTTTATTAATAATGCATAAAAAAGCTGAATGTGGATAAAGGGAAAAAGGAAGTAAGATTAATTATTGGAATATAAAGGGTAAGATTATGCTACAAATGATAGGAGGAAATGATATTCAAATAGATATTTTATGGAAAATTTTAATGGACAGCCAAATATTTCTAACGTGGAGTTTATCATGAACATGGGGACTAATCGTGAAACACGTATGCTTAGGTTTAAGAATTGAGTTCCTACACTATGAAATTGCTCTATCCACTGTCATCATCTTCGGCTACTTTCTTTTAATTGTTTAGATTGTAGAGAACAGTGCAATATGAATACTTTTGAGATTGTCATCAATTTAAAGCATGTGACGAGCCTGATTTTAGCAAAGATGTCTGGTTGTAATTTAAAATTGTAAACATAGTATTTATAGTTCTACAATTTCGATGTATAAGCGATGTAATATGGTTTTTATTTATGTGAAGTTGCAACAGATAATTGTTATCAAAGATCAATAAAAAGTAACTTTTATTTTTACAAGGTTAGATTGCAAAAAACTCTAAATTCGTTAATATATACAATATACTAGACAAAGAGTGGTGAAGCAGTTGCCATGAAGCTTCAAAATTGTTGGAAACTTAGTATCCCGTGATGCCTACCCGGAAAGGTCCCATTCAAAGGAAGGCGCTCACATCAATCAAGCAGGAAATGCATAGAACTTCAGTTTTAGGCTTTCAAAAGGACAATTGTTTTTTTGATCAGTGAGTCCCCACTCTAGCTGCAGCTGTAAACAAAGAATATCCATGAGCACAAGCAAGCTGACTACCTGATCTATAGATAACTAATCCCTTAAGCTAGACTCATAAATTCTCTCTCTCTCTCTCTCTCTCTGCCTGAAATTAGCTCTACAGATGCACTTTATAATTTGTATCTGTACTATATATATCTCTCTCTATTACTTTTGCACATCCTGGAATTAGCTCTGCAGATGCACTTAGTAACTTGTATTGTACTATAAAGAGACGTTGCAAGTATTTTCTCCATTGGACTCCTGCGCCTTCTTTTTTGAGCCAAATTGTTGAAGAGGCGCTTTTCTATGTGTCATGGATCACGTGCTTGAAATGGTGTTTTTGGAACTACCTTATTTTCTTATATATGTAGAGTCTAAGCAGAGAAACCTCATTGTCAGTGGAGAATTTAGTTTAATATCTTGAGGAACACAATGACCAATCCTATGTCAATACTTACTTTGACTCCCCTTTAGAAGAGCTTAATACTACAGTTTTCTTACGAAGTGTAACTTTTGATGCTTGAGCTCTACATATCTTGTCTGTTTACTTAGTAAATTATTCATTGGTTTGCCTTTTAAATGGGAAATGCTGTGAGATTTTAAAAGCATACCATTATACAGCTTCAGAGCAAAAATAACCTGATGATGAAATTTGCTTTCAAATTGCATGAACATGATCCTTCTGTTTGATAAGGTAAGGTAATTAACTTATCTAGTTCCTCATTTTACAGAAATTGTCTCTTCTAGAGGAAGAACTTTGCAAGGCAAACTTGGATGATTTATTGAATATTGATAAACTTTTTGATAAATATGCTGAACAACCTGTTTTGAAAGAGAAGAGTGCTTATCGAAAGTAAGATTTGTGCTTTTCATCTACAAGTCTATTGTTTTATTTTCTTGAATTCTGTGCATTGCTAAGGGTGCATATATTTTCGATGTAATTGTGTGATCAGCTTTATCCAGCAAATCTGTCTTGAAAGCTACTTCATCCATTTTTCATCACTAAACACTTGAATTCTACTTGTTGAGCCACATCTCTGACCTTTACTTTTTTAACTTGTTAATTAATATTCCCTTTATCCCAAAACAATTGGCGCACTTTCCTTTCATAAGCATCACAATGTTTATTTCAACAGTATCTTTTTTTTTTGACAATTATTAATCCATCTACTCCAGAAACCGTATTATGTTCCTATAACTTCGCTCTGAAATGTGGGACAAAATATGTACCGCAACGGTGAGGAACATGACCCATTCCATTTTTCTTGATTTGAGTCAAGTTCATTTCAATAGTATGCATGCTGTGAGTGGTTGAATTTTTGAAGAGTCGAGGAGGAGATGAGATAGATAAGTTTGAACTGTCAAAAAGATGAAGAGAGACCCATATTCTTTGCACATGATCAAACCAACATAATCGGTTTTCTCTCTTTAACCTTAGTGGAATACCTCAATTGCATGGTCGTAACTCTCCATTTGACCAACCGGTGAATCCTATGCTTAACATCTTGATCAACATCTTGATTCTTGTGAAACATTGGATCAAAGTACTTGAAGCATATACTTGGAAATAGTTGTTTAATATGTCTATTATTTCGATGGGGCCAAAGATTTATAGTTTTTTGGTTTTGGATTATAATTGACTAAAGTAATATGGCTCATTAAATCATGTGCAGTGCACTTCTTATTTATGTGAAGTTGCACATGACATATGCTAAGAAACAACCTCTTTGTTAGTTTTATCATTAACAAGGATAAGGTTGCGTACATTCCACCCTCCCAAACCCCATCTTTGGTGGGAGCCACTTATTGTCATTGAGGTAATGAAATGTTGTTGCCTCCACATCTCAAGTTTAGCGTTGTCCTTCCATCTTGATTTCTTATTCTTGAACAGGAATGTTCAGTTGTTTTTTTTGACACACTTCAACTTATTAAGATCCTACCTAACTGCTTGTTTCCTTTCGACCTTCCTATATAGTTCTTTGTCCCCTTCTCTCCAGCCCAACATATTGTAGATCTCTTCCTGTTTTTATAATTCTGCTTCACGTAGTGTTTGATTTGTTGTGTTTTTGGCTTCCTTGTATTTTGTATTGTTCTCTTAAAGCTAAATAACAATTTTTCTTTTTGTTAATTGCGACCTTTAATTCCTCATTCCACCGCATTATTTTCTTTTCACTACCATACAACCCGTTACTACTTCTAGAATACCCTTAACCACATGAATGTTGTTCAAACTCTTCATCTTCGTTCTAGTTGGTTGCATCCTCGTCACTTGTCCAATCAATTTCTTTGATGACTCTATCACTATAAATTTTAGCATTCGCCATTCCTTTCTTTTAGGTTCCACTTTGTAATTCAACAAATTTAGTAATCAACTCAAAAATTAATAAGATGCCATGGATCGGTAATCATCAAGAAACACAAGGAGATAAAGGTACTGCATGTCAAGAATAATAGTAAACCCCTCATGAAAAAGTTTAAATTGTGTACATTTTGTTCTTGATGTAGGCCAAAAACATATGACATCATGTTGAAATTAAAAGAGGTGAATAAATATTTATTCGGACTTCCTAGTCCAGGGTTTTTTTACCTCACTTGTATTTGTTTGTGTATTTAGGTTGAATATCATTGAAAAGTGCTTCGCATGTAGAACTGTCGAAGAAATATTATCTGCTCTTGTAAGTTCTTTTTCAAAAGATACGTTCATCATATTTAATAATCTTTTTCTCTAATCACAAGATGATATTTAATGAAGTCTTTTTGGCGGTCTTGATGTTTGCCTTTCAAGTTTTACAGTTTTTAGTAATGCACATATTTATAGTGAGGAATTTGTTTGGCAGGAGAAGGAAAATGCCGAGAGAAATGATGATTGGATTTCTGCAGCAATAGAATCAATGAAGAAGGCATCTCCGACAAGTTTGAAAATTGCTCTTAGATCGGTATGTTTATCTTGGGTTAATTGTGCTTCTTCCAGATATAAATAGTTGACTCTTTGATTTTTTTGGAAACCATTTGTCTTGAATGTTTTACTCAAATGTATCAATTTACCATCATATGAGATCCGATTAGATTCATCTTAATTATTATCTTCAAGATTCAATTTTACTCTTAATCATGCATAATTAAAAACATTTATGGTCCTCAAAGCTTATGAAAAAGTAAAATTGCGACTTGTATAATCAGTGTGGGTGTGTTTTCTTGTTTTTATACTCCCTCCGTTCCTTAATGAAGTTCCCGTAAGGAATGTTCACGTGAATTAAGAAAAATATAATCTTTTAGTTAGTAGATATATTATTTTATTGAATAATAAATTTGATGGAAGAAAAGTGGGGACCACAAATATTAAGAAAATATTAAAAGAAAGTTAGTGGAAGAAATATGGGGACCACAACTAATTAAAAAATGTTTTTATAAAGTTAGTGAGAAACATGTGGGGACCATAAGGAATATAAAAATATTAAAATGGAGTTAGTGGAAAATATGTGGAGACCATAATCATTATTAAAATATTAAAATGAAGATGGGTAAGGTTATTTTTGTCCAAAATTTGTGATATAAATGGAAGATTCCTTATGAGAACAACAATTGAAACACCCAAAATGGAAAGTGGGAACTTCTTTAAGGAACGGAGGGAGTATTTTTTAGTTGTTGAAGAACAATGTAGATATTGGGTTTATAGAGTAAATAGTTACTAAAAGTAAGAAAAAAAGTGGATGTGCGAGTTACTATAGTATAAAAATAATGCCGCTTCGCATCTCTTCGCATGTGTTGTAAATGTTTGAAAAAAAAAACGATCTTTCCCGCATTGTAGCGGTGTATAAAAACCGCTTTGTGGCCAATTTCAAGGCATATCCCAAGCTTTCGACTGATATGTGGTGTCGTGATCACCGCATCTCTTCTGTAACTGTCGTTACTGCAATCGCTAACCGCTAAAACCTTTTGCTCTATGGCTATTACTGTTGGTACACTGATTAAAAGGTCTATTGTGATAGATGGAAAATATTAATGATTTAAGATATATATTTTACTTTTATTTATCCTTTTTATTTTTGTTGATTAACCGAGTCCCCAAAATTTCACTTTTGAAAATAAAGGCCTGAAGTCCTTTTGAACCTCTTCATGGGTTCCTTTACTGCCACTAGAATATGCTAGAATATTTATCTTCAGAAATTCAGCTAGAGCTCGAAAACATGCAAAAGCCTTGGAACGGACGAGAGTAAGGACGACATTGTGCAAGGCTCTATATCAAAAAAAATAATGTTTTTTTGAGTTGCGTAACCTGAAGGTAGGATAGGTTAGATGAGGAAAGTTGCAGAGGAGACAAAAAACACTTTATTAGTCGGCAAGAGAGGAACAAGTGATTTGTTTTGAAATTGGACCTCCTTTTCATTGAAGGCTGGATAATTAATAATTATATTGACTGAATTGTAGTGCATGATGTCGTTCGCATCACCAAATCACGACCGTATTGTAAAGATTTTTTTGAGCTTATCGCGACCGAAATGTAGATCATATTGATCACGAAACCCTTTGCATTTACTGTGAGAACCGTTACAACTGAAACTGCATATTTTTTTCACTATGGACTGAATAGTGAAACCATGTGAGAACTTGTGATGTACTTGGTATTTCAAACAGCTGGCAGTAACTAGAGAATATAAATAAAAGAATTCAAATCGCATTCCAACTAGAATTTAGATTACTGTTATACTGCTATCATTGGGAAGTTTGAATGTTGGATTAAGGGGTGTACCTAGTCCGATTTGATCTAGTTTGACACTATATCATATGTGACCAAAAATTTTGGTCTGAAATTTTTTTTAGACCGGAACAGTCTGGTCTGCAGATTTTTGCTTTTAAACTTTTTTCTAAATAGATATATTTGTTTATGCAAATATTTCACACCTACAATCACCAAATATAAGAATTCGTTATTTGTTGATTGCATCACCATAATTCAAGTATATATGACCATAAAAAAACTACATCTCGAAATATCTAGGAAGCGACCTATTATAAAAACAACGATTTCCGATCTGATTAGGTCTAATAAATAAAAATAGGGACCAGGCCAGAAACCGTATTTAAAAAAAAGGGACCAAACCGTAGACCGTTGACCATACCAAATACTAAAACTACGGTTGATCCGATTTGGGTTGCGGTTAGACCAACGTTTGTTTAGCCCCAGTTGGATGGAATCTACATTTAAAATAATAGCTGTCCAACCGATAGGTGTACACATTGCTAAATTACTACAAGTTTCTTCATCTCTTAAATTGTTGCCGCTGAGTTTTTTTAGTTAGTTGATTTTTGACTTTTGAGAATGTTTGAACCTCGTGACGCCTACATTTTGAATTGAGTAATTACTGTTCAAGTATATTATAAATTATATTCTAATACATTACCATTTTCAAATGGGATCATTTCAGATCAGAGAAGGCAGACTTCAAGGAGTTGGTCAATGTCTTGTCCGGGAGTATAGGATGGTTTGCCATGTACTGAAAGGAGAAGTCAGCAGAGACTTCATTGAGGTTGTGAAAGGCTTAATTAGTTACTTTTCTGTCATGAATGTATTCTTTTTATGGTGCTGAAACTCTTGCTTAAAACAGGGTTGCCGGGCAATCTTGGTTGACAAAGACAAAAAGCCCAAGGTAATTTTGTACTTGATTTTCCAACTGGATGAACAGACTGTTTGTTGATCTCAACTTACGCTATTTATCCCTTTTATTTTGACTTGATGATCTGGATACTGTTGGTTTTGCTGTTTTAGTGGAAACCTTCTCGATTGGATCTGGTCAGTGATAATATGGTGAATCATTATTTCTCCAAAGTAAATGATGAAGCATGGATGGATCTCAAGCTTCCTGCGAGGTCGAATTTACCTGCATCAGCCATGGCCAAGCTTTAGATATCCTTGTTTTTGTGATGGCCAAGCGGAGCAGGCGCCACATGCTCCTACGCCGATTATAGATACAATATGCAAGGAAGATAAAAGTGTTTCCGATTGTAGGGCCCCTTTGTTAATATATTGGAGTTTAGAATGTAAATTGAACCCACATTGGAAAGCTTTCAATTATGCGTTGGCTGGATAAAGGTAGAAGATATGCTAAACATGTGCAAATAAAATAAGAAAATAAGCTTAAGACGAAAGAACCAGCTGGAAGCATTGTTGCATCTAGGAAGACTTTCAATTATGCACTGTTTGGAGTATGCAAATATGCAAAATCCTTTGTTAATAATGATATACTAAATGAAATTGCTCAATGATAATTTCTACCCTAGACTTTTGCTTTGGTGTGTTGTTAAGTTTTAAGGTTTTCAATGGCGATTTAGATGTACCTTGTTTTGTGATTTTTCATTTAGAAAACACAGAAGCAGTCATCATCATCATACCTTGTATGTTCTGGTCATTAATCAGGATGTGGGTAGGGTTGGATGATGACATATTTTGTCCTTATCAAAAAAGATATGAAGGTTACAACTAGTGAGACTCTTGCTCAAGAATATTAAAGTAAAAGTTAAGTTAATGTGTACTAATTTATTTAATTAACTCAAATCATTTTGTGATTTGGACCTAGTTGATTTCTGTGTTTAAATCTTCAATTTAGATGTCTTTATTCTTTATTTGAAATAGAAGTAATTATTGAGTGTTTTTTCTTGGTTATTTATGATTACATCTCTTGTGATTGGTATTCTCTTGGGTCTTTTCGAAATATTGGACTTCTATCAAAATTTTGTACTCAATTTCTTAGAATTAATTTTTTCTTTCATTTGTGATGAGTAAATAATATATTCATTTGGACAAATCCTAAATTTTAGATTAAATCATTAAGCCTCTTTTTTTATGCATAAACCCTAATTTGTGAGTGAACTTTCAATGATTTGTACATTAGGAATTGTTTAGATAGAGGGAGATTTGTATGAAAATTTGAAACATATAAGCAAAAAAATATAAAAAATCCAATAATAATCAATTTTTGAAAGTATTTTCCAAAGTAAGTAGTTTTTATACGAAGCTGTGGTCAGGATAAGTTCGCTGTTAATAACGGCGGGCGAATAAGTCAAAAAATCAATAGGTTGCTGTTATCTTTCTCATTTCATTTTCCCCAAATTTCATAACTTCAAAATCTCCATTCCCTCCATTAAAAACCCTCAAAGCTCTCAACCATCTTCTTTCAATTGGAGACCTTTTAATTGATCTAGGATAAACTTGGATTGCGTAAAGGTATAACTTTTTCTTTTTTATTTTGTTATTTTCGACATTTTAGGGTAAAGGATGAAACTTTTTTGGTGAATCTTTTAGGGCAAAGACCATAATATACTTCTGCTTGTTGGTTATATTGCTGTTTGTTAAACATTTGATTTCTTGAATTCTTACAATATACACTGTATTGTAGGCTACATCCAGTTTGTGTATATGCTGCTGTATTGTAGGCTAAGCATTTCATTTCTTGAATTCTTACAGTATACATTGTATTGTAAAGTTCTCAAATCACCTATGATATACTGCTATTTTGTTATTTTCGACTTTGTTGCTTTTGTTTGGTCGATAACACAATGTTTAGAACATTTGGAGTATTGCTTGGCTATCTTCAAATAACTGTGCGTAGAGACTAGAGTTAATCTAATCCTGTGCCAAATCTAACTTGAGCACACCTAAATCTAGAGATTTCAACCAAGTACGAATACACCTAAATCTAACTTTATTGGTTATACTTTGTTGCTTTGTTGGTTATACTTTGTTTGTGTATACTATGATCTTGGTGTTGGTTAAGTATAGTAAATAAGTTAAGTATAGTTTGTGTATACTATGATCTAGGTGTTGGTTCTAGGGATTGATGATTCATGATAGATCGAGATGACATTAGTTAAGTATAGTAAATAAGTCCTATCACAGGATCAATTTAGGTTGTTATCATTGCTTTGTAGATTGACATGGATCCAACAGCTCCCGGCCCTAGTGACCCTAACATCCTCACGTTGCAAGAAGACCATAGGAGCACATTATTATGGGATGCCCAGGTTTCAGACACTGATACACTGTACTGTAAGCATCTCGACTCAGCACCATGGGAGATTGATGATCGTATTATCCCATATCTTCGTTGAGCTAGGCTATACGATTATTATCAAGTCGCATATGGTCGTGTTGATCGAGCTATGATCACGGTGTTGGTTGAGAGATGGCGCCAAGAGACACATACTTTCCATCTCCCACTAGGTGAGGCAACGATTACCCTATTGGACATCGTTGTACCGTCACGACTTCCCTTTGAGGGACATGCCGTTTTCACAGTTGGTAGCCAACTTCATAGCTGGCAAGACAAAGTTGAGCGGGTATTCGGACAACGCCCTCTAGGTAGTCGAGGTAGTGCTTTAAGGGTCACACGGCTGATTGAAACTTTCCGTGAGCTTCCCGTTGATGCGGATGAGGTGACTATTGAGAGGCATGCTAAGGCGTACCTATTCGACTTGATTGGCCGTTTTTTTCGCCGACAAGAGCAGTGACGAGATCCAGATGTTGTATGTCACCCTATTGGCTCAGCTCTGGGAACGCATTGAATCATATAGTTGGGATCTGGGGCACTGGCGTACTTATATAGAAGCCTATAGCGTGCATCAAAAAAGAACGTGAAGGAAATTTTTGGACCACTAGTACTTCTTCAAGTAATCACGTTGAATTACTTAAAGTCAAATAATTGATTATTATTCTAACTTTTTACTTTATATGTGAACAGTTTTGGGCTTGAAAACATATACACGTTGCCAACCGTTACGGCCTGTTGGTCTTGGTGTTGTTGCTCATCCCCAAGAGCCAATTGAAGATGTTCCATGGGGAACAAGATGGTTGTTTGACAAGCGTACGCGGACACACACGTCTAAAGGTGTGGGCTTTTACCGCGATAAGTTAGATCTGCATAGAGCTGATCGGGTATCCAATTCTCTCCTTACACTTTGTTAAGATTTGAATTTGTTTTCTAATGAATTAATTAATGTTATTTGTAAAGTTTTCTTGAGATTCATACCCTGCTACGGTATACGCTGCATTGCCTGAGCATTCGGGTATGTTGACGGGCACTTGGAGGAGCGTTGTACCACTAATATGCTTCGACATTGTTAAGCTAAACCTACCTGAGTGCGCCAGTATGGTATGGTACGGGGCATTCCTCCGAAATGCAACACGGATGCTCATCTTCATCAATCCAACAGAATGGGTCCAGTGCCGAAGGATTGGCGACATCAATGCGCGCCACATCGCGCTATGAGACCAAAGGCAGGAGTACTTACGATAAAGTATTTCGATCGACCAGGAAAATAGTGTCCCTACGGCGCCTGATTATCTACCCTAGTTCTTATCGATCACTCGTCGTTGGATGGCTCCATGACATGTTGTTGCTGCAGCCCAGTATGCACCCGCTGCACCTATGATGATTGCATTCGTAAGTACTATTGGCTTTATGAAATTAAATATTTATAATTCGTTTTAATTATACAATAATTACAAACATTTATTTATTCTTGTTAAAGGCACAAGGAGTGGCTTCTATGATCCGCACAAGTCAAGAGGTCCTCGTCAAGGAGATGGCACAAACTATTCTTCGGGGTTCTAAGTTTGAGAACTTCATTACTGATATTGAGGAGCCTGCTGCTCAACAGACAGGTGAGGAGCCGAGTGCATCCCCACCGACGCATTTATATGAGCTAGATGTATCCTCATATCCACATGACGATGCGGGATCATCACAGGCACCTGTTGTGTAATACCAATCATCCCCTTTGCCAGAGCGTCACACCACAGCCTCTTACTATCGTAAGAGGCGAACTAGGACATCACAATTAGATAGGGTAGATGAGGAATGAAAACTTATTAGGGACGTTGGGACGTTTTGTATATATATATAAAGTGGAAGTCAGACAACTAATGGGCCGCTGTTAATAACAACGGGCGAATGCTGACTGGTGAAATTTCATTAAAGTAATTGTCTACTGTTAATAACAACGGCCCATTGATTTCTTGACTTATTCGCCTGCTGTTATTAACAGCGAACTTATCCTGACCACAACTTCGTATAAAAACTGCTTACTTTGGGAAATACTTTCAAAAATTGATTATTATTGGATTTTTTATATTTTTTTGCTTATATGTTTTAAATTTTTCGATTTGTATTAGGTTATAATTCTGCCACTCTATAATACTCATTGGGGTTATTATAGTCTTTTTCTCAATACAATTCTCTATTTTTATTTCATGTGCACATCAGAAATATAGCAAGAAACACAATATGGAAAAAGTAATTAGCTAGGTAGTTATATTACGTAAGTCGAACAGGGTTAAGTTTGATTAGTATGAAAATTAGAGAATGGAACAAAATCCATCGACATGGAATAATTGGCTTAAAAATAATAATGGTAGTAAATGGCGAAAAAAGACTAAAATTCATAGTTGTTGAAAAGAAAGGCTAAGGATCTCCCTATAAAGAAGAATAAAATGAAAGCCAATAGATAAACAGAAAATATACTAAAGAACAACAAAAAAAACAAGAGCAAGAACACAAAGATGATGTACAAGGTATCTTGGATACCTCGTCCTCAAACAAAAATGCATTTAATTTATTAATAATGTTACATATATGACACAACCCTCACACACCTTAAGAACAACCTTTTTAGCTCTAAGATCTCACCTTTAATGGAGATTACACCCACTCACTAATACAAAACACTTTAGGTTTTCGAAACCCCTTTCCCTATTAGCCTCTACACATCTTGTAATCTAATTTAAGGTCTTTATATAGCCCCAAACAAGGTAGAATAACGCTAACTCAAAAGTCCAAGACTTGCTCTCCAAACAAGTAAGAAATACTCTTTTGTTCTATTTAATGTCCTATTTTCCATTTTAGTATGTCTCCATAAATATGCCTCATTTTTATTGTCGGATATGAATTCTCCCACTTTCACTCTCTATATTCTTCATTTATTACTAGACATTCCACTAATATAATCCACTATACCTAATATTTTAATTTTTGTATCAAAAGCAAATAAATATGAAGTAAATGGTCGGGACGGAGTACAGTAAGGAGGATGATCAATGATATTGAAAAATAATAAAGGATAGAGAAGAATAAGATAGTGGAAAGTAATGTGAATAAGATTGAAGATGAAAAAAAATATCATATACTAATTGATAATCTTATTCTAATCTCTTCCTTCATCTTTCTTATATTATATTATCGTTCCTTCAAATCCACCCTACTTATATAATTTCTGCAAAATATCAAAAGAACACAGCACCCCACTCAATGTATAGTGTCTAAATTAACCTTGAAGTACATGTCACATGACTCAAAACTGACATAACATCAGTTACAAAGTAACTTGGCGAAATCAAGCTGTAAACTGCTGTAACCGTAGAAGCTTCTGACGAAGTGGCTGATCTCAATCAGTAACTGGCCACCTATTTTGAGCAATTTACACTGTCTCGCCATTATAGAGATATAAAAAACATGTTATTCTACGAACAAAGCCCTCAAACCGCTATGTACCCGAGTACAAATCTACTACTACATGCTTAGATTCGCAAATTTGCAATATAACATTTGGTAGAAGAAACACTGCACTTCATTGCATTTGCATATGTAATCAATTTAAACTACATTTGGCAATTACTGTTCTCTTTACATGATCCCTGAGAAAAAGGCCTCATCAGCCCTTGAATTCAACCAACCACCCATTAGCTTATGGCACTAACCCAAGAGGTGTGAGGTAAAAAAGAAAAACCAAAAAAAGAGAGAACAATATCCTAAAATCATTGATCACTTTACAAGCTTTGTCCAAAAATCTTATGTACTTCTAACTTACATAGGACTCAATATGGTAAAAATTGCGGCCTTTAGGAGAAACTACTGTCTTCATCCAGAAGATTGAGAATAATCACAAAAGCTCAAACAAGCTCTTATGCACCAATGGAACAGTCTACCCACATTCCTTCCCTGCTTGAAGCAAATATCAACCACATAAAAACCCGCTGAATGCATGTCTTCAGAGTAGGGCCAGATGCGTAAGCCTATCCTGCTTGCAGATTCATATTTCATGGTGAAAGACATTTTATGAAGTTGCGAGTTTGAAGGCTAGCTCAGTACATCAGTTGTAAATTTTTACTGGCTTCTCATATGCATGACGGTTCTGCAAAGAGACATAAATATATACATATATATATTCCTGTCAAAAGATTGGCCAAACCTTCAATTGAGTACAGCCCGATTAGCCACAAGTTTATTTTACCTGATTGGCTATGTAAGCCCTTTTCGGAGAGGTATCAGTATGCTCCAAACCCAGGTACTGCTCCCAGGCACCATAAACATCTCTCCTCTTTTAGTAGTCAATTAGGGAAAAAAAAAAGAAAAAACTTCAGAAATTTTGGAGCAAATACAATTATATCATTCAGCCTCCAAGTCTATATATGTACACCTCCAATTCAGGAAAAATATTACCAATAACACCTCCATTTTGCTTCAACTTGCAACACTTAACTATAATAGTGACTTTTATAAGGGTCGAGCAGTGAAATATGATTCACTAGTTCGTTAGCCTTTTGAATTCGCATTCATTCAAAATGGTTCAAAATAGCATAAAACAACCATAATTCGCTTTTTATACAATTTATGAATCATGTGACACTGGGGTCAAAGCAAGCTCTTTTGTAACAAGAAGGCAGTACTGTGCCTTGATGGCCTTGATGCAAAATTTGGTGCATGCCAAATTATCCAATGAGACTAAGACACATTGTATCCAGAGTAGTTTATCTTTATGATTGGGTAACTTACATATTGAAAACACCCCCATCCCTAAATAATTGGCCAATGTTGAGTTGAGTTCATTTATACAAAATTGAGTCAACAAACTACAATGGTCAACATAGGTAACCTTATCTTTTGGACTAAAGTTTTTAACATTGTTATTGTTGTACATAGTTTGTTCAAGTCTTGTAAGGGATTATTTAAGGTAATATAGGAACATACAATGTTTAATTACTAAATCTACAAAAGTAAATATTATTATCATGAGGTGGACTAAAAAACGTGTTGCAAAGGTACTTCAAAAATAGCTCTTTGGTAAAAAAAATATCCAACAAGTCGATATAGCAAGTTAAATTGGTGAAGCAGAATGTTTAACGAGAACTTTAATGTCAATCAATGTGCCAAGCTCTAAAAGAACCTTCGTAAAACTGACATCATAGATCAAAAAATCAAACCTGAAAACGACTGGATACAATGTCTGTGTCCTGCAGATACTCTGGCCGGTTTAGTGACCAAAATGCAAACTTCCACTGCAGATGAGATTTAGAATATTCATCCAAAAGACCATAAAGTGCATTAAATGCAGTAACAAAAAAAGATTAAGAATAGCCAATGAGGGAGATGATCATGCAACTATACCTTGGAAAATTCTTCATCAGGAACACGCAACTTTTTTTGTAATCTCATTTTAATTTCAGCTAGTGTCTCCCCTTCATGAATAACTAATAAAAAGGGTTCCCCAAAGTTCTGCGGTTGCTGAAACAAAAGAATGCATGATCACTATTCAGTATAATCACAAAACAAATTACGTTACCACCTAAACACACAATTCAGCATTACTGTTTCTTTTCTAAATATCAATTTATAAGTCAAAAGGGTAAGCGGGAAACTCACAATCAGTCATTTTTCTTTTATTAGTTAGTCAGAATAAATTAAATCCTCTTGTGTTTTTTAGACAATAACATGCCTTTTCTTCATTAAATTCTTAAAGAAGAGATTCCTATACCATATTAGAGCATCCTAGCTAATTTTTCACATGTAGAACTAGCTCCTAATTTAGTTTTTGATAGCATGCTGGTAGTTTGTCAAAGCATGCACCCAGATACAAACACGTGCGAAACGGTCTTTTTCGACTTCAATGGTCACAAGCCAACCTTCATATTCCCACTGTGTTACTTTTAGAGCTGCCAACAGAAAATTTGAAACTACTCTGTTTTCCAACTTGCAATATTGCATTTCTAATTTTAAAAAATGATTATTGATGTCACAGTAATAATGAACAAACCCTATATAAAAATATGCTCAGTTGCTGACAAACTCTCTTTCAAAATTATAAAATTTCATACCATCTGATTCTGTGCAGTGTCCTTGGTAAAATGGTAGACATGAATCAAACGATCATTGGTTTGCAAGTTCTTTTCTTCTTCAGGAATCTGAAACAAATATAAAACGATATCAAACTGCACCAGAAAAAACCCACACAAGTGTGACAAGTGAAATGGGGCTTGATATAGACATTCATGGCAGAAGATAAGAACAATTTCAATTTTTCAACATGAATGCACTTGCCTCCTCTGCACGCACTGTCCAGTACTGGTCATTTATACTTTCAATATTTTCATTAGTTGGAAATATCTGCATCCATAAAGCAGAATATTAGTATCGTATGCCTTGATATCCATTTGATATCCATGCAATATATGTACAATATATTTATACACTCTTTCTAAAAAAGACGATGGAATCAATAGCAAAAGCACCTTGTAGATTTTATGGTGAAAAACTTCAAGTAATCTCAGCTCTGCGTCAGGATGTGAAAGTTCCACCTGTTTCACAAAAATAAAACTTAAAATTGTTTAGCGTCCTACCATTGAAAGTAAAATGACGACAATGTTGGAGTTTATGTGCAAAGTGAGTCATCTAAGAGCTCTTGACAAAACAACTACAATTTCTTACTGCCACTAAAGGCTAATTTTGGCAAGCTTAAGAAAGAAGCAAATTTGGAACACAAGCACACACAAAAGAAAATTACTGAAAGATCTTAAATATATTAAAATGCTAACTATGACGCAATAGTGCATGCAAAGGACTAATAAGTATTTTGAGATAATTTGTTTTCTCCACTCTTTTCATTTGCCAGTATTGCTTATTCATTGCAACATACTTAGGATATTAACATTCCGGCATTCCAATACCCTAATGCCATTGGTTAAATGTTTAAGATCAAAAAAATGTATTTTAAAAATTAATGTCATTGTCACTCACGGTTTGTATGATTGTTGGCATTAAATGGTGGTAATGAGAATTAGTTATAGTGTTAGTTCTCATGAAATGCGTCATGTCATTGTAGTGAAGCTCATCTTATAATCAAACATATGTTTTCTTTATAATTTTCCAAACTACCTTTTACTACCTGCCCAAGTGATACTGGACGAAGTAAGATAAGCACGATCATTAACCTCGTCAATTAATTCCCCTAGTCATATTGCATTAATTTTCATTACCACTTTCACCACTTGATACAAACAACCATAGCATATGGGTAATGGAATGTCATACAAATTGATTTCACTATTTTGTACCTGACATAATAATCCAACAAGAAATACTTTTGATACTATGCCATTATTGTTGCATGACTTATTAAAACCTTCCACTCCGCATTGCCTCTTTGAAATCCCTTTCACTCAAATTGCACATTATGACAGAAATTCTTGGAAAAAGTAAGCCAAATCACTAAAAGAGATGAAACTTTGGGGAAAAAGAATATACATCAATAGAGACAAGAGACTGACCTTTGTCTTCAGCTCATCAAGTACATCTCCAACGGTACTTTGCTTCGGCAATCTAACATTGTGAATGACAACCTTTAACAAATGAAGTTTGAATTAGAAACAATTTCAAAATAATATATGATAATGATAGATGTATGAAAGATATGACATTCATACATACCTCATCCTTTGTTGCATCATGAAAAGTTACTTTAAGATTTTTCAGTCCTTGCAACTCCGGTAAAGGAATGTCAAGAACTTCATAATGCAAGACATCAGAGGCCTGAACACATAATGAGAAGGGAAAAAAAACAGAATACGTCAAAGATAATAAGTATACCTGACAAATTCCATAACAGGTGTAAGTATCGAGAACATCTTTATTTAAGAAATTTACAATATGCAGAAGATGCGACTTGTGAGAACTGAACATGAGAGCAATATCAATTGTTAAATTTTCAGGGACGCACATAGAAAATCTTGACTACTCATTCCTCCTATATGCGCGACTTATTACTGATCATCTATATCCAAACTCACCCGTGCTGCCCCAATCACTGGTAACATCTACTTATATAAGTGATATCCCGAAAAAGAGAGGGAGGAAGAATCATAGTGCAAAAATAAGGCTGCATTGCCCGCATTGTAATGCCTTTTTAAAAAAAACAGACTGATATTTCCCACGTAGAAAAGGTGTAAAAAAACTGTTGGTTCATATCAAAGGATATCTCATACTTTTGACCGATATTTAGGCAAACTCTTGATATTGCATCACCGTTCTGTTACCACGATCGTTACTGCACTTTTGTACTATGGGGATGATTCAGTCTTTTGCCAACCCTACACTCCTAACATGGTTTAAAGGCTCCAAAAACTAAACTTTCTCCATTCTGAAATCCACTGTTTCCTTTTTGAGATTAAGGCTTTGGTAGTGTTGCCGGTTTCCTTTTTGATCCATTCCAACAAAAACTGCTTCATTCCTTGTTTCTGGCATGTGGTCCCTTATTTTCCATCTCTGCCCTTACTTTTGAATTCCATCCACTTCAATAATCTCACAAACCCCTATATTTCCTGTCTTTCTAGGTTCCCATTGCCTCCCTAATTTAACGGCAGCAGATTTTGTGGTGTTGAGCAAAAGAGAGAGAGCACACCACGGTATTACTGTATTGTGCTTTGCAAAGAACTAAACCTAATTTTCCAACACAGAACTGTCACATAACAATTTCACAAATGATTTGAATTTTTAGAATCAAGGTGGTAATGATCCCTAAGTCTAGGCGTAAAACACAAGGCAAAGGCTAGGGCTTTTCGCGGACGAGGCGCACATTTATTTTGAAATTTATGTTTGTTTTTTTTAAAAAAAAAAATAGTACCAATTTTCAAAATGCAAGTAAAAAGTAGAAAAAAACTATAGAAAGAGAAGCAAATCTCAAAAATGAAGGAAAGAAGATTGAAGAGAGAACACCACCAACTCGCCGCCCATTCGCAATGTATGCTATAAATGTCTTTAATCACTTTTTCATTTTTAACCAAATTCAAATAGGGTATCAAAGCTTTGGGATTATTGAATTTTGGTACACATGTAAGTAATTTCTTGCAATTGATTGAGTTTTGGGGCAAGTTTTGCGATTATTGCGGACAAAAAGCACCAAGAGCGTGAAGCGCATCTCATGATATGCATGCGGTTCGGATCGCCCCTGTGCGCATTGCGCCTAGGCGCACTTGGAGTGCGCTTTTCCTTTATGACTCTAGACCCCAAATCTATCATAAATAATGTCAAATAGAACCTCATAGAGATCAAATTAAATATTAAATAAATACAAAATAAAACAAATTCAAAAGGCCAAATATTTTAAGAAAAAGAAAATTTACAAAGTACCAAAACCATATATAGTACCAAAGCCCAAATAGAACCTACATTCCCCAAATGTTTTTTCAAGCCCAAAACCATATATAGTACCAAAGCCCTTCTTTTATTTTATTCCTTATTTTTCTAGTCATTTTCTTTTCTTGCATTTTTTACTCATTTTATTTTTGTAAAATAAAATTTTACATACCTTTCCTACGTTTCTAAAGCACAAAATTAAAGTTTATTGTTTTTGTTTTCTTTTTTCATAAATAGTAACATTGAACCCGATGAACAACTCCAAAACCTTACTCTCAAGGATCGACAACATGAGCCAAAACATATTTAGGTGAGAAACTATCACTAAAAAAGAAGTGATGCCAAGCATCACACGTTAATTTCCATATAGTTAAAAGACAAATATCATATATTCAAGAAAATGCCCAAAAGTGAGACGATAATGCTTTGCTCAATCCATCCCATACCCGAGCAATATAGACAGCATGTTGAGCCAATAAGATAAAAACGATGAAATTCAAACAATATAATAGCATATTAAGTTAGGAATGAGACTTGCAGGAAGTTGACAACCAGAAAACAAGTCAAAACTGCATCAACAATGGCTAAACTGGAGGCATTGATTTGAATAGAATGATATAGCCTATAAGACACTCTGTAAAAGTATTTTACTTCATGCATGCCCATGTCTATAAATCCACTAATGTCCTAAGATAGCTATGGGAGTGCTATAAGTTGGAGACAAATCTTAACATCATGTCTGACAGTTACCTGATTGTGACTAATCAGCATGTCAGCCAAATGATCTACTCCTCTGTATTTAATAGGCTGGGGTCTGGGTTGCTGAGAGTAGCTATTATGAGATGTCAGCCTAATCTTTGAAGGATCATCCAGACCAAGTTGCTGAGCAACTCTTTCAACAACGTCATCATATGTATTTACTTTTGACCTTAATCACATAGCAAAAAAAGGTTAGGTAAAATAATGAAACATACGAAGATATATGCATATTGCTCAGATAAGACAAACTCACAACTCTAGGCAGAAATCATCCTCCTTAGGTCTCTCCAGAGAACGAAAATGGACAACCTGAGAAGTTCAAACACTAAATGATTAGATTCAAATGAAAAATTTAGGAACTTTACATTCCACTTACAATGTTTCATAAAGTATAAGTTACTTATATATTACAGGAAAGTGACACCACTAAAAGAAAAAGAAACAATTCTAGTGAGAAGATCTAGTGTAAAGACACTTCAAAATACCTACAGGACTACTTAAAGGAGATCATGTTGCAAACTAAATATGCAACAGTAGAAAATGATCATTTCTCACAAGTTACGATAGGGGTGTCGATTTTAATTAAGGGAGTTAATTCACAATAGTAAACAGTAGGAAAGTAAAGTCAAGGATATAGATGATCAAAATGGATCCATAAAAAATAATTAAAATGCTAAACAAGAATTAAAACGCTAAACAAGTAAACTGCTAAACAAGTAACATAAAAGTTTGTACAAAATTCACACATTTCAATTCAACCACAGGTACCATATAATTTAAAAGCATTACACATTTAGGCTATGTTTTGCCAAGTTTCTGCTTTTCAAAAGTAACTGCAGAACCTGTTCCTTGAGAAATAATTTTCAGATCGTTTAGCTTGAATTTTAAAATTGAGTATTGAGAAACAGAAACACTTGAGTGTTAAGTCTTTTCCTATTCCACTTTAACAAAGTTGTTTTTTTGAGTAAATTGATGAAAGAAAATTAATAGTTAAAATGTAACCAAATCAAATATTTCCAATTAATACATGAAAAAATTTTTGTTTGTAATTCTTAAGAAAGATCCAAAAAAAGATATAGTGGAGGGAGAGAACATATATCCTTCAACGAAGAAGGAAGAGTATTCTATTTTTTAACCAATAATATTGATATATTTCATCTTATCTTTATGTAAAATATATAATTTTAACCAATAATATTGATATATTTTCTGATTTATACATTAGAGATAAAATATATTTTCTAATAAAGGTCATAATCTAAAAGTAACATTTGACTTTTCAAATATTGTTTCTATATGTACACCATAACATCTTATACTCTGCCCTTCCAAGACACAAAAAAAGAAACTGCCTCAAGCCACAAAATAAGTACACCTAAACATGGACTCCAATGCATTCAAACTAAATGTTATCAAAGAGATGAGAAAATAATCCTAAATAATAGAATGAAAAATGAAAAATCAAGAAGAAAGTAAAAAAAATCAAAGAGAAAAATCAAAAGACGAGAGAAATTAACACTATATTTAAATAGCAAATTAAAAAAGAGAAGGGGAAAGGAAGGGGAGGGGTAAGGAGAGTGCACCATGTTTGTTTAGAAGGAAAAGGAAAAGAAAGGAAAATGAGTGTTTTCCCACCAAATCTTTCCACTTTAGAAGAGATTGTATCCTTAACAAAAGTTGTCTACGTTTTCCCTCCAAACCCCTCCCCTCCAAAATCCTTTTTTCCCTTTTTGTTACCCAAAAAAGGAATACTTCATCCTTCCAAATCTCTCCCCTTCCTTTCCCTCCAATTCTATCCATCCATACAATGTGTAAAGGAAAAACAAGCAAAAAGAAGTCAACTAAGAATTGCAGAGGAGGAAACTTGAAAGAGGAGATATTAAAAGAAAGAAGGAAATGAAGTTTCCTCAAGAAAGACAAGAAGAGATGACATAAAATAAAATAAAAAGAGGAACACAAATTCTTGTGAAAGACGTTCTCATTATATATTTTTTAAAATATTGTAAGTAGCATTAAGAATGATGTATGTAGACATTTAAGATATTGAAAGTAGGCATTAAGGATACGGTAAGTAAGCATTAAGGATAATGTAAGTAGGCATTACGAATACAGTAAATACGTATTAATCTTTAATGGATTGGGCTTGAGATACGTCTCTTAAAGAGACCGGTCCCTCAAGAGACTAGCTGAAAGCCTGAAAGAGGAACATAGTTATGGTGGTGGGCCGATCGTTAAGTGAGTTCAGATAGCTACAAATCCTTATTTTTCCCATTTTTAAAATCTTTTTTCCAATTCTTTCTCTCTCTCTCTCTTTCAAAGAAAACTATCTGCGTGCTTACTAGTACAATGACTTATAATTGAAATTTGTTTTCACCCAAAAGAAAAACCAAAAGCAAATAAAGCACAAACAATGCACCTTCTGTATCTTGTCAACTTCAAGCCCAAACTAAGAAAAGCAATTTCCTAGAGCCTACCTTAGAAAATTGAAGCAGAGTTCAAGGAGACAAGAACCCTCCATTTTTCATCTAAACAAAAAAATGCAAAAGCAAAAATTCACACAAGCATCAACAAAAATGACAACACAAATTTTTTTTCCTCCTCCGATAAGTTTACATAAATTTTCATGCATCCTCAAAAAAAAAAAAGCAAATCGAAGTAGAACGGTATTCAATATTAATTGTTGTAAAGCCATCCCATGACCGTGCTCTGCAACTGATGACTATACCTAATGTTTTATTTTCTTAAAAATTGTTAAGGAAAAGTTGAATTTGTACGGGAAAAGTTTGGATATACCTGACGATTGTGCACATACTCTAAGAACGACGGTACATCAGGATAACGGCATTTATCTGCACCATTAACAGGAGGAATTTTCTGGAAGCAGATGATGTCACCATCTTCTAACTGAAATTCACAACAGAAAAATGTTGTAGTGGCACTAAGTATGCTCTATACAGACCAAAGGTGGCAAGAGGCAACATTACCTGGCTTGCCCTAAATGTTGTTAGCTTATCAAGGTGCTCACACATGACAATTGGTTCAAACTTAATCTCCTGTACATCAAAAAAGTAATATTAAAACTTAGTCTTCAAAAGGCCCATGCAACAAATATGTATTAATAAAATGCATGTACAAAAGTGATATAGCGAGTACAACAAAGATTCATACTTAACATAATAATTCCAGAAACTAACCTCAAAAAGTTCAATCTCCTCATCAAGAGCAAAACCAGCCATCACATTGAGTTTAGTCAAAATTTCAGCTGGTTTTCCAGAACCCTTAACAAACATTCTACCAACATATCTGCCAATGAGAAAGTAATATATAAGAGCTGGAAGGTAGAACGACAAAAAATATAACTGATGGAAGATAAAAGGCTAAGAGAAGGAAAAGTGGATACCGAAGTTCTTCCTTTGCAGGATCATAAAGCTTAAAAAAGAGCAAAATTTCCTCTCTTGTTTTATCCGGAGGAGCGATTGGGTGAAGATCCTGAAGAAACCAGCATATAATGAAAGAACATATTCATCGCATGATAAAACATTAATCACCTATCCTAATATCAAATATACAAGCTCATCTTTAAGTAGACAACAATTTAATACACCAATTTTAGCATAGTTATGTGCAGGTCAAAACATACCATCCCCATTTCTACTTCCAGAAATAACCTAAGTTCAGCATTGTGTGCCTTATTTGATGCCTCCCTCAATTGTCCTACCTGCAAAAATTTTAAGCAGCTAAGTATGCGAATTTAAGTACATCCCACCATGACTTACCATGACTTTTGTAACATGACACTAAAACTTACGAACTGAGCATCAATCAGAATCGAATCAATTAGAGTTCAACTAAAAAGGCCAGATATGGAAAAACCAAGCTCCATATATGTATTATACTAATGACAGAAACATACATAAACATTGATCAATCAATGAAGTTTAAGGACAACGATAACAAAAATTAAAAACTTCGAAGCAATTGGGAAGAGACCCCTTTGAAAGCTTCTTCCAACTTATTTCGTCCCAAATAAAACCCTGAGCCCTGGAGGACAAAATACTCAGAGATGAAATTAAAAGAGAATGCAAAAAGGAAAAGGCTAATTTAACATTCTACAACCAGGTTGAATGAAGAGCACACCACCTCTTCCAATAGAATCGAGCAGAAAACCAGACAGCTTAATACAAACTAAAACAAAGTATTCACCTCCACCGGCTAACCCCCAAATACATCACATCAACAGAATGGGATAGCTTATTATCACTCTTGAAAGTAAAAATATTAAAGAATAACCTATTATCTGAGCCAGTTCAGAGTGCTGTCTTTAAGTGCTCAAATAAAAAAGAAACAAACTCAATAATCTTAAAACAATAATTTCACACACAAAGGGTCTTCTCACACTTGGGAATAAAGATGATGTCATATCCATAGTCCTTTTACACTTCACAAGTATTATCAGTTAAATCAACCATAAGTCATGCTCCTATTGATATTACTCACCGCTTGAAGTTCTTCATTGGGTGATAAAGGCCGATTAGGACGATAAGTATGATTCTGGCGCTTTGCCCATATCCAATATCGTTGGAATTGAACTGGTATACCAAATTCTTTAGCAACATCCTCCTGATGAAATGACATATACAATCAAAAGGAATTCTAATTATACATTTTCACTACTGAAATTGATTAGCACCACAAACAAATCACACAAATTAAAAAAAAGAATTAAAAAAAAAAAAAAACATTGTTCAGCACTAGAGAGAAGAGGGAGCATCAATCCCACCACAATCATAACATAGCAAGTACATTGTTCAGCACCGGTACAAATCACTTATGTTCTTTTCTATCTTCAAATCCAAGTATACCCGTCATGATTATCTAAGGAAGAAAATCCTATTTAAATCTACAACAGAAATATCCAAGTATTTCGATCTTTATTGTTTTTACTGTCAAGAACTTAAAATATTTTTGGCTACACAAAAGAGAAGAATACTTAAAAACTAAATGGTTCAGAACTACAAGAGAGGGTAATATAGCCAAAAAGAAAATGACAACTACAAGAGTCTTGAAAGGTTAGCTAGGTACAGAATAAAGACCATGGTTTAAAAATGCAGTTAAGGCCAGTATACCAAGTAAACATCACAAACCAAGTTGTATTTATGAAAATGTCCATGAGGCTTAGTAGTTTGAAGCATTATAATTCGGTACAAATACAGTTACACCCAAATAAGCTATGGAAAAAATTTATTTCTAGATCAGTATTCTCTTTACTAATCCACGTTATGTACAAAAAGGGGCCTTAGAGGAGCTTCTTGTCTATCTAAAGAAACGTGGAGTCTAGGTCTATTACATCCCCTCTCCATTCTTTTGGTCTTTATACTACAAATTTTTAAAGGAAAAGATGAAAGTAATGTGTCCCTCGTATATTAAAGGGGCGCACCTTCATCCCATGCTTTGCACCTAGGCTCTAAGGACCCTTTGCGCCTTGATTGGCTTCTTGAACTAAGATTTTTAACTCGAAACTCGAATTTTTACCTGTTTTAACATATTTTTATAATTTATTAAAATTCCAGCATATAGTATGTATATACTCAAATAAATCAGAGATTAGAAAAATAAAAATGCAAATTTCTCCTTCTCTTTCCATTCTTGATTGCACCCAATCAAATAGCTCTTAAAGTTGTATATGGTAGGCAGCCACCCTTGACAAGCAGAGGCTACTTCAGTACAAATTCAATGATATTTTTTCATATAATGCACATACAAAAAGAGTTGAAAATGAACAGATATTAAAGATCTAATATAAGTTAGTTATAGTGCTAGTATTATTAAATGAACAAAATAGTTCAAAATAAGAGAGAGAGAGAGAGAGAGAGAGAGAGAGCCAGAGCAGCTAAAGCAATTGCAACAGTTCATAATTTGTGATCAAATCACTACCTTAAATGCATTGAACAGCATCTGCTTCTGAACACGGAAACTACGCACTTTATCATGATCCACAAGATCAAAATAAATATCTCTTCCAATCTGTACTGCAAGATCATTATCTCGTGCAACCTAAAGTATTAATCAGTGTACAAAATACAGATTAGTTATGGTACAATTAACCACAGGTATAAGAATAAATAAGTCTAACCTTTATGATAGTATAAAGATGTGCTTGAGCTTTGTACTTCCTTTTGTCTTCCTTCAATTCCTGTTCCTTCTTCAGTCGTATCTAAAGTAAAAAAAAGGCATCCACAGTGTCAGTTGACAAAAAAAAACACACAAACATAAACCTTGAACTCACGTCAAAAAACTTGGGAAAAAAGCAACAAACGTTACCCTAAGATGTTCTGCAATATCTTTCTCATCCACATCACAAACTACTTTGTCCTTGTCACTTTCGCGTACATACACAAGCATATAGGCATTTGAATATTTTGTAAACTTGAAAGGGGCATTATTAAAGGCAGGATTTGTCTGTGGCAACTGTTAACATATTCAAAGCAATTAAAACCAAAATTAGTTCAGAAGGCATCTTACACCATACTACTTCACAGCTCTCCAACTATATCAGTGAGATAAGTACTAGGATTTTTTTTGGGGGGGGGAGCGCCAAAGGGCATTTTGTTTAGCGATACATACCTCTTCTTCACCACCATACTGCTCTTCTAACGCCTTTTTCATATCCTCTTTAGTTACGCGTTCATCATCAAATTTGAACCTGAATAAATTTACAACTACAAATCTTAAGCAGCTATTAGTATAAACCCTATATAAGCGGGTTTCCCAATTCTCAGTCACAAACATATTTGCACCTAATGGCAGATCCCAACTCAAGCACAATAACAAGCATACTTTCTGAATTCTACCAAAAATTTAATTTAAATACACAAAAAAGTTAAATTAAAATGAACCATATTTATACGACATGGAGATAAGCTAAAAGGAAAACATTGTCGAAAAGTACAAGAAAGCTTTGAGCTACAAACTTACAAAACCTCAAATAACCAGCGACTAAGAGTCTGCTATGCAATTGACGAAAAGGGATCATTTAGTGAATTGAAAGATAGTCAAGTTGACAATTCAACCGAGAGGTTTGGGAGTGGGGGATTTGGAGGCAGAACTTTGGTATGAGTTGGTAAGTAAATGATTGTCTTTGGCATCGAGTCATCGGAAGCATCCACGGATCACCTACATCTCTAAGGGATTTGCGCACTAATTAAAGTTCTTCATTTTTGTATCCTTGGAAATCAATTTTTCAGGAAATTCCAAAATTTTTGCCGTTTATTCAACTTAAAGTGGGGCGGGATAATTTGATTAGATTTTGGGTAGATGTTTAAAATAGGTGTACAACCTTTCAAATTCTTTTTTTTGAGATTGTATCAACTCTCCACAACACATGATGCTCCTAATTGTGATTTATGTTGATAACCAAATTGCATGGCCTTTTTTCATTAGGCATCATCCTTTAGGAATAGACCTTTCAGTCGGTTATTGAAATGTTTTCACTTCTTCAAAATTATGTCCATTACTAGATTTCTAAAGGCATCTCTTGTGCTTCTTTTTACTCATGCCTAGTATCATTTCCTTCGTCTATTAATCATTTTTATCGGCTAAATTAATTTGAAAAGCTAAAGTTCCTTGTAAGATAAGAGCTTTTTGTGTGATTGGTGGTTTTAGGGAAGCTCAATACTACGAAGAATCTCCAAATTAGAAGGTTATCAAAGCTTTGAGCTCGCATCGATGTGTTATGTTTATGTGCCTGGTAGTGGAAAATGATCATCCCTTTTTGCATTCTAGCTTCTATGGGGAGAGATAAATGAGATTGGGTTATTCCTAGGAGGATTGCGAATTTTCTATTATTTAATTTGTGAGGTTTCGAAAATAAGAAAGAGCTCTAAATTTTTTGGATATGATGCAATGCAATTCTTTAGACTGTGTGGTTGGAGAGGAATAGACAAATTTAATGATCGGGTATTACCATTGGATATCATTTGGAAGAAAGCTAAGTACTTAGCGACTCTATATGCAGAAGCAAATGCTCTTTTTGAGCACGCTAATATAAATGATCTTTGTAAGAGTAATTGGAGGATTCTAATGCAGATTATTACTTGATCTCTTTTGGGATTACTCATCCTTAACCAGTGACAGTTTCCCGTCAATAAAATTTCTTTATAAAAAAAATAGTCTGCTCCTAAAAAGAACACCTAATCCCCACACTCTCCTCAACTAATTCTAGGCAATATGAAACTCGACCTCCACCCTGTTTTCTCTTCTTTTGAAAGATCTTCAACTTGATCCAAACTAATAGCTCCATAAGAATACTCACCATTCACTCTTGGAACCTTTTCTCACCCTCATATACTTAGAAAGAAGTAAGCAAAATTAGAATATGTTACGAAAACCGGGTCCTGTCTCAGTTGGAGCAAGTACCTTCTTCCTCATGCAAGGTCCTAGGATCAATTCTCACTTAACCCTCTTCTTCCATCAACCTACCCAGTAATCAAGAAAAAAAATTTGTTACCAATAGCAAAGCCACTAACAGCTTGGTAAGTGGTAACCATGTTCAACCTATACACTAAATATACAATATTGATGCCCTATCAGCCTAAAAAAGTGGTCGTGAGCTACATCTCGTGCACTAAGAAGCTTCCACAAATAACCCAGAAACCTAAGTGCTAACCCCTTGCACTAAGATATTAACACTCTATCAATGTCGAATCATCTCAGATAGTGGAGACCTAGGGACAGCACCTGGTGTACAGGATTTGCACGTCATTAACAGGGGGTTGCAAGGACATGAAACAGCAGCAAAAGGAAGAGAGAAAGGAAGCGAGTTTTTGGAAAGATATTTTTGGGCTAGAAGTCCAAGTCAAAACCACAGATGAAACTTTCCATAAAATTATAGCCAATGACAAGCAATATAGGCAACTTAGAATACACATAGAGGACATGTAGTTCTATAAAAAGTTGTGTCCAATCTAAAAAATTTTAAAGTACATAATGCAATTGAAAAAACATCAGCATGAAAAAGGAGTTGCACAAACAAATCAAAAGTGTTTGAAGATAATACTTCACTCACGATAAAAAAAAAAAAAAAAAGATAAAGCAAGTTAAAAATTTTCTGACAATGGCACTCTTGGATATAAAGCTTACCACTGGTCAGAAAGGGTTGGCCTAATAAACGCATAATAGTGTCCCCCATGAACTCCACCACTATGTACCAAAACACTGTAAAAATAAGGCAGAGCAATATAGAGAATAAGCAAGGACATCAAAAAAACAATCACCATGGTGTGAAAGCTGAAGAGGAAACTCATATCTGTATTGGTGACTTTCACAAGTTAATTTCAAAAATCAAAGAAAGCAAGGCCAAAAAGGTCAAGTAATAACAACAAACGTACACACCTGTGAAGTGTATATAGGTTTCGAACACTCCTATCTGCCCCAGGCGCAAGATATTTACCATTTTCTCTATCAAGATCAAGCTGAAGAGGAAACTCATAACGATCATTGATCTGCAATAAATGAACCAAAAATGAATAAAATACCATTTGATTAACTTACCACCAGCTTATGGAAACACATGAATCATAGCAGTATTTAAACACCAAAAACCCTCACCCCAGGAAACACAATATTAAAACAAATGGACACACAATAAATATAGCCCAGCACCAAAGCACAATAGGTCACAGTACTTGTCTGGACTCTGGAGTCACTACAATCATGCCTTTGCTAGTTTTGCAGCTCTACAGCTTAAAGTAGCACCAAACAACAGTTATATATCACATTGATAGGCCTAGGAATAAAATATTTGCGCACTAAATGCAATGTATAAAAGAACAAGGAAATATCCCTACAAAGAGGACCCAAAACTCAAAGATCCCACCAACTGAGGCAAAGTAAAGCAGAAAAGCTAAAGCCTATCAAAGTATCAGTATGGACAACAAAGTATCCCCCTTATAAAAAGGGTTGATAAAGCACCCTTCATGTGCTAGTGATATATATGTGTGTGACCCCCCCCCCCCCCCAACTAGTGGCAAACAATAAAAAAACCCCTAGAAAGCAATACCCAAACAAAAGGAAGCAAGACAAAAATCAAAAGAAGTAGGAACCAAAACAAAGCAAAGTGGTCCAAGAGGAAAATAACAACCACCAGCCCAAGAAATATGAGCCCTCAAGAATAGAGACCATAGCTAGGCAAGACCAACAAACAAACCAATCAATCATGGCCTTATAAGACTGAATTGCAGCCCTAAAGAGGATTGTCCTACTAGATCTCTTATGCCTCCATTTATCAATCATGAAAAAAAGCTCATACCAAAAAAGAATAAAAAATTTCCAATTAGCCTTACGATTAGACCAATTAAACATAAGCCTAATCTGAGCATAAAGAGAAGAACATTAGATACCCTAACTAACGAAAAAATTGAATCCAAAGTGCAGAGGTATGAACATAGTGCAAAAAGAAGATCGCATCATCGTACAGCGACCATATTGAAAAGGTTTTTTTTACCGCAACCGAACTATAGGCCACATTGATGGCAAATGCCTCTGTATCGGCCTTGAAATCAGTTTCTCAACTGTTAGGGATGTTACCATATTTTTGCACTATTATGAACACTCATGAAACAAATGACTCATACTTTCCTAATCAAAACCACATCAAGATAAATATCACAATAAACACCCCAACAGAGCAACAGTAGGAACTAAGAAGCCTATCGAGACAAAGGAAGAATTGACTTTTATGAGAATTATGATTATGACTAAGGAACTTCCTCCAAGCTACTAATGGATGATGCTCAAAAAGAAGAGTAAGTTTTCTTGGTTGAAATGAAAGAGCCATTTACTACAGCATAATTTGTACCAATAATACCAATCCATAACCAAGTCTCTCCTTATAAAAATAAAAAAATAAAGTATAAAAAGATCACTTGAAAACCAATTAAGTTCGTGAAAGCTGAAAATGGATATTGAGGTACAAATTTTAGGGGCATTGTATTAAATAACAGCAATTTTAAAATCGAGAGTACCTGTTCAATCTGAGGGTAAATATATCTAGTAGCACTTTCATAAATACTTCTAAAAGTCGAAACTCAAAAAACATGTGTATCCCTTAACATAGAACCAACCTGTACCTCATTTAACAAGATATGAATTCCTTTAGCACACTTTCATCATCTTAGTTGTTTTCAATTACATTTGAACAAAAAAATTGTTTTTTTTTTTGGCAAAGTAAATTTTAAAAAATGCCAGAAAAAAGACGAAGCTTTACATCTTAGGGTCAAAAGACATAAGCGCCACAACTAACCGAAGCTCCAAAGGGCCAAAACAAGCCCGTCGTCATCCGCTAAGATGGAAATGGCACCTCAAAAAGTATAGCTACTATCAAGCCTATACAAATTGATATCAATCCTATTACAAAAACCTATTACAAAAGCGACATCAAGGTCGTTCATAACACTACAAAACAAGGCAATGACCAATACAATTGCCCAACTGATTCTCAAGCAATCATCTACTTTTGCATAGGTAGCAACAATAATAACCATCTTCCTAGGCCTTGGTCAGGTCTTTCATCGCAAACCAGTACTTTGACTAAGACTCTATTGAATCCTTTACTGTCAGATATAACCTTGAGACAAGGTTCATGGTCAAAAGCTCCATATCACCATCAGGAACATAGGGTCCTTACACAGAGGCATAACATTTTCATCCAACATTCCTTGTAACCACAAAACAGTAGATCTCAAGGATCTTCATGTGTTATGATGAGCCTCAATACACAACAACACCTACACCGAACCCATAGAACCTGATTTCCAACAGGCTACATAAAGACAATCGCAGCATTTCACCAGCAGCATTCAGTTGAAATGGGTATGAATACCCATTCACATCACCAAAGTGATAGACTCGTATTAGGGGTTTTGTCCCTAATTGGGGAGAGGGTTAGGAATAGCTACTAAAGTTGCTACCCTCCAAAGACACAACTGCTTTTGCAGTTCCTTAGGCGTGCCATGACTAGCCCACATTAGGCGAGGCCAGCATCGACTTTCAACCAATATGCTCACCAGACCCGAAACAGCTAATACTGGGTTAATTAAAAGGGTAGGAATAGCCATGGCTACCCTCAATACTTAGTTGTTAGCAACAAGCCAACCACTCAAGCTAGGCAATAAAGCCAACTGAATAGGTGAGAGGCAAAATTTGAGTTTTTCATTACCTTGTTTGGGTCCGATAGAAAACACCAATTTGGCCTCAATTTTCCATTATCAGACTGAGATCTTCATCCCAACTTTCAATGTCATCAGGGAACCTTGATGAAACTTAAAATGAGAACCCAAGTGCTAGGTTCAAGAGAACACTAAACAAAACGGTTGACTATCAAATCCGCCATTGATGTTGGCATTTCCATTCTTCAATATCATACTAGAGACCATATAATCCAATTAAACCATAGAAAACAGCTCCTAAGCCAATAGGTTGAAGATGGGGGTGAATTTGGTTGATTGGTTCTCACAGTTCTCAGATAATGATATTTTCACTTGAACTTCCTCCAATATACATATATATATATATATAGGGGCAGGATCAGGTGAAAACAGTTAAAGTGGTGAAAACTGAAAACCATACTAAGATGTACATATTGTGGCAAAAGGTGTACATACTATCTTATATGGTGTATATGATTTTATGAAAGAAAAGTTCATATAATTTACAAAAATGTCATCCGAATATGTACACCTTTTAAACATCTATGTACACCTTTTAGAAAATATCTAATTATTTACAGAATTGCCATCAGAATATGTAAACCATTTAAGCTTCATGTACACCTATTTTCAATTTTCACCACTTTAATTGGTTTTCACGTGATCCAAAATATGTAAACCATTTAAGCTTTATGTACACCTATTTTCAATTTTCACCACTTTAAATGTTTTCACTTGATCCTACCATATAATATATATATATATATATATATACATACATATATATATATATATATATATATATATATATATATATATATATATATATATATACACACACATATGGTAGGATCAAGTGAAAACTTTTAAAGTGGTGAAAACTGAAAATAAGACTGAGATATACACATTGTGCCAAAAGGAATACATGCTATCTTACATGGTATATATATTTTTGTGAAGAAAATAATTCATATAATTTACAAAAATGCCATCAGAATATGTACACCTTTTAAGAATATATGTACAATTTTTAGAAAATGACCAATTATTTACAAAATTGCCATCGCAATATGTACACCATTTAAGCTTTATGTACAGTTGTTTTCAGTTTTCACTACTTTAAATTGTTTTCACATGATCCAAAACATATATATATATGGTCAAGTTCCAATAAGAACCAAGCTTATATAAGAACTGTAAGAACCAATCTCTCTGATAAAAATGTGTTACTTTTCCACAGAAAAGGTGTTACTTTTAGACAAAAGAATGTTACTTATGTTTTTGAAAAATCTAGTACTTTTTAGCAAAAAAGTGTTACTCTCAGAAAAAAAATATAAATACAAATTAACAAGTATTTTTCGAAAAATAACACCTTTTTATGTTAAAAGTAACACCTTATTGTGAGTTTTTTTCAGAATTTCTTAAAGTAACATTTTTTTTGCCTAAAAGTATATCTTTTTCTTCAAAAAAAAAATACTTTTTTGCCTAAAAGTAACACCTTTTGAGTAAAAAAAAAACGTTTTTTTGTTAGGCAGATTGGTTCTCACGGTTCTCATATAAGGATGGTTCTCACTTGAACTTCTTCTTATATATATATATATATATGAAGAAGTTCAAGTGAGAACTTTTCTTATATGATAACCGTGAAAACCAATCTATCTAACAAATAAGTGTTACCTTTCTATTAAAAAAATGTTACTTTTCGGCAAAAAAAAGTTACTTTTTAAAATTAAAAAAAAAAGATGTTATTTTTCCTCAAAAAAGTTACTTTCAGAAAAAAAATTCTGAACAAAACTCATCAAAAGGTGTTACTTTTTACATGTTACTTTTGAAAAAAACGTTTTACTTTAAATTAGTTTTTTTATATTTTTTCTAAAAGTAACACTTTTTTGCTAAAAAGTACAAACTTTTATTTGAAAAATGTAACATTTTTTTGCCCAAAAGTAATATATTTTATTAGGTAGATTGGTTCTCACGGTTTTCATATAAACATGGTTCTCACTGGAACTTGATATATATATATGAGAGGGATCCAATGAGAAGAGGTCGAAAATGAGAAGGGTAAGAATGACTCTACACCCTTTATTTCACTTAAATAAAAAAATCTATGGTCACGATTAAGCCAAAAACACATAATTGTAAAAGTACCTATGTTACACAGAAAGGTAACTATGAAATAATTTTTAAAAAATTCTTAATTTATAACATAGTATCCTTTTTTGTATATATAGTAACAAAACAAAATCAAACAAAAATCCTTCTCACCCTTCTCATTTTAAAATCCTTCTTATTTGATCTTACATATATATATATATATATATATATATATATATATATATATATATATATATATATATATATATATATATATATATATATATATATATATATATATATATATACATCAGGATTGATTACGAATAGCAAGTAGCACGGCACAATACACTCGTATAAGTAAAAAAAGACAACACATGCACATTTTCTCTTATATTGAAATTTTGAAGCATACAACAAGCTAAAACCCCCATCTTACATCTTCTAACTAATAATAATCATTGTGAAACATTCACTTAAACTCTAATATCTTTGACATGTCAAATACTTTAGACCAAAAAATAAAAAAGCTCGGGCAATTTTATTGAAGAAAGGATGTCATATAACATATAAACAATAACAACAATGTCTAAACCTGAATCCCAAAATATGGTCGTTTACATTAACCAAAATAAATAAAAAAGGAAATTTGTCACTAACAATGGGTTATGACATAGAAGCAACAAAAGAAATAAGAAAAAAAGGAAAATATAGCAACCAAGTTGTAATTACCTTTACCATAGTGTCTCGCATAAAGTCATATTCAAACCTTTTGAGTTGAAGTTGAAGCACGGGAGGGAAGTCAAGGAATAGAACACCTTTCTTGGCATCCTAAAACCATTAGATATATCCATAAAATTTCAAGAGATAACTTCTGAATGGACCAAAAAATATAGTAATTTAAAGAAGGCAAAGCAATTGAAATAAATGTTCCAAAAGTTTCATGTAAAATTACATTAGGAAAATAATACCACATAGATCTTACGTAAATATTTACTATATAATGCTTTTATATACAAGTGGAAGATGTGTCTATATTGAAAAAAGATTAAACACAAAAATCACCACTCTCATCAGCATTAAAATGCATTAAATCCTCACTATACACGCCTCTTTTTGTTAACTCATTTTTTTACTTCCAAGCAAAGAATTCCTCATCTCTAAGACATAATCCTAATTGTTGTAAATATAACTTTTAAGCTCACTATCTTTATTATACTCCCTCCATTTCTTTTCAAACGTCTCATTTTCTTTTTGAGTACTATTCATCAACCGTGCTTAATTTGTAATTTATTCTTAATCTATAAATTAAAACATAGTCAAATGGAATTTTGATTGATTCATCTCAACATAAAGTATATTAATATCTATTTTTTATAATTTTTAATCATGCACAATTAGAGATATTAAAGATTTAAATTAGTGCATTGGCAAACGTGCAAAAAGCAAATGGGACATTTGAAAAGAAATGGGGGTAGTATAATATTAGTGTGTTTCATAGTCTATTTTACTTGTTAATTTGATCTTTCATACTTCTTTGTTAGAAGTCAAAAAAATAAGCATTGCTTAAGATATTAGCAAATCACAAAAAATCTTAATTTGCACAAATTATTAAAGATCTTCCAAAAATTAAGGCAAAAATAGTTGAAACAAGTTAGATCACACATAGTTAAATGGAGAACTTCAATTGTTAAAACTTCCATGGTCGAGGACAACCTCCATTATTTTGAAAATTATTGCCTTGGGAATTAATTAATAACCTCCCTTCCTATTTCTATTTATTAGCTAATAGATTTTCTCAGAGAAATTAACTTCACTAAATAAGAAAAGAAAAACATTGACATCATTGCTCTTAATTTTACCAGTATTAGATGCATTAATTCTTCGTAAAATTTAATTTAATGTATTGTCATTTGGAGAGGTTGGATTATGTGATAATGGAAAATTACTAGAAAACACTTTTAATGATCAAAGTTCCTTCACCACGAAAATTATAAGGTACATTTCATGAAAATTTACACTACAAATCATTCTCATTACTACCATTTAGTATCAACAACCAATCGTATCGTAATAGTACTTAAGAATATCTTGGTCCCTTACTCAACACTCCACAACTTATATGCAAACTTTCTTATAGACCACCAACCACAAGCTCTTATGTACAATATTTATGATAGTTGGATACATTTTCTCTAACCAACCTTCAAATAAAAAATATCTTCTTTGTATCTTTTAAGATAATTGTTTTGTCTTATGAGAAAAATGAGAAAAGATTAGAAAATGTGTAAAAAAAAAACAATGTTCTCCCTAGAGTTGTTGCATTATTACAGCAAATTCCACAAAAAAAAAAAAAAAAAAACAAAATAAGAATTGCTAAAATGACTAGAAAAGTAGAAATAGAATAGATAAATTCAGTAAAAACCATATGTCATTATTGTTAAATTGTTGTTCCACAAACATCATCCCACTAAAACTCCATATTTGTCAGAAATTACTTTCATAGTAAATGCATGAAATGCATGCAACAAAATAAGTATTCACTTCAGGGGTTAAAAGTTGTTCAATGGGTGGAATAGGACATAAAAAAGATAGCAAGTTAAAAAATTTTGGTAAATACTTATACGAGAGGCAAAATACCTGTAAACCATGATCCTCAGCATGGTACTTATTATCTCCTTCAAGACGCTCAACTTCCACATACTTGTCAAAAGAATCATACACATCTCGACAGCCTTTGACATCTAATTGAAGATCTAACTCCGCAAATTTCAAAATAAAAATATTGTTACTATCAAACAGATGATAACGAAAGCCCTTAAAATAGGAATATGAATGCGAAAATACCATAAAATGATTCCTTCCTAGTAGATTTATAGTTAACATTAACACATTCAATATAGTTCATATGATGCCCTTCAAATAATTGTTGTATCATTCCCTCCACAACAGTTCCCTGATAAAATAAACCAAATACAAAATCTGCCTAGTTAGAAAATTGATGGTTTACATAACAACATCATCGTCTAAATAAAAAACACTTGAATGCTACCTTCATCTTGTCTTCAAGCTTCTCACACAGAACTCTGTTGAGTTCCTGTACATCATGTTGCATGAAGGAATCATATGTGTCCCATCCGAAAGACTTGGTCAATTCTTTTGTCGAGACACTTGTATCATTATATTGAAGCTTGTAGAACAAACTTTGCAAAGCCAAAGGAATGCTGCCAGAAGGATTATCATTCTCGGTAGTTGGCATATGGTAGACAGACTGATGCACAAAAACCAATGAACTATATGTTGATTTTTCACACAAAACAAAACCCCTAACCTCATGTATTAAAACTGAAAACGATGAAAAAACTTATAAAGAAACCTTTCTAAAGTAAGGAATATGATATAAAGTTTGGAGCAGAGAATTCATGTAACAAGTCGCCCCCTGATTCTTGAGTCCAACAAAGCCTGTCTCTTTTTTTGAGTCATACGCCCAATAATCCGTTACACGGCGAACCGCAACCTCAGCTTCAATCACCAAAGTATCATTAACAAGATATCCTCTAGAAGGATCATATAATTCGCCAAGAGGCATAAAAGACGTGAAGCCCCAATCACTCTCTCTACCGTTGAATTGATGTTGAGTCTCTACAAAATAAAAAGAGCATTTATAAAAAATATTTTAAAGTTAACCAATCCATAGCTTTCTTAAAATTAAAGAAGAGAACAGAAAATAACTCCAGACAACACATGAAAGAAGGGAGAGAAGAAAAATTTAACATACAAGCTCAACTGCAAATGATCCTTAAAATTGTTTATCAATAAGCTACTTTCAAATGATGAAAATAGACCAAAATAACAATAGGTGCATGAGGCATCCAACACTGCTCCAATTTCGACCGATATAGTGTAAATTGTTTACATTTAATTTCTAAATGGTCCTTAAAATGTAAAATTCATATAACTACTGCAACAAAAAACCTTTATAAGTTTCCAAAGTTTGTAACGAATTTCTTGTCCAACTAGGTTGATAATTAAGCACATATTTTATTGATTATCAACTTCTATTAAAGAGTCCTAACTTATTAGATTCTAAGAGAGCTTTGCATACAGATTAGCAATGTCAACAATTAATACTTTAAATTTTCAATTGGTCAACATACATAGGTATGTGAAATTTTTATATGATTACCAATTAGTTTTCATGGAATATAATCATGTATTCACATTCATTAGATATGTACCAACACGAGTAAAGCTAGACTGGACAGTTGAATATACATAGCATGTATTCATTCAAGGTGTCAATACATGTCTAACAACTCAACAAGAGTAAACCCAAGAAAATGGATGTCAAGTTCACACAAAAGCCAATAATTGCGGATGAACTACCAACCATTTGCAAAAGAAAAAACTAACAAATATTAGCAGCAACTACCTTTTCTTATGGAATACTTATGATGAGCTTGATTAACCACTGTCAAGCAAAAAGCAGCAAATCTATTCCAACCACATGGTAGATTATTAGCATCCGCAACATCAAGATACATGGAGAGATACTCCACATTATTCCCTTTTGGAAAAATCAAGATCCGCCTATTACACAAAAACAAAATTAATAATATACAAAGTACAAAATGAAAACTTTATTTTAAAGTAGATAAATCAAAAATTACCATTTATAACCCCCAATGATAAAAGCATCCGAGTAATGCTTCTTAATGTTCAACCTAGTAAAGTTATCAATCGTCCATGTAAACTTAGAAGTTGGAGGCTCCTCCCCCTCCTGATTCTCAGCCACATTATTGGCATCTGCTTGTGATGCAACTAAAAAACAAAAATATGAAAATCAACTTACAAGATCAAAAACCATTCAAAAGATGCCTAAACTCTTACCAAATAAAGTTATTCTCCGCATTGCCTATACTAGGTGCTTCATAAGCACTCAATTCCATTCACCCCTCCCACTATCAGTAGTTTATGTCTTTAACTCCAAGATAAACTTCATAATTAATTTTAAGAGCTAAATTGGTTCCACTAATACTTCTAAATAATATAAGTAATGTGGTAAGTGATATGACAAACACAAAAGAAAAAGGAACATGGAACCCGAAAAATACAGATGCTCATACAAACTAAAAAGGTAAAATTACAGTTTGATTTCAATAGATAATCCCACCAACCATCCAAAAGGATCACACTGACATAGCTACTACAAATCATAAATTCTTGGAGTCACCAACAAAATTGTGATCAGCAATTAATGATGATGGACCAGAGACCAGGACAGAAAACGCAAATCGGATAATCATAATAGAATTAGTAAGACAAATATGAAGTGGAATACCCTATAACAGGTATGACGGACATATAAAAAGTAATTATCAACAAAAAGTTCTTCAACAACAAAAGAGTAGAGCATACAAATAAAAAAATACCAATAGCTAAAAAAACTAACAAAACCATCGCAATAAAAAATATTAAAAAAAGCGATTGGAAGGGCACAGACCTTCCATAGGCTGAGGACCTTCTACGACAACATCAGAATGAGGCACCAGCATCTCCTCCTCGTCCTGAAGCAAGCCAGAAATATGAAAACTCGTCAGAAACCCTTGATCTTACTAAACCCTAGACCCCAAATAACATTTAAACCTCGAAAATTCAAATTATATATACACCTATGTATTAAAGATTGAAATCAAATTCACATCAAAACAGAATGCAGAAAATTCAAAATCGAATTTACTAGGAGATCAAACATTCAAATTCAAGACAAAACTTAAGAGAAAAAAAAAAAGAAAGGAAGAAGAGAGGAGAAAATTCACAAAAACTGAAATCCAAAAGATGAAAACATACATCTAAAGCAGGCTGGGTCATCATAGTCATGGATAAGCCACGAAGAGAGAAAACTACGCCGATCAAAGTAGAAGAGAGATAGAAAGAAACGAACTGAGAAAAAAGCGAAGAAATCTGGTTTCTTCTCCGTTCCGTTGCTGCGAATGAAATTTGTAGTAATTGAGAAACTTTCGTCAACAAATCCTAGATTTCAAAGGATGTGTTTATTGGCTTGATTTATGTACAATTAAGTATAATTAGTTTTTTGAGAGATGTTTTTTTAAGAAACGTATTGATCATTAAAGATTAATGTATACTTACTATATTTTTAATGCTTATTTACATTATTCTTATGCAGATTAATGTATACTTACTATATTTTTAATGCTTATTTATATTATTCTTATGTTTATTTACCGTATCTTTAATGCATACTTTTAATATTTAAATGTCTACTTACTCCACTCTTAATGCCTATTTTTAATATTTAAATGTCTACTTATATTAATGCCTCCTTATAATATTTTAAAAAATATATAATAGTCTGGCCCAATCTCACAAGAATTTCATCATTATCATCATCCTACCCAGTATATTTCTCACAAGAATTTGTGTTAATATATTAGAGAGTGATAGTAAATTTTTATATGAGACATGATTCACATCAGGATTAACGCTAAATCCTAAACGAGACGGTCTCACGGTGAGACCGTCTCGTTTGGCTGCCCAATATACATTTTTTGTCTTAAAATGATCACTTATAACGTTAAAGTAATCACTTATAATTTTAATATAATTACTTTTTATAGTCTTAGAATGATTACTTATAACCTTAAAAATTACTTGTGAGTTGTGATCTTAAATAATCAAAAAAAAAAGGGGCATAATATGGATTCGTCTCATGGTGAGATGGTCTCATATAAGACGAGTTGTTGGATTAAATAGTCTAATAATAGAAATATTTAGCTTATGGGCTTCTTGTTTTGAGGTCGTCTCACCGTGAGACGGTCTCATACAAAACGGATCGTAGAGTGATATTTATAATTTTTTAAACTTAGTAAGTATTATATCATATAAGACTATCGCACTGTGAGAGAGGCTCATACTCATACAAGCAATCCAAATCATATATTATACTAAAAAGTTTGGAAAATTCTATATATCACAATTAAAAAGAAAGGAACTCACTTATTGACTTAAGAAAAATGACATAACATTTGATATTGACCAATATTTCTACTACTAAAGTATCTTTGATTGACATTTATTTATAGTTAAATTGAGTAAATTAGAGAATATAATATATTGTTGACGATTTTCAAAATTACAATTACAAAGTCAATTTATACATAAGACTGTGTCAATGTTAAAAAAACGTGCATTGCACGAGTTTCTATACTCGTGATATATATTTAAAAGAAATTTAATTTTAAAACTAAATCGTAACTTTTTTTTTTTAATAAATTAGAATTGGGTCAGTCCATATTAAATCATCTCAGGATGAAACGATCTCAATGAAGAATTTATCTTTTAAAATAACTAATTACATAAATACGCTAATTATATGGGCTTGTCTTATGGTGAGACGGTCTCATATAAGACGATCTGTGATTAAATTAATTTAATTAAAAGATAAAAAAAATTAACTCGGATAAAAATCTCCCCGACTTTGTTCGAAATAAAATTGTAAGAATCATGCAATATACTGAGAGAATCAGAAAATGACAAATCATACAATATAATAAAAAAGAATTGAAAAATAACAAATGGCAAAATTTTAAAGTATTGGTGGATTAATTTAATGGACGTAAAATTAATTACATTTCACTTAATTTTCCTAAATTAATTTGAAGCAAAATTTGGTTAATTATTCAAAGTATAATAACATAAATTCTTCATACCTAAATAAGAATCTAAGAATATTTATATAAATTCCTTGAGCAAATGAATAATTTTTTTTTTATGTTTATATATTTGATAATTACGTTTATGCTATTATAAATCATGCAATTCATTAATAAAAATAAATTTATCATGTTTATACACGAAAAGTTAATAAAATAATATATAATTCTATTAAATATATAGACACCTAACGAGGTGTAGGGGTTTTGACAATAAATATAATGCAATGAATTCGATATAAGTAATAAACATATCATACATTCTATATTCTGTTTGAAAAAATGATATGTACTAGAATGCATTTGATAATGAGTATGCACATATTCATTACTCAATTATGTTTATTGAGTTCATTCAATTATTTGTCAATTACATTGTCATTTTCTTTTTATTTCGCAATTATTAAGTGAACAAAATAAAATTTGAAATAAAAAATTAAAAAACTTTAAAATGTAAATTATATAAATCATCAAACTAAGACAAAACATGCATTGCATGGGCACATATAATAGTAATATGATAAAATAAAGCACGAAAATAATTTTGATTAATTAAAAATTAAAGAGATAATTTTTTATTTTGATTAATTATTACTCCATATTTTATATAGCAACAAACTTTCTCCTCTCTTGGACTTTGCTTTGAATAAAATTAGACTTTTTTCAACTTCAACTATGACTTAAGAGTTATTCATGGGTAGGTTGTTCCTTTGACTTGGTTCATCTGGCCTAAATGGACAAAATTTTAGAAATCACTTTATTATAAGCTTTGACAAATCTCAAATGGAACAAATTAATTGGTTATTTGATAATTACATGGCAAATAAAATCTAACAATTGTTTCAACCAACACAAAATAACAATTAATAAAAATAGTTAATATCTATATACATATTACTAAAATAAATAAAACACTGCTAACATGTACTATTTAATATTGCTTATGTCGGGCACTATCTAGTTTAGGTTAATATTACAATCAACGGTCTATCTCTACTTAATAATTGATTTATTTAAATAATTAAAAATAATATCATTATTCAATTGTAATCAATTTAATTCAAGACTTACATTAATGAAATAGCAGATAGAATAGATGCGTTATTATTAATGGCATACCTATTAACTATTATCACATATTTATAATAGATAAATTCTTTATTAAGACCGTTTTCTCGTGAGACAACTTAATATGGATTGGCCCAGAAGCAAAGCTAAAAGTGTTAGTTACCTTTTCAGATTCAGTTCGTCTTAATTGAAATCGTCTCACTGTGAGACAACATCAAAACAAGAAGACGATGAGCAAAAAGTTTCTATTATTGAGCTATTTAACTCAAGTATGAGACATGTCTTACGATGAGACCATCTCATATAAGAATTTGTGTTTCAGATTTATTAATTTTTTTCTCTAGAATTACAAGAATTTAATACTTTGGGCTAATTATAGGGGCTCGTATCATGGTGAGACGGTCTTATATAAGACATGTTATTTATAATAAGAAACTGTCAATAAAAAAAAATAAAATAAAGAAAATATATAGTATGTTTTATTGCATAGTATCTTGAAAAAAAAAATTGATTTAGAAAATTATTATACTACAAATGTTTTATTATTCTAAAAAAATAAAGTAATTATTTTGAAGATGTTTTATGCAATTATTTTATAAAAATATTTAACATTGATACATCTTTTATTGGTTAATGTCTTTAATAATTTGACATTGATAATTATATAAATTGATGAATTTGGGCTATATAAATTAATAATTATTTATTAAATCATGCAATTATTACGTTGTTATAAAGAATTTATATCATTTGTTACATTTCATGAGAGATATTATAATTTGATAACGATAATACGCAATTGTATATTTATTGGAAAGTTATTTTTGTACGTGCTTTTAGATTAACAAATTGCTTTTAGTCATGGACCACTTTACTTTCCGATTTCTACAGTGACTTGCATCCATGGTTTGAAAATGCCATAATGATGATAAAATATGTAATAGAACTGAGAATATAGTGACATTATATAAACTATTTTAATGTTTACTTAAGTTTTAGGAAAAATTATTGTAAATAATACAAATTTTATCAATTACTTTATAGTAATATCAATTTTGATTAACCATGAATAATATTAATTTTTAATTAATCATGTATAATACTAATTTAGGTGATTTTAGTCTAGAATAATTCCAGATTTTATTTATAGTAGGTTATTTGAAAATAAATAAAGGTAAATTAATTTAAACAAAAGTTAATATATCCTAGGAAAACACCCATAAGTTGGTACTCCCTCCGTTCCTTTTTGATCTTCCACATTACTATAACGGGTAGTTTTAAAAGTTCTTCCACTTTAGAATACTTTCTATTTTTAGAAAGTTTTTATCTCACTTTTACCCCTTAAAATCCCCCTTTTCTTTTAATGTACCCATTTTCTTTTATTTATAATTATTTTCTCTCTCATACTTCCAATACAATCATTACTTCACACTACTATTTAATTAAAATAATACCCACTACAACATCATACTTCCAATACAATCATTACTTCCCACTATTATATAATTAAAATAATACCCACTACCACCAAAGATTCTCTTTTTCTTAATCTTTGTGAAATATCCAAATAGGAAGAATAAATAGGAACGGAGAGAGTATTATTCATAGTTAATCAATAGTAGGTATTATTGTAGGAAAATTAACAAAAGTTTATATTATTCACAATAATTTATATTAAATATGTATATGTATACTTGCATCTTTCTTTACATTCAATTCTCTATTATCAATATGTTATCTTATTATTATATCGACTACACCTATTACTTTTCAATATAAAAATTTAAACTTAATAATGATAATAATAACTTGCGCATTATTTAAAATCAAGATTTTATACATGTTTACAATCAGAATTTTGTGCATTACAAATAGAATCTACCCTAATAATCTATAATTTGTTCAAAATATACAGAATAAATAAAAGTAATCTAATCAATCTAACTTAATATAGAGATATGATCTATCAAATATATTTATTTTAATATAATAAAGGAAGATCCATCAAGTACAACTTAAGAGTTAGCATAGTAATCTCACGCTTTATCAGAACTTAACATATCCAAAAGAAAATGATCCAAAGTCTTCCCTTGAGCTTGTATAATTCCGTATAAAAATTTTATGAGTAACATTTCTATTATGTTTTCAATAATAGATTTCATTTTACTTGAACTTTTGACACAAATTATAAATAAAAAAAATTATGTGATATTAAAACAATCTCAAACAACACTTGGTACCTAATCTTCTCCACAATATATGTATTGCATAATATACAACTTAAATTAATATCAAATGTAAATGCATAATAGGAAAACATATTTTCAACATGGTGAACTTTGGTCATTCCATCATTTTAAGGCTAAACATGCAACTAGTGATAGAATGGTCTATATATATGCCAAATACTAGGATTTAGGAACCTTGGACTAAACGTAAAAGTTATGAAACGTAAAAGTTATGGTAATATTATTCTTAGAATACTATGTTTGGATAGCAAATTAAGAAAAAAGAAGAAAAGGTAAGAGAAGGGAAAGGAAAAGAAGTGAAAGAAAGGGGAGGTGTAAGGAGGACAAAACACTTAATTTAGTTAAAAATAAGAGAATGGAAAAGGAAGGAAAATTATTATTTTCCCTTCAAATCTTATCACTTTAGAAAGTATTGTATTATTAACAAAATTTATCAATGTTTTCCCTTCAAATTCCTCGCCTACTTTTTTGATATTCAAACAAGTGAGTGTCCATTCTTTCAAATTTTCTCCCCTTTATTTTCCTTTATTTCTTTCTATCTAATTCAAACGTAGTGTAAACGCTCATGAGTCATGACTCATCCATAATAATAGCCAAATACTTATGGCAAACAAGAGAAGGTGAAGCCAACCACATTTAAAAAGTGAAGACATGCAGTAAATTGATAATTCGTCAAAGTGTAATACAAACATGAACAACTCACCAACAAAAAGTAGCAAATCTATTTCTATTCTATTTATTTAAAAGGGCCTATCAATGGTGTGTTTTAGATTTTAAAACACTAAGCCTTGATATCTTCAACTTTGTTAAGTTTTTAACGGCGCTTCAACAGACTAAAGAACTCTATAAGATATTAATCCGTTTTTAGTCTCTACATTCAGCCGCTTCATTTGTACAAGGGACAAGACATATGATCTTCCTTTATTCCCTACAATGCCACGATATATATGTACGTGAGTCCAAGTAACATAGGGATCAACTGCCGAGAATTATTTATAAAACATTAGAAACAAATAATGATTATTGAACAATGATGAAAAAATATGTTGAGAATTACACATAAACAAGATAGATAAAGCTTGTTAGTGGTGAAAAAATTAGATAAAGCAATGGGTAAAACTAATACATAATTGAACTTTATTAACTTAGTAGAACTGAACTTATTTGTGTAGTTTAAAGATGAGACCAAACCAGACGAACGAAACTTTATTAGAATCAAATGGAACTTATTAGAACTGGAATTATTAGACGTGAAATTGTTGGAAATTTATATTAATGATTATACTCCACAAAAAAGGCCCATGTATGTTTAGTTTCAAAATAACAATGACAAGACAATAAGCAATAAGAATGCCAAAGTAAGCTTTCCAAAGTTGTATAAGGTGCACAGAAAATCATTGTTGAGACTTGAGCACCCACAGGTTATAGTGGTTTTGGTTATTTTGGCAAATTCTTGGCAGAATGAGCGACGAATGTGTTGACAGTGCATAAGGTTATCTTGATTAAATTAGTTACTAATGTTAAAATATCATGCTCAAGTGGTAGTGTCTAAGCCCACTTCCTTATGTTATACAGTAGAATAACCTATCTATGTAACATTGTAAAGTAATTTTTTCCATTACAGATATAAAAACACATACATCATTATCTGGGTTTTTTTTTTTGGTTTTCTGTTTCTTAGTTTTGTATTCAGTTACAAAGTAAAGAAATGTGTTCTAAAGATTCTATCTTGAAATTGTTCTATAAAGTCGCAATTGCTTTGTTCTTTCCTGCTCTAAGAAAATCTTTTATAAGTCCTTTTCCTAAGGATGTTGATTATAGCGGGTAATGGTATTTCTGATACAAATGAAGCTCAAAATCTGGTAAGCGTTTACTAATTAGATTCAAGTGACCATGCGAATGCTTATTTGGTTACTAATGTGTTCAATAAAAAGAATTTCGGGAAGTGAAGAAGGTCTATGAATTATGATGATTGCTTTGGCATCAAAAAACAAAATGGGTTTTGTCAATGGATCTTCGCCTAAGCCATCTACTAATTCTAGTGATTACAAAGCATGAAAGGTGTAAATGTATAATACTATTGTTATTGGGTGGTTTTTGGCTTCTCTTGATGATTCAGTTTCTCAAAGTGTTCTACATCAAAAGTTAGCAAGCGATATTTGGAATGAATTGGACGAAAGATATACGCAACCCTTTTCTTCACATTTGTACTCTTTAAGAAATGTTGTTTGCAATGGACCATGACAACATGTCCATAGCATATTTTTTCACTCAAGTTAAAACAATTAGGGATGAGTTTGATAATATAATCTATATTCCAGTTTGTAATTGTGTACATCCTGTTCTATGATTAAAAAGGTGTTAAAATCACAAACTTGCACGATGATTTTACATTTTTTAATGAAAATAGATGATAGATTTGAGTTTGTTAGATCTCATATTCTAATAATTCCTAAGTTGCCTTCTGTGTACCAAGTTTATAGAATCTTGCAGCAAGAAGAGACTCATAAGAAGATTTGTAAAGGCATGGTGTTTGAGGAGCCTTTTGCATTTAGTTCATCAAAAAGAAAATTTCAAGAAATACCTGGTTCTGAAAGACATATTTTAAAGGGTTCCTACTATAGCAAAGAAAACCTTCTTTTGTGATCACTTTAAACCCACGGGATACACTATTACAATATATTACGAGTTACATGGCTATCCCAATCAAACTAAGGGTAATACAGTGGATGCAATGGTGGGTCATGGGTGCTAATGAACAAATGATTAAATAGTCAGGTTTTTATGAGGTACAATTTTCTTGGTTGATGTCCTTTATTAGCAAGCAGCAAGCAGGTATGCATGGTTCAGAGAAGCATCCAAAGTTTTAAGAGGCACGAGGGCCACAATTTTGCTAAAAAGCTCCAAAATTAAATTTAAAACATGAAAGTATTTAATACTTAAAAGTTAGAACATGAAATTAACATTAAAATAACATATAAGTTAAAGAGGAGGAACCAAAGACCTTTAAGCAAGCTTCAAAGGACCTATTGTGGGTCGAAGAAATGAACAAACCTGCTCAACAAGAAAACAATACATGGGATCTTGTTGATTTACCCCTAGGTAAAAATTCGTTGCTTGTGAGTGGGGTATTCAAGGTGAAGCTCAAATCGGATGGTTCTCTTGAATGGTATACGGCAAGTTTGGTCGCCAAAGGTGATACTCAGGACTCAAGAGTATGGAGTAAATTGTTCAGAAATAGTTTCCCATGTGGTGAAAATGACAACGGTGAAGTGTGTTTTGGCAATTGTTGCTAGTAAGAATTCGTCTATATTTTAGAAAATGCTTTTTGCATGGAGATCTCCATGAAGAGGTTTATATGAAACTACTATAGGGTTTGGTTCAACAAGTGCACTTAAGTGCACCGAGGTGACCTGAAACACACCTTAGAGACTCAAGCTACAATGTTGTACAAGAGGCGAGAGAGAGGCGCGCGCCACGTGTGCCTCCTGTATGTTACCTTCAGTTTTTGCTTTTTTGTTAAATTTCCTGTACTAAAATACTTACCTTTGCTTCATTTATTAGAATACCCTTATAGCTGTTTATTTGAATCTATACTATATAAGAGAAAAAAAGAGCCCCTTTCTTGCCCTAGCGAAAGTGGTTCTTAAACAAGTATTCTTCTTCCCTTTTCTTCTTCGTTTAATTTTCTCTCAATTCTTCCTGATTTCAATCGCTTCTCACTTTCTGTTTTCTTTCTTTATGCTTGGATTTCTTTTTTCTTTTTTCTTTTTTACTTCCATTTCTTTTTATGCTTCTACTCCTATCTTTTAAGACAATGATTCAATTAATCTCTAATATATTTACAAATTTTAGTCAAAAGAATAATGATAAAAATATGGTGTATTTGATGTATAATTATTTCTAATTACTTATGTTAAAGCAAGTGCCAATAATCTTAATGATGACGTTGACTTTAAAAATATAATCGAACATGCTTTATCTTGTACTTTTGAGAGACTCAATAAAGATGTGTCGAGTTGCACTGGTTTAAGGTTTGGAACGATTGATGAAAGTGATAAACGTGGGGCGTTTGAAGCTTCACTAAAGGGTGAAACCATGCCTTAAACGAGGCAAGGCATGGAATAGAGGTTGCTCGCTCGAGGCAACAAAGATTGAAGGTCAGAATGTGGGGGTCTGCTCCTGCTCGTTCGAGCAGGGTGTTCAGCAAGCTATTGGAGTGCGTTTTTCAGCTGCTCGTTCGAGCAGCCTGGCATAGGATACTTTCTGACAGTTTTTTGTGCGTGAATGTCATTAAAAAGGTGCATTGTATTCCTTGTTTAATGACTTGTCCTTATGCCGATGACGAAGTCATTGGTGGGGTGGGGAGTCCCTAAACACTATCAACCAAAGGCTTGATTTTTTCCCCTACTACAGATCCCATACGGCTTGAGCGTGTTAGCCTATTGAGTTTGTTTTCTTGCCCCTCTCCCCGAGATGGGAAAACGTCCTTCATATTTCATTTCCTTCTTCCAAACCAAGCGCAGGCTTGCTCCAAACAGATGCTATAGTTAGTCCATCTCGCGTGACCACTCGATTGAAGCCTTCTCTCTTGCAAGATTGATGAATGCCTTGCCTATAAATAGGATTCATCACCCATGGAAACATTCACCAAAACACACATATTGAGAGTAGGCTATTGCATTGTTAGAAATTTGAGAGTGTTCTTACTTTGCTTTAGTATTTGTGATCTTGAGAGATTGTTCTCAGATAAAGGGAGGTTTATTACATTGTAATTGTTGAATTCAATCTAATAAAACTACATTTGAGGGGGAGGTATCTAAGACACCTTCAATGAATACTTGTGTTCATCGTTGCATTATATCTTTCATTTGTTTTTTATTGTTGAACCTCTTTGAGGCTTTCAATTCAACTTACTCAATTTTTCAGCCCATTTTTGTTCTAATGATTGAGTCTTAGCGTATAGTTTCTTGTTTGTGCTATCATGTAATTTTGTTAATACTAGTCTTGACATCAATATATGATTTACAACTTGAACAATGATTTCATTAACTCTTACAGTCCTGTTGTATCTTTATACCCTTTGGATCCTGATGCATCTTATGACTTTATGTGCTAAAGTATTTATCTAACTCGTACGCTGTAATAATATGAATTTCATATTGTTTCAAGTAATAAAAATATTTTTGAATTGATTTTGAAACCTTTTAGCAAAATTATGCGCCTCACATTCAAAAAGCTTGCGCCTTCGTCGTGCGCCTTGCACCTCGGGAAAAAAGACCTTCGCTGTGGGCCTTGCGCCTTGGGAAAAGCCTCGTGCCTCTTAAAACTTACTATAGGGTGTAACGTGTGTCCTTATTTAAGTTAAAAGTCCTTGTATAAGTAGTATCTAGTTATTTACAACATATGTATTACTACATTTTATGACAAATTAAGTCTAGGAGAGCGGGTCATCGGTTACTAATTGTGAAAAAGAAAGAAGTAAAGAAACAAACATAAATATGTGTGCTGCAAATGGGATTGACAATAACTTATTTCAGAGCAAAAGAAAACACAATGATTTACCTAGTCCCATTGTTTTTAGGTCCTGAGGGTGGAAGCAGTTCTCTTTTGCATATCCTTTATTGAGTAGAAAGGAATTCATCTTTTCAACTGCAGACTGTAGATCCTATATAACCGATCCTTAATCCATTAGTTTGGTAAGGGTTTCAATGATATGCAGAGGAAACTTCTATTAAAAAAACCCTCAATATCTAATTCCCATGAAGTATAATTAATAAGCATAGTAAACCTTACAGCAAATTGCTTAGTGAAGAAAACCAATATCTAAGCACATACATAAATAACTATGAAATCATTCGTGATTATTGATGATTACTAAGCTTTAAAGGTTGAACTGTCGATGTAACAAGGCAAATAACAAAAACACAATCTGACATAGGTTCATGTACCTTGCAAAACCATCACATAATCTAATTAACAGGTTCATAACATATTAGAACTCCTAATGAACTGAATTGAGCAATATCTTACCTTCAATGGAACTACACTTTTCATATAAGAAGGAAGATTCTCATAGTCTTCATCAGAAACAAGTATCAAATTGGAAGTTTCACTTTTCTTGGGTTCATCTCTCTCTTCTCCTACATTGAAAGAAGAAAGTTTCCCTTATAAATATTCGTTCACATAATTTGATTAGAACATAGAAATTAGAATTTTACAAGGTAGTTAGAATGAAGAACTTCTAACAAGTTTGAGATATTACTACCAATTTTGTTAAAGGTGGTTGGAACACCATGGTTCTGGACCTCCAATGTATGAAGACTGCAATTAAATTAAAAATAGATATGAATGTCTAATAAGCATGTTATGAATTCTCCCCAAGGCTATGCATTATATATAGCATACAACATCTAATTATCTAAGTATACCAACATTCTATTACCCCAATGCTATTAAGTAGCTCCCACTTAAGGTGGGGTTTGGGGTCGGATTTAACGAACTTACCCTTGCTACTGATAACATGGTTTTAATTGATAATTGGTAGCAAACATCATCAACTTCACATAAATAAAAAGTACACATGAGTTAATGAGTCATTTTACTGTAGTCCATTCCAAAAAAACTATAAATCTTTGATCACGTTGAAATAAAGGATTGTATCTAATATACCATTACCACTCTCCTAAATATACCTAAAGATACATACAAGTATTATATCTACCAAAGTTTAACGAAAGATTACATACATGATATTCTATTAAACAGCTTGATAGATTAGTATATGATCATGTTGTTGGTACAGCAAGAGATAACAATATTACCTTGGTGGACTATCAAGCACATCACGTTTGCGAACCCCTGAAGAAAAATGCAGACAAAAATACAAAACCATCATTCTCCTATCAATATTCTATACAATCCATCAAAATTATGTACTTAGACTACAGACCTCCAGAAGCAAGTGTGGCTAGAAACATCTCAGAGAGCCCAAGTTTTCGAAAGCTAGGCGAATTCTCGAATCTGAAAATTCAGCCAATCACAACAAAATCTTTCCAATAACCAATATTCAAATCTATTCGTTGAACTAAGAGTCTGGAATAATGATTACATTACTTTTTATTTAGTTGAGTTACTATTTTTATGCCCAAAATAAACTAAGAGTCGAACAAACAAATATGGGGTATGTCACTATGTGTGTTCGGCCCCTAAAAAACTGAAATGATGTTAAAGGCAGTACATACAAAGCATCATCATCCAAATTGTTAGTGATAGAATCATAAGAAGAAGTGTGAAACTGGGATTCAAGACGAGGAGTAGCACAACTACTTTGATTCATAAAATCCTCTTCAAGATCAACAACTCCATCATCTAAAGATTCAACCCAGGAAAAAAATCATCAAAATCAGAAATTAATTTATTTAAGAAAAAACATTAAAAAGAAAATGTACAAATAAATAAAAATTAACCTGGGGAAATGTAGGACAAAGATTGAAGGGTGGAATGAAGGTGAAGAAGTTGAGAGTGATTAAGTTTATAAAGCTGATTACAATGACCTAGAAGCTCTTCAAAAGAAACAGTACCAAGTGACATTGATTCCAGCAAATTGAGGTCTTCCGTCAAAGATACTACTCTCTTGTTTAGGGTTTGAATGAATGTCGTCGACGCTGAATCTGTAATATTTTTGACACTTTTATTATCAAATTATGAATTGTAACCCAGATTTAGAAGAACATTAATAAAAAGAAGAAAACCTAATGGAATTGGACGGCGATCGAGAGATTGTTTGAAAGCGTCGGTAGTTGATTGAAGATTGTTGCAGAAATGAGACAAGTTTTTGCTCATTTTGGCTATGTTTTCCTCCATTGTTGTTTGCTACCCTAGCTTGTCTACCTCGCAATCGCACTTTTCCTTGCGCAGTTGCGCTTCTACAGTTCTACCATACCAGTCGAAACTTCAGATTTCAAAACACTTTTGAATTCTTTTTAGCGGGATTTTAATCTTTTTCTGCATTATTAAATTAAACTCAAAGAATAATATCAACAAAAGCGCCTGTAGCTCAGTGGATAGAGCGTCTGTTTCCTAAGCAGAAGGTCGTAGGTTCGACCCCTACCTGGCGCGATTAATTCATTTTTTTTTATTTTGTTTTTTTAATATTTAATTTAAAATTTAAATTGATTCTATATTGTTGTTTTCAGTTTCTAGTTTTCACTTATGATGATTCTATTAAGCATAATTTGTAGAAATTTTAATCCGAATGTTACTTTTTGTAATTATAAATTTGTAAGTTAATTTAAATTTACTATTGTCAATCAAACAACATTGTTTAATACATAGGAAATTTGCAAGGGATTTAAATTCCTATGCAATATTTCCCATGGAGAATTTAATTCCAATGGCAACCAATTGATATCTTAGAAAACTTGTGTGTAACAATTAAATTCAAGAGTTGCTCATTTTATAAATGTAAATCTGAAAATAATTTTTAATATTATATCTTGTTTGAGACTATTTCACTATAAGACATCTTTAATACAGGTGACCCATTATGTTGATTGGAAAAAAAAGAAAATTAAAAATGTTAACCATCTTTTAAAAGAGTTTTTTGTCAACTACAGTCTTGAAATTTAGGCGTTTTACAAGTAATCGGTTTGAACTTTTTTTTTTTGCGAACAAAAGCTTTTAAATTTATAAACATGAAAACGATACAACCACTTCGAATCCGACCACATACCCAAAAGATGACCTCCTAAACCCTTTAATTTACCTTTGACTTACCTTTTTATCTTTGGCTGAGTTTTTTTTAAAAAAAAAAAACTACCCATAGTTAATCACTAACCCAACTCCCAATTATGTTTCCAATTGCCAAGTTAAAAAAAAAAACCCAAAGAAAGTAATTTAAAACTCTTCTCCTTCTCCAAATTGTCAACATCATCTTCATTGAAGTTTCTTCCTCAATTAATGTCGATTGAATGAATTTTCTATTCTTTTTCCTTTTAATTTCTGCTTGTTTATGAAATAGAAAGCACACCAAGGTCTAAAGTTTCAATTTTTATTCCTAAGAATCACCCAAAACCAATGGTAAGGGTGTTCAATGCAATGAAACAAACACTTCAATAATCAGCAATGAGAAACAATAACAAACAAAGCAAAAACAAAGACACAAGATTTACGAGGTTCACCCCAATGTAGGCTACATCCTCAATGATGGTTAGCTTGCTTGTATTATGTGAGGAAACAATTGAGTTCTCAAGAACTCTTACAAAGAAGTATTATACTTGGAGAAGAGAAAAGAAAGAGAAAGGGTTTGTGTTTGGCTAAGATTGAGAAGTACTTTACAAGTGAGTGTTGGGACTTCTATGTATACTTGTGTGCATATGGGAGTAAAGGAGGAAAGGGCCCAACCCTAAAGATTGGTCGTAACCTTTTATCGCGAAACAGAACAGTCCCATGTTGTTCTTCGCTTGACTGGTCGAGCCATATGAAGGCTAGTCAAGCGGAGCATGAACCTGGTCGACCGGCAGATCAGTAGGCTACTGGAATGGTCGAGCTGGTTTACTCAATCGAGCAACAATGTATTCTAGTCGAGCATCCCTCTAAACACCTCTCTATCATCATCATACACACACATACTCTTCCACACACCATCAACCTCATCATACACCATTGGTGCACTCAAAGTCACACTAAAAAACTCCAACAGTTTAATTATTTGAATTCATTTATGGGTTTATTATTCGGGCTTCCTGCGCTCTTAATCGAAATGACTGAGGTGAAATGGAGTCTTTAAACAAAAAAAAATTGAAGAATGAGAAGTAAAAGTAGGGATGGTCATGGGTCCAGGACCCTGTTGGACCCGCCCCTTTTTTAAGGGTCTGGGTCTTAATTTTTGAGACTCATCGGATCCGGATCCGGGTCTGGATCCAAAAAAAATCTGACGGGTTCGGGTCCAGGTCCTAAGGTGAAGACCCGGACCCTAAACTTTTAAATTTTATATTTTAAATTTCTGATTTCTTAATTCTAATATAATGAAAAACCGTCTTTGCCTAAAGCCTAAAGCCAGTAACCCTAATTTTTCTTTCTCCACAGTAATTGATGATTCGGATGTTGATGAAGAACAACAAATAGATGCGATTTAACTAGTACGCTTTAACTTTGATGAATTTATTTTGATTTACTTTTTCTTTATTGAAAAACTAACTTATAATTGTTTGATATTTCCTTTAGGATCTTGATGAAGTTGAAGAAGATTGATCAAAATTGATTGGAATTTGTAATGTTATGGAATATAAAGTATGTTTCATATTTAGTCTTTTATATTTGATTTTTAATTATATATTTAGACAAGTGTTTTTACGTTTTAGTAATTATTTTGTATTTGAATTTTATGGACTCGAACAAGTGTTTGTAATATGATAATAAGTTGCTTACAAAAATACAAAAAGACTCGCAAAAGGTTCAATTTTGACAAATCAAAGAGGCTTTGTATTAGACCCATTAAGGACCCTAGACCCGTCAGATCCGTAGGGTCCGGGTCTAGGTCTGAAAATTTTGGACCCTTAGGGTCCGGATCTGGGTTTGGATCCATAAAAAATAAAAGGGTTCGGGTCCGGGTCTGGCCAGACCCGCCCCATGACCGTCCCTAAGTGAAAGCAAGGGTTCAGCTTGTGAAAATGGAACAACCCTTTTGATGTGGGTGTATTTACTAAATTTTTCTTAGCAGGCAAGTATTATCCATTTAAATTTTAATTTTTTTTAAAAAATATTGTTTAATTCTGCCCGTTTCTTGAGTCGGGTGGGTTAAGCATGGCGAGTAGCTCTCCCATGAACAGCTCTACTAAGAATGAAAAAGATGCATCTGCAATCTAAGCTAATGAGAAAATGTAGTACTATAATGTAAACTAAGATATAACTTTAAGGATAGAAATGAAATGACGTGTTGAAGAATATAAAGAGGATGGGTATGGATTTTGATGTGCAAGTTCTCTTTTCCTACCTCTTGCTTGTTATAAACCAAAGAAACCCTAAATTTTTGGTTTCTTCAAACCACTCACTTCAATGCTCCCAACCATTTTTTTTAAGATCACCCCATTAACAAAATTTAAAATATTTTATAATCTACCATTTAAATTTGATATTTATTTTCGATTTACAAACTATCACTAGTGGAAAAGAGCTTATTTGTTGCAATTTTATCTCCGTTATATGCTGTGATTTTGACCCGCAGTACTTGTGATAGCAGCATATGACACAATATTATATGTTGCAGTTCAAAACCGCAACATATAAGAGACTATATGCTGCAGTCTCCTTGAACTGCAACATATAGTCCATATATATTTTTTTTGGTTTTTTCATTTTATACTAATTCGCCACTAAATATTAATAACTATATAGATAATAATTATTACACTAATAATCATTCAATATTTCCGCAATCATCACCAATCATTATCCAAATTAAACATCATTTAAAATATATATATATATATATATACTTTTTCATTTCTTTGAGTTTGCTTCTAAAACTAATTAACATGTTATGAGCGAAAATATCCCTTTCAATTGTAAATTTAAAGAGACAAAGAGAGTAATCATTAATCATGTTTCACAAAGCATATGAAAAATTAAGAATGACAATTATCATAGAAAAGAAACTAACAATTGCTTAAGGTTGCTAGCATGACATGAATTGTTTGATGAGTTGGGAAAGTTGGTTTGAGGCATTAGAGCAAGGGTTATGTGCGTAAAACCCATGGTATTGACCTTCAAATTCAATATAAGTAATGTCTTTGCCAAGCCCTTTCATGTTCTTTGCATACTCCTTAACTCTATCTTTCAGTATCTCTTTTTCACCCACAATTATTAGCATTCGATCAAGTGACACCCTTTCTAAATTTGGACTATAAGGTCCAAACGGGTTTGCTATTGGATGGTCTCTATCTTCCCCTTTTGGTAGAGATAATCTCCAAAACCTAATAAGAGAAACAAATGAATTTATTATTTAACTAAAACAATACAATATACTTTAGGAGTAATTTTTCGATAACAAATCAATTTTTCTTTGAGCCACTGAAAATAAATTCATATAATATTTTTCTATATAAAATCACCTATTTAGTTTATTCGCTAAACATAAACTGAGCTATTGTTTATAACTATTTTAATAGCTTCTTTGTAAGTCAAAATTTGAAGAATAAACAATAGTTGGATTTATTTTCAACGATTATATCAAATAGGTGGGTTTATCTCAAAATAAAAAATGGTTCAATTTGTTTTTAGTGAATCCAGCAAATATTAAATTATCTTTTAGAATTTCTCCTATACTCTAATATTTCAATTGCTATAGTCTTTTTTATTAAGGATATGATACTAAATCTCTGCGTACAAGAGGGGAAGGGAATTAACGTGTTTTGTAGGCGGTGAAAATTGAATCCTTATCTCAAAGGTTATCCTTAATAAGTCTTATTATGGTCTATCATAAAATATTACACTACTTTCTAAATTAAGCTTGGACTTCACCTAAATCACAATAGTTTACCTTTTTGTTATACATAACTTAAGATATAAATAATCAAATAACACGTTAATTTACATAAAAAAATAAAACAAAATAAGTTTAATAAAATGAACAAAGTATCTAATTATAATACAAGTCTATAAAAAAAAAAAGACTATTTCAAATTTAAAATATAATTTTATGTTGCCAAATTTCGATGATATTATTGTCATCATTGTTATAATTATTAGCATTATTTATAACAAATCGATGGTTTACATTTTTATATTTTGGATAAGAAAGGGAAAGGTCGATGGTAATTGGCATGCTTCTTCACGTCTCTCCTGAGTCATCCTCATATTAAAAATGTTTCAAAGCGTTGAACATGTATTGTCTCGGCAAATTGAGTTTTGTTCTCATTTACTATTTTATATTATTATATTTATTATTTACATAAAAAATATTTTTATTTATGCCATAAATATTAGACATAATTAACCTTATTCATACTAATTTTAATATTTTAATAATGTTTAAAGTCTCACATATTTTCCACTAATAGCATTTTAACATTTTTATTATTGTTTATAATTTTTTTCCACTAACTTTATTTAAATATTATTAATGGTTGTAGTCTTCATTTTTTTCCACTAACTTTATAATAATAGTAATTTTTTAGTGCTTATGATCATCATTTTTTGAAATTAAATTTATTATTAAATTAAATTTATTATTCAATTAAATAATATATTTACTATTTAAAAAATTATATTTTTCTTAATTACAGTGAATAATTTTTATAAAATGTTAAATTTGATTATGACAAAGCGGACATTTATATCCGCGTGTAATAAAAAAAAAAGTAGAAGTTGTCCTTTCAGATAAACAAAAAACCGTGTATAACGTCGGTGACAAATCGAAACATGAATTTTAAGAATGGAGTAATCAATATAGACTTTGCTAAAAAGTTGAGATAGTGACAAAGAGTATATCTCTATTTGTATTTGGTAATTGGTAGTGATCCCAAAGCTACTATTGCTAGGTCATGTTCAACAAATGATAGAATTAGTGATTTATTTTTATCAATTTAACATATTTCAAAACCATCAAGTTCCACTCTTAATTTAGATGAAAATATATTTTTTAATGATTGATCTAATAAAATAGAAGTATATTAAATTTATACCAAGTTTTCCATTTTATTTTCATTAATATTACTATTGGCGTGTTGCAAGATAATTGTGCCGATAGATTTAAATAATTTGTGGTATGTAGTTGCCTAAATTAAAATAGTTTGATTAAAGAAGTGATTATGGTAATTGTTGAAATGTATTTTGAAAAGAATATCTTACTACTACTTTTAATTCTGGAATGATACATGTTGTAATGCTCTGAAAATAACTATTTATACCACTAAACGACTTAAATTACTTATTTTTATATGTAGCGTCTTAGCTTCTTTCTACAAACTAAATTATTTAAACTGTTACGTCAAACATGTTCTATGCTGCAAGGTTCACATATTTGGATTCGAGAATTTCACAATAATTTTCACCTTAAATTTTAATAATTTAGACTATACTTTTCTTAAAAATTGTGGTTCACATATTGGTATTGAGAAATTATTTTGAATTTGACCCTTTTCTTTCCCATTATAAATAATTAACGAGTGAAATTTCTTTTACTTAAATTGATATAACCCTCCAATTCATTATAAATTTTGATTTATTTTTTAGCACTGATATATTATTAACTAATTTTAATATATACTCTTATTTTAAACTAGGAACCAAGAGTTTAGGGACAAATTAGGGGTTACTCCTATTTCTGCAAAAATGCGCGAAAATAGATTGAGATGATTTGGACATATGCAGAAAAAGACTTTCGACGCCCCAATAAGGAGGATAGAAAGCATCATAGTAGAGGGTAAGAGGGCTCGAGGAAGACTTAGGAGAACTTGGGATGAGCAAATAAAAGTTGACTTGCATGAGTTACATCTCTCTGTGGACCTGACCCGGGATAGGGGTAACTGGAGGCGCCTTATCCATGCTTTAGACTACTGATTTCCTCTTCACTTACTAGTCAGTGTTCTTGTTTTATGGCTTTTACTCGTTCTATTATTCTTATTATTGTTTTTTAATTGTTATTTTTACTTTATTGTATATATTTGCATTGTTTTTATGTTTAAGGGTCACACTTGGGCGATACAATGCAAGCCTGCGGAGTTACCTTCAACATGACTCGGCCCTAGCCATTGCAGAAACTTCTCTTATTCTTTCTCGAGTTGAGGGACTCTTTGGCCGCGCTCTCCTTTATGGGTATGAGCTGCCGTCGTCCTTCCCTCCCCATACCCTTACCATAGTTTCTATAGGTGGGATATATTAGGTATGATAATGATGATGATGACGACTCTTTTTTATTCTTAATTTATAAGTTAAAAACATAATTAAAAATAAAGATTGAGGAAGTAATAAATGAACAAGTTAATCTTCAATAGTTTGGAAATCGGATCTTATCGTAGTTGAAGTAAGTATCACAATTTTCAATAAGGTTTTAGGATAAAATTCACTTAATTATTACTTCGCATAGCCTACCTTATACTTCATCCTTCTTAAATACTTGTTACATTGTTACATTACGATTATTAGCACTACTCATCGTTTAAGCTTATTTTATAATAGTACAACTAATGTGTTAGAAATATATAGTCAAATGAAATTTTGTTTGAATCATTTAATTTAATACTTTCATAATAATTACTTTACATAATTTTTAAATATATATAATTTAATATGTAAATAATTAAAATAATATATTAAATTTCATAAAAAGTCAAATATAATAAGTATAGCAGATGGAAAGAAATAATTAAAAAAATCTTGACTAGATTGAATATCAAATGAGAAGGGAAATTTTCATGTGATTTTGCTTGTTAGTGCTTCTCATGGGTCATGCCAATATTAAACAATGGTAGTGACACAACTGTTCATGACGTTTGCTAAGAAAAACGATAAACTTTAATTTTATTTTGGAATCGAAGTTGAGTTTATCGCTTTATGCTAAAAAGTTGTGATAACGACAACATTTGTTCAATCTCTAAATGATTTTTTTGTTTGTTTAATAAAAATGTATCCAAAAAAAATATAAGAAAGTAATTTAAATATTATTCAAAATACAAATATTATAAACTTATCATGATAGAGGGTTATCTCTTCTAATAGCAACAATTAATGTAGATGATTATATAAATAAATTTAAAAAATATTTAAGATTGCTAGTGGTGTACTCATCTAATTTTAGAAGTTTGACTTTGACAAGATCATCATTAGATTAATCTTAAGTTATTTCTTATTTAAGCCATTGGGACATAATGTTAGAAACTCTATTCTAAGAAAAAAAAAATAAATTTTAAGTTATTTTAGTGAGACATCGTCTCTTGATATGGAGATGACTACAAAATAAAATGCTCATATATTAATAATTTATAATCTATTAGTTAGATTATTTAACCTATACATTGGGCATACATCACGGTAAAATCACCTCATATAATAATTTGTGTTAAACTTTTGTGCTAACCTAAAACATGGTCTAGTCAAGTGAAAACAATACTCCTCTGATCCAAAAAAAATTTCATATTGAATTACGGTGTAATACTTACTATGCTATTAGTCTTATTCATTATTCAAATTTATTTTATATATGACGGTTAATGGATAAGAAAAAAAATAGTCAAGCATAATTTTGTTTTAAATCGTCTAATTGCATATTTTTAGAATTTTAAATTTTAATAATTTTTAGATGTATACATTTTAATATATAAACAAATAAAATAACATATTAAATTACGTAAAAAGTCAAATATAACAAATAGTGGTGTACTTAAAAATTACCTATCAAGAGAGTCCAAGGTAAGAATAGGTTCAGGAGGACCTTCAGCTTCAGATTTGGTCCTAAGAGATCCGCCAAAAAAGGGACCTAAAAGCACATACCCACATATCCGAATGGGAGAAAGATCCGGAGACCCGTATCCGAAACAGACAGCCAAATGATGAGCTATATTCCCACCAGAAGAGTCACCTATAATATAAACCTTTTCGAAGTCTACAGCATTGTCTTGAAGCAACAATTTGGAAGGATTTTGATGATTACTATAATGGTTGTTAATGTTAACTATTTGTTTTAACTTTGCCTGTGATTGTAACCATTTTACTGCATTTATTCCATCTTCTATTGCTGCTGGAAGCCTGTGTTCTGGTGCCAACCTGCTTACCAAAATGTTAAAAAAAATTAAATTAATTGCGAATTATAATTTATAGTCTAAATGTTTATTTTTTGCAAATTATAGTCACTAAAGTATCAAAGTTTACAGGTTCAGGCTAAAACACAGAATTCCGACCATTTTGGTAGTCGCAGTTTTAGGTTAAGTGGTCGGAGTTTTGTGTTTTTGATCTGAACCTGTAAAATTTAATACTTTGGTGGCTTTAATTCACAAAAAATAAACATTAAAATTGTAATTCGCAAAGTGCTAAACTTAAGGCTTTATTTCGCAATTTATTCTTATAGAAAAATTAATTAGTAACTTATGTACACTTTTTATTTACGTCAGATTCTAAAATAATTTTGTAATATATGTGAAGTTACATGAGGTTAGGAGAGACCATTATGTGATTCAAACATACGTCTTGAGTCTTGACATGTATTTTTAAGTTGATTGCTCTTATAAATTTATAATGTCTGATATAAGAATTATAAAATATTATAACATCGAAGTAAAGTTTTTTAGCCTAAATATAATTTTTTACTATTCAAAATTATTTTATAATATTAAAATGATAAATACTCTTATAATATATATATATACATATATATATATATATATATATATATATATATATATATATAATTATCTATTCTAAAATATTTGGTGGACCAATTGTAAAGTCTTTCATTCCATGTACGATCCCAAAAGATAAGTAATATCTCCTGAGTGATAAAACAGAAAATGACTACATTCTAAATTATAATGCACATCTAAAATGCTTTTTTAACACCAAGAAAATTTGTCTTTTATGACTAAGAAAAAGAGTATTTGATTTTATACTTCTTTGGTGTTCTTGTGTCAAATTTTGTTTGGATAATCATGGAGTAGTAGTTTAATAACGATCTCTTTGGTTAATGGTACTAATTGATGGTAATGAGAATGATTTGTAGTGTATATATTGATGAGACTTATCATATCATTCTCATGATTATGAAAGTTTGATCATAAAATAAAATTTCAGTTCATAATTTTTCATTACCACCTAATACCACATGCGCAAGTGGTAATGTATTGGAATGAATTTTGTGAAGAAAATAAGATTGTTGAAGAAGATTAAGCATGATCATCTAATTTGTCAAGAGATATTCCTACTAAAATTACACGAACTTGTCATTACCATTCTCACCATTTAATTCTGATTATCTAACGGACCGTAAATAGTACGCACTAGCTATAATTTGAAAACAATCTACGGTGAACACCAATTGGTTAGGCAACTTGCATAAAGTTTTAGTTGCGCAAAAATATATTACTCTTTTCATTTTTGGAATGGTTATGAATCTAAGAGTTTATTAGACTCGTACTTATTTTTGGTTTAAGTTTGATTTTTTAAAACCTAGCGGTTTTAAGTCTGATTTTAGATCTAAAAATTTAAATGAGTTTGAGTATAAGTTTAGATTTAGATTCTTCAGATTCAGATTCAAACTCAAACTCATTCAAAACCCTAATCTACTAAACTCCATTCGATATGAAATGTATGAACATGATAAATTGTATAAACTTCACACACTTATATTGCAATGAATATCTAGCTTAAAAGAAATTCTTTACCATCACCATAAAAATTAAAAACTTTCATTAAGGCCCAAATTAAATCATATTATTGACTCATTCCAAATGTAGTCAAGCTTAGTTTTTTACTCCCTCTAATGCTTTTGCTACTTTGTTATTTCTAGTTGAAAATTAAGAATAAAAATAAATTAATTAATGTAGAAATTATACTGATAAGATAAAGAGATCATCGATGAGTTTGTATTTTGTAAATGCGATAAGAAAAGTGAATGTGGGATCGAGGCCAAAATAAAGGTACAACAAAATCTATTGAATGACCCAAATATATTAAAATCAAGGGTGTAGAGTATTTTAGGTGGTGAGTAAATTTATTCTTCCTCAGTTCTCTTTTGTTTATCTCATTCAATGTTTTTGCATATTTCAACATAAATATAAAAGTTAAATAAATTTATGTGTGAAAAACTAAAAATCATAAAAGTCAATATTTGAAAAATATATATCAAAACAACGTTAAAATATTCTTTCATGTAAATTGATTGAAATTCTTAATCAAATATGACTAGAAGTATTAAAATATGCTAGTAAAAAGGAAAAAAACACAGGAGAAAGTAGTAAAATGAGTTTCACAATTAAGTCACACATTGAGATGTAATTAATTTTCTAAAATTTGACACTACAACAAGCAAGGAAAAATGGAGTAACCCATTCAAAAAACACGAACATAAAACAAGTAAACATGAATTTGTCCACTTTTGTTAGTCTATCCATACATTTAATTTACATTTTTATCACATTTATATATATTTTCTATTTTATTATAAAATAGCAATTTACCCCGTCACTTTTCTTAGTTTTTCCCCCGGATGTTTGTAGGGTAAATTTGGTAGGAACAGAGAGCGCACTTTATTGTTTTTATCGAAAACTCCCAAATAAAACGGTCTCATGGTGCGATTTACTCCGATCTATTGAGCTGATTGAATGTAACATTTTGGCTATTTATAACCTTAAAGTGATCACTTACGATCTAAAAGTGAATTATAACCCTAAAGTTATCATTTTTTATGGTCTTAAAATAATTTTTGTTAATAGCATGTTTTAGGGCCTCAATCAGCAGTTTAAACTTTTGATTGAATTGATTCCTTAATATGGTATCAGAGCTAGTATGACAAGCGATTATATGTTCAAATCTCAGCCTCCCCTCATTTAAGGTGAAATATTTTTGCAGAAAATACTAAGAAGGTCTGTATTACATCTATACTTCTAGCTCAAAAGACTTTTGTGAGGGGATGTATTAGAGTATACAACATATCTTGTGGCCTCAATATATCTTGACGGGTATGGGTTGCCGTCTTCCTTTCCTCCTCAGATTCTACTCATAATTCCTATAAACGGGATATATTGGGTATGATAATGATGATATAATATATATCCTTGACTATTACTTACCATCTTAAATAATTATTAATGAAGTAGACTAATAGTACGTGTTTAAATAAGTGATTTAATGAGGAGAAAAGTAAAGAAGTAACAAACCTGTAATCAGGTGCAATAACAAGGGCTTGAAGCTGAGAAGCAAGGCGAAGACAATAGTTATGACAATTAGGCCATGTTCGAGACCCAAGGCAAAAGCCTCCTCCATGAATGTAATAAACAACCGGCAATTTATTGTTTTTGGTGATATTTTTGTTGTTAAAACAAGGTTTAAACACACGTAAATATAGTTGATGTTGCTCATCAAATATACAATCTTCCCATTCAACTAAACATCCTTTTTCAACCATTTCTTCTGTATTCATGTTATAATTATAATGCCCAAAATCAATATCACACTCATTTGCCCTATAGACTGATCCATCACTGTATAACCGCACAACTCCAAAACAGTCTTCTACAAGTTCTCCTAGGGATCCCATCTTTGATTTCTCTCTTTCTCTCTTCTTCACTCTTTCTTCTATTTTTTTATTGGTTTGATTTGATGAGATATGTGAATAGATAAATAAACGAGTTTAGTTTGTGTGCAAGTTTATGGCTTCATAAAGGGGTTATTTATAGGCTAATGAGTCTGTGATGGATCTAGTTTCTATTTTTTTTTCATATGGGATGTTTGGGATTGGTTATTCAATGTTGATTCTTGATTGTTGACTTTTTTAGTTGGTTTGTTTGATCAGGGGAAATATTGGTTGTTTTTATTGGCTTTTAAGGTAGCTGAAAAAGTCAATTGTTTATAGAAATGTTTAATAAATTAAGTATTAGTTATTAGTTGTTTATTAGAGAAAAAATGAGTCAATACGCTAAAAGTCAACAAAAAACTAATCGAAGTAGCTTTTTTATTTTGGCTTAAAAGTCAGCTTTTTAGTTGGCTTAATTTACCATTTACCATACACTTTTTTAACTGTTTGACCAATCAACAAGCCAAAAGCCAACCAAAAAGCTAAGCAAAAAGCCATGAACCAAACATTGCCTATATGTGATGTGAATTTAGGCATGTATAAGGTGTTTGACTGTATAGAGTTTTTAAAATTAAGATGTCTAAATTATTAGTTTAACATTGGGTTGCAGGTGCTTGGCAAACGATTGGTAGTTAATAGCTATTGGAGTGGCTCATTTGATAGTTGATTTTATTGACTGATTATTTGATTGACTGATTTTGAACATGCTTGTGAGAACAAATTATTGTAAATTGATTTATTTATAACGATAAGTTGATTGAACTAGCTAATTTATCAAATATTATAATTATATGGTTTGATTACTCATGACTCAGCTATCTATTTGTATTTAAATAAGCTAAGTTTGTCGAACAAATTATTTTACCAACACCACCTTAGTTTATATTATTTTTCCTTTAATTTGATTGTTGGTTTTAGACCCTACAATTCTTAAAATTATTATGTATTTTTATTCTGGTTTTAATTGTATGTGAATACTAAAAATATATTGGTGCATAATGGATGAATTCTATTGGTAAATTATATATGTGATGACATGATGTAATTGTGAATGTAGTAATTTATGGTCCCATCACTAATTATATAAGTTGAATGCGTGTGTGATAAGTACTTGAGCTTTGAATTCCACTTAGTAAAAATTGTGGCTCTTTTGGTTCAGTCCCCATGTATTAGGACTACCACTATCCACTAAGCTCCCATTTTACATTCTCTTATGTAAATCTTCACAAATCGAATATATGGGAAAAAGAGCAAATTAAAAATTAATACATTTTTAAATTAAACTGTAGGAGTGAACAATTTACCCTGTCTTCTCTATCTTTCTTTCTTCTCTAAAAAAAAAACTAACCTATATTTATTAGACTTGATCTACCTATAATCTATATATTTGAGTTTTAAAGTCTTTTATAGTGAGAGTTTAAAATCTTATTATCAATTCGAATGGTAAAAAGGTATATGATGTCATCACGAGTGTCAATTTCGCTATTACGGTCAATAATATCAAACCTATCTTTATTTCAAAGCCACACCAGATGAAATTACTCTCTTTAAGAAGGCTGTATCAAACAACGATGTGATAGAGGAAAAACTTCAGTGTTAGACCTGCTTTATAATGATCGTGACTTTTTCAATAAAAATATTTGTTTGATTAAAATTGTTATGTATTTGTTCGATTGTTACTCTGTTGTAGATATCGAATGATATTTTTATCGATAAATTATTAGGGTTTTTTTAAAAAAAACTGTTGAACCAACCTTGTTCGTGTTTTTCCCGGTTGGCTTGCAAATGGCAAATAAAGCTATTGTTAATTGAGATAGTCGAAACGCTACTTGGTCGGTGAGACTATACTCGCACACTACAATAAATTTCACTTTTGCGACATTGGCTTATTTAGTGGCATTAAAAAATGTCACTTATTTATATTTTTAGTTTAATAATTAGTGGCATTAAAAATGCCCGTCCATGAACAACTCTACCACCCTTTAATTGTAATACCCCAAGATTTTAACGACGTAATTATTTAATATTTTAATGACTTAGAGATTTTATAATTATATTAAACTATTTTTTTTAATTAGTTTTAATAAATCTCCTTCATATACAAATTTAAACGTTAACGTGTGTATATATATACATATATATATATATATATATATATATATATATATATATATATATATATATATATATATATATATATATATAGTTATGATTTCTAAAATGTAGTTACGATTTCTAAAATAAAGAGCTTTGAATCCAAATTATTATTTTATTATAATGAGTGAGCACATGAAAGTGAGTTTCTTAGTTGGGCCTCAAAAGAAAATAAATCTAGATAAAAATAAATAAATTATTATTTGATTGTTGTGAATTACAAATGCTCTTAGTAGATAGTCATTGAAGTTATAAATGCATAATTTTAGTAAAGCCAAGAGCACAGTGTCAACTTATCGTCGATGATAGCTAAAGTTATTTGTCGTGTTGTTTTGATTATAGTTCTTTCTAGCTTTGGAGAATGTAACAAATGATATCGCGATTCGATAACTCTAAGATTTTCCGTTATCGTTATATTAGTGTTATGTTAAAATTATAAGGGTTAGTTGTGATTAGTTATTTTTGGGTAACGCGAACCGATATACTCAAAATTAATTGATAAAAGGAACGATTCACATATACTTTTACTTTTAACTTGGTGAAAAGACTTATGTTGTGTTGAGTTAATAATTTTGACTTGTATTGAATGAGTTGTGCGCGCCCTATAGTAATCAAAAACTCATGTTGAATGGATGATAGTGGTTACTTGGGCATTTAGTTGGTATGACAAAGTAGTTAAGGAAACTTGTTAGTTTTATTCCTAACTTTTATAGGTTCCCAGTACATAAGAGGAAAGTAGAACCTTAATTGGGTGACTTTTGTAACTTTTGGTCGTGCAATGACGCTTACAAGTAGTACACTCAATAATTAATTATCATATTCATCCTTTCAAGGTATTATCAATATTTTTGATTATATGCATCGTATTAGAATTATATAGAGCGCTAGAAAGTAAACTATGCTATCGAATAGTCATAATAGTGGTTTAGATAAGTAAAATGAAAGCATTAGGAGACTATAAGAACAAATTTCTAAATAGCAAAGAACACACTATGGTTGTGTATGGTATCGAAGTGATTCCCTAGTTATTGAGCCTTGATTATGATCAGTTGGCGTGACTCAACTGGATTATGTCCGGTTGATTTAGTAGTCCCCTAGGTGAGATCCGACGGCATCACCGTAAGGGGGGTATGAGCATACTTTTGTCATTGGGCGCCGGGTGGCCGATACCACCCCTTGACCGAGGTGTTTTCATGTGGGCCTTGCAAACCCCAATATGGTGGCCTTGTCACTGGATTGGTACCCCAACGAGTTAGTTTTCCCGAAGTTAGGACTCGAGAGGTCAGCTGGAGGGGGTATGAGCTCATAATTTGCCATGGGCGCCGGGTGGCTGATAACGCCCTTGGCCGTCTCACTATGCCATGAATAGAGAAGAGATCCACTACCTTTGAATATACTTGGAGGGATTACTAGTTGAAGAGAAACCATGGGTAAATATAAGTGTTTAGTCAGATGAGTAGATTTGTATTGTTGTGCTATGTCGTCGTCTATTCCCTAGTTCTATGATTCTAATTGTTATAAGTTCATTGATTACTGACGTGTATGTGTTTGTTGTTGTTTGTTCATGACCTTCTATGATGTTCCTGCTATGATACATTCGACTATGGTCATTATGTTGAGCAGCAGGAGGATCATAGCTTGACATAACAGGTATAAGAGCTTCTTTTGCCTGGCATTGGGAAAAGAGTGGAGTACGATTATAGCAATTACTATACAATCAGTCTGACTTTGTAGCTCTAATATTATTTGTTAAGTTTTGGGTTGTATAATTACTTTTTTGGAGCCATGTGATTCCTTGTAAAGTTATAGTCTGCCGCGTAGTTTCTGGATGTATGATCGCAAGAATAGTTCTTTTGTATCCGTTAAAGCCGATGCGTTAACAATGGAACCACGATCCGTGTTAGAGTTGATGACTTGAGGAGTCGACGATGATTCATTTCGTCGTGACATATTTTGAAAGGCATTGAGACCTTGGACCATCTTAATTGTGTTATCTTATGCCTCAATTTTAGTGGAGGTGCTGCCGAAATCTCCACTCACCTTTTAAAGTTAATCTTTAATATTTATTAAAATTCTTTTCCTTTTTATGTAACACTCGAATTTCCTTCTATCCTTCACGATTTTGGTTTTATTTAAAGAGTTGGAAATTCAGGGGTGTTACACTAATATTTGCCCCCTTGGTAATGAAACTTTAGGAATTCATGGTAAAAATTCCCATTCCCAATCTCTAATTTTGTTCTCATTTCCACTCATCAAACATGGAATTTTTGAAAATTTGATAATTAAATTCCTATTCCCAACTCAAATCACATTTAAAAGTTTGGGAATTATATATAGAAAAAATGCTATCAAAATCACGATACATATTAATATTCATAAAAATTTCAAACTACGAGAATCGTTCTTAAAATAAAACCATACTAAAAAACATCTTATTCCTTAATAAAACATAATACACGATTTGACATTACTTTAATTTCCTCGTGATCCTCTTCATTTCTTCCCTCATATAAGTAGTCAGGACTTAATCCAGTGGCTTTTTTAAGCTAACCAACTCAGTTCGAAACTTTTCTTTATCTTTATTGAACTCAATAATGTTATCTTTGCCATATTTTGCTAACTACAACCTAATAATTCACCGTGGAACAATAGACATGCAGCAAAACGACTTAGATCAAAGTAGATCATATATATTCAATTTTTGTAATCACAGTGATACCTCTCTTCATCGATATCAATGTTTGACATCTAAACACAAAGATCAGCAACATTAATTAATTAATTAAGTTAACTTAAACAAACACTTAGAATGAAATAAAATTTTCAAATGAAACAATCTCATGGTGAGAGATCTCTATTGGGTTGACCGATGTATATTTAATGTGTTAAAGTGATAAATTAAAGAAATTAGCTAATTATATGAGCCCTCTTATGGTGAGACAATCTCATGTAAGACGAGTTGTAAAATTAGACATTCTAATCTATCTATCTATCTATCTATTTTTATTAAATAATTGTTCGTCGTTGATTTAATAAGGGAATGTTTGATAGATAAGAATGAGAGTTATGAGACTTATATGTGAGACTTGAAATGAGACTTGGGATAACGCTTTAAGAAAAACAAGTCTTGTATGAGATCGTCTTACCGTGAGATGAGCCCTTACAAGTAGCCCGTTAATAAAAAACATAAATAAACAATGAAATTTGAATGTATAGGGTAGCAACTTTCTTTTTAAAAGATTTGGACCTAACCCAATTAAGGTCGTTTTATAGTGAGACGGTCTCAATTAATAATTAGTGCACCTTTTAATGTCGGATAGGAGGACATTGTTACACTTAAGAGACTTGAATTCGTAAGAAAATGATACATTTATCATTAATGAAATAAAAGGGATAAAGATATAAATAAGGTTAAATTGATAACTTTATAACTATTTTTAATTATTTTTTTTTTCATTCTAAAATTTAATGTAACAAAGACATAAAATGTTTTTACTTTATTTAATCTAAATCTCAACGAGTCAACCCAATAGCCTCTTAAACAAACATCCCCCAAGTCCAGATCCGAGTGAGATATAGAAAAGTAGGCGGGAGTGAAACAAATGAAATTACAATTCAAATAAAATTACATTTACTTCCTCAACCTTTCCCACTTTCCAGTTTCCGCCCATTTCAATTTATTCTCTCCCCTCAATTAGGGCGAATTCATTTCGCTGTAATGAAATTCCCCCATTTAGTCCAACCCTAATTCTTCTGATAATTTATAATCCACTCAGGTATTTTAACTCTAGCTATTGTGTTCCTTTTTCTTTTTAGATCTTCAAATTGTTCTTGATTTGAATCATTTGGAGTTTACTTTAGTTTAGCAATCGATTTTTTTTTTTTTATAATTTTTTTTAAAAATTTTTAAAATTGTATGTTGCTTCGTTTATTGCAGTGAGTGGGAAAGACTGCTGTAAATTTAGTATGGCCAAAGTTGCTGCACCACCGGGTTCTTTGCCTTCGGATTCGCTTCCTTATTGTGGTACTTCTATGAATGGTCGTCCTGTTTCTAAGAGAAAGACCCCTTCTGAATTGAGGGTACGCTTTTCAATTCCTAATTTATGTTTTCCTCTCACTATTTCTATTGTTGTTTTGGTTATTTTTGCTAAATATGAACCTTAAACGTTTTAATAATGGATGAAGTTGATATGATAAAAATAGGAATAATAGTAACAATAATGGTAAAATCTTAGTCCCAATATTTGGTTCAGCTACATCAACCAAAACAGTGCCACACCATAACTTTTTTGGTTCTTGTCGAATACTAAATGTGTTACTGTAAATGAACTACAAACATTGAACTTCTTTTGGTCCAAGATTATATAGAAGTGTTCTTTTAAGTACTAAATGTGTTACTGTAAAAGAATTACAAGCAACGAGGTTCGTTTGGTCCACAATTCTAGTGTTTGATATTATGTCACATGGTTATGGTGTGATTGATAGTAAAATGTCTAATAGGAATTTCCACCCAAGGAAAAGTAAAGCTCACGCTGAATGGTATATAAGTTTTCGAGGTTGATATTAGGTGTTATAAATTAGATTGATCCATTGATTTTTTTGATGTGCATGAACAACTGATATTGATCCATGTTTTTCTTTTTTTTTTTTTTTTTGACAGGGAGAGCAATTAAAGAGAAGAACTACAATTGGGATTTTATTAGAATCTGATGCTCCCTTAGAGTATGCTTCATCCTTTTCTTTGAGTTTCTCTTTTAGTTTTTGTTTGTTTTTGTTGCTTTCTTATTTTCCTGTTCTTATCTTCTTTGAGCATTGTTGTTGCCAAGATTTGATGCTGACATTGTGATACCTTATCTTAGAAATGACAATGTGGGTACTTCAACTAGTAAACCACAAAGCTTGAAGAATACAAGATATGTAGACAAGCGTTTAGATGAAGTTTATCCTGCTAGAAAACCTACTAGTAGGTTTACTGTGCTCGTTGGGAAATCAAGTTCTAAGGTGATTGCTTAATCGTTTATATGTAGAATAAATTTTAGAACTAGGATCGAGTACAATTGTTTGATTATGAGTAATGTTATTCAACATGTGGACAATTGCATGCATCAACTTTAGGACTACAAACTATCATTAAATTATTATGTAACCTGATAACTGTTTCCAGGAAAATCAAGTCATTCAGGAAAAGAGCGGCTTAAATAGTTGTTTCCCCTCACATTTGACTCCCAAGAATCGCCAAGTACTTAATAGGTATGAGTTTCTTGAATTTTGGAGTATTTTTGTGGATGTCAATTTAGTCTTTTGAATTAGAAATATTATATAAATGGAATACAAAGGTATACATATACACTCAAACACACACACACATATATATACATATACATATACACACAGCTATATATACATATATGTACGTATATTTATGTATATATATACACACACACATATAATTACATACACAACACACATATATATATGCACTCACACACATATATCTTGTATTGGCTGCTAGTTTTATGTTGTATCCTGGATATTTTGGCAGTAAATCTGTATCGGTTGTAAAAGCCACGGACTCTGTTCTGCGACAATGTGAGAAAGGCAACAAAAGCACATTTCTTAGTGTACATGAGCTTTCATTTGGTGGCAACAAATTAACAAAGCCGGGCACAGTTGATGTGGTATTGTTATGATTTAATGTGCTTTTGGCATATTACAATTTGAGTGTTATTTATGTGTGTTTTAACTTCTTTAATGCTATAGGATAAAGCATTGAAAGGATTAGCTGCTCATGAGCAATCTGGTTCATGTTCTCCACAAAGCTCGATTGGAAAGTCTGGAGATGTAAAATCAACTTTTAGCAACTTTTGTTCGGAATTACATATTCCTGGGATGAAAGCTCCTCTTGATTTTACCTTAAAAACTACTATGCGTATAGTATCCTCGTCACCTTTGGACTGGTAAGGGAATTGATTTTCTTTTTGAAGAACATTATGTATTCTTTTTATCCAAGGTCATTTATGAAAAGAAAATATTAGCTTAGCCCCTAACACTTCAACTTCATTAGATTCTATAGTTTTCGGTCTTGAATATACCCTTAGTCATCAAGCGGAACTTTTTGCAATGAACTACCATGCATATAGTGTCCCCTAGAAATTGATTGCCCTTCTCATCATGCATATAGTCTATCACAACTATGAACCTTTGTTTATTTCTTTGACTCCTATATAGTTCATTTGTCATGTGCTCGTATTTGGTGTGTGTTTGTGTATATATATGTTTATTTATATATGTGTGTGTGTATATATATATGTATGTGTGTGTATATATATGTGTGTGTGTGCTTATATATATATATTTATGTATGTATGTATGTATGTATGTATGTATGTATGTATATGTATGTATGTATGTATGTATGTATATATATGTGTGTTTGTACATATATATATATATATATATATATATATATATATATATATGTATATATATATATAGTTACGATTTCTAAAATAAAGAGGCTTGAATCCAAATTATTATTTTATTAAAATGTGAGCACATGAAAGTCAGTATCTTAGTTGGGCCTCGCAAGAAAATAAATCTAGATAAATAAAAAAATAAATAAATCAGCAAACAAATAAAAAAAAGGAGGGATTAGGGTTTAAAATGAGATACCCTTGCCTCAAAACTCATGGCTCACTCCATCCTCTCTTCCCTCTTCTCTCTTTCCCCTCCCTCACGGAACAAAGCCAGCAGCTGCGTCTCTACCATGGTCATCACCAGCAGCACAGGCCACGTTTCTCTCCCCTCCACCAGCAGACAAGCCTTCGTTCTCCCCCTGTAGCAGCTGTGAGTCCCCCAAGCAGTAGCAGTCACATTCGTGGTGGTATTACCGGCACATGCTGGCCCAACACCACCACCGGTTTCTTAGGGCTACACCTGTGTCACCACACCACCATACCAACTCCTTCCCTCTTCACCCTTCCTGTTACTTCACCTTAGTGAGCCATAACTTCCCTAAATGATTGATTTCTTGTTTTTTTAATTAGAATCTACCAAGTTTATGAGTTTTGGGTTGATTATGTGTTAATTTTATTGAATCCTTTTGTGGGTAAGTGTTTGATGGATGTAATTGAACATATTTATGATTTAGGGTTTGAAGTGTGATTAGAAATTATGGATTGTGTATTGATTGTGTTGATTGTGAATTGAACAGAGTAACTTTTTTTCAAAATGTAACATCTTTTATGTAAAAAGTAACACTTTTTTGTCAGTTTCGTTTAGAAATTTTTTTTTTTTCCTGAAATTAATACTTTTTTGCCTCAAAGTTTCAATTCTTTTAAGAAAAAGTAACACTTTTTTTTACCTAAAAGTAACACCTTTTTAGTAAAAAAATTAACACTATTTTGTCAGGCACATTGGTTCTTACGGTTCTCATATAAGGATAGTTCTCACTTGAACATCTTCCTCATACAGCTCTCAAGTTTCTCATAAGCTTGGTTTTTATCATTAATGGGATTGTTATGTGATCGATATAGCTAGTTGTGTGCTTGTGCCTAAGTTTTAGTTTTAGCAAGGGATTCTCTATCAAAATTCTTATTTTGGTACATATTTAATTGTCACAAAAATTGTAATCTCAGGTTCCACAAGTTACTTATGGGTGACACTTTTATTGGATTGACCCCTTTCAAATTTGGAATCTCCGGCAATGCAAATAGTAGCTTAGTCTCAAACACTCCAGCTTCTTCAGATTCTTACAATTTTCGGTCTTGGGTATACCCTCAGTCATCATTGCCTGCTTCTGTAATATCAGTGTTGAGCTCATCTTCTGGTGGAGGTAAGCCACCTAAATTGACGAGTAGTCATGTATAGGTGATTTCTAACATTCTGAAATATCATCTCTTTACAAAAGGTTCTCATACACGTTGCCTTATTGTTTAATTTTCAAGTGGTAATTGATAATGTAATTTTATTTGCAGCCGAAATAGATTTTTTAGGTAAACGCCAACTAGCTTGGGAGGACTCTTTTAGAAGCCTCTACTACATGCTAAGAAATAGTGGGTGCAATTTTTTCTATGGTAAGCATCAAATTAATAGTTCTCGCGTTGCTAGTATCTTTTTAGTTTAGTGATCCATTTTTGTCTTTTGATTAGATTTAGAACGTGAAGAATGATGTTATCACTCTTTTCTCATTTTGATATGTTCTAAAACTAAGTTTACACTCCCACTAAGTCTTGGTTATTTTTTGTTTATGTATTTAGATTGTTTCAATTTTAGGAGGTATTTTTGTTTTTTTTGAGTGAATCGGAGGTGGAACAGGTGGTCTGTGGATTTGGCTTTGAGGAATATAGTTTTATGTGTTGAGAAGAAAGGGATTACTATAGAGTCATTGGAGTGTGCATGATTTGAGAGAGCAAAACCAACAAAAAGAGAGCCTGTAATTGTACATATGTGACTCATGTGTCATAGAACCCATAGTACCTTTAGTTAAGGAATGAAGGCTGTATTCTTTTCAATCTTAAGAAAGATTCAATAAAAGTGAGTGCTGTTGTGTCGAAACTTAATTTAGTTCAACAATGTTGTGCTTTGTTCAGACATAGTATAGCCAATTCATTTTAAGTAAAAAAGAAGGAAAAATTACCGTGAATAATACAACCTTTTATCTTTTTCTCTACATTAATATCAAATCATGAATAATACAACCTTCAAGGGGTATTTTTCTCTAGCATTCTTTAACTTGTAGGTAACCTACAAATGTAGGTAAAATGTAAAAAAAAGGAAAATAAAAAAACCCTTACCAACTTTTCACCACCCATCCTAGCTCTCCACCGACACCACAGCCCCACCCAACCTCGCTGAAGGCCTCCTCATCCCCACCCCAGCATGGTCTCCTTAACCCCACGCAACCCTAACTCTCTTCCCCACCACCTACATTTCCTTGACCAATTACAATTGCATCCTCCCAAAAAATTTTAGAGAGAAAAAACCCCAAAAAAATCCTTCCTCCATCTTCTTGTTCTTCAAAAATAGACATTCTCACATGGATTCTGCTGTTAAACTTGGTCAAGAAATGGTATATTCTTTTGATTCTACATCTATTTCATTCTTTGTTTCATGCTTTTTTGTTGGATTTGTTATCAAAATTTTTTCTTTTTTCTTTTTTTTATTATTGTAAAAATATTAAAACTTGTTTATGGTGGTGGGAGTATTGCCTTATGGGTTTAGTATTTCAAATTTTTCATCAAGATGGTGGCTTGCGAATGTGGTAATTGTGGGGGTAGCCATATTGCAACTTGTTTAAATGTTTATTCGGTTTGCGATTTTGTACATTTTAGTTTGAGAACGTTGTATTTGCCTGCAATATAATGATTGTTTTGTTCAGAGTTCTATCTTCTGATCTTTAATTTTGCAAAACTGCTACCAGTTTGCACTTCACAGTTTGTTGTAATCTTCACTGCTCATGATGATGTGGGGAAAGTTAAGCGCATGTGCAATGCATATATTTCTCGATCTACAAGAGGTTTAAGATCCTTGTTGAAGGAGCACGTAAGTTAAGCTCAACTTGTTGATTCATTTCTTTAACTTCTACAAACTCTTTTCTCCATATGTTTGTTAGATGCTTGCAATTTGTCTGTTGTTCTAAACCTCCGTATCAATCTATTTTAGTTATGTACTATCGGGTGGTATTGGTTTGTTATTGTTTTGTTGTAAAGGTTGTATATATGCTCTAAAAAGCATGATAACATTTGAAAGTTTTTTAATCATATATCAAAAACTAAAAATATAAATCTAAGTGCAAGCAAAGAATGTTATAATCATAATGTCTTCTATGCAATTGTTGTTATAATATAGCTAATATGATGATCTTTATTTTGGATTTAAATTGTGAGCATCTAATTTTGTTTAATGCTTTCCATCCCATTTTGGCCATGTGTAGCTTGTTCGTGTTTGATCTTGAAATTATTCTCTAAACATTTTCTTTCCTTTGTGTCAACAGGATATCAGTTTCTCTATGCCATTATGTTCTGAAGTGGAGCAGATTAGTAGAGAGGATTTGGTTGAGCTCTCTGAGATTGAGAAGCATAATTTAGGACAGGTTCCATTCGTTGCATTATTATTTTACTATAGTAAAAAGCAAAGAGAATTTATTGTACATACGTTTAATTGTTCGTTAGGAGTAGCAGTGAAGTTGCTTATCAGGGTCAAAAGATTGAGAATAGTGTTTGGATGAGATAGAAAAAGTTGATGGGAAGATGTTTCCAGTTTTTAATTTATCGTATTGCTGCTCTTCCTAAAATGTTGCTGATTTTTACTTTCCAATCTGTTGTTGCAATCAACCAATGCAGGCTAAACGTTTTAGTTCAACGCCTGATGTGGATAACAGTCCAAAGTCTTTGTTAGCCTTCAATGGTAATTATAGTGTTCATGGCCTATACGATTTTCTGCTAAATTACAGGTACATGAAGTTGCAACTGTTTTGATAAAAGTTGACGTTTCTTCCAGTTTGTCACTTTAGTTAGCTTGCTTTTACAGATCATTGTTGACTACATTGAGCAGTATGGATGTACCTGTGCTGTGTGCTCCCATACCTTTCCTTAATGCTGCAATTTCTTCCCCACAGGTGAACTACATTTTATTTGTAACTTCACTGATTTATCTTTTTTATGAATGTTGCAAAATTTGCTGTAGCACCAAGGAAAGTCCTCTCTTCTAGTATTCAGGTTATATATGTGACACTGTTTTTCATTCAAATTAGTTTAATATTTTTGCTGAAATTGACAGTTGTTTTTCTAAATGCGATACTGGAACTAGTTTCTTCTCTTCATTTTAACAATAAGGTTTGTCACAGCAAGTGAGTAATCAGTTTATGTTCCAAAAAATGTTTGCTAAATTCGTAGCATCCGTACAAGTGAAGGAAATGGAAACAAATGTCATTAATGTGAAGTTATAATTATTCCTTTTAGGAGCTGTTTGGTATGAGAAGTGTAAATGAAATGTAAAGAGAATCCTCATAGAGGGGTAATGGCATTGTTAAGTATTATTGTTATTAATTGTTTGGTATAAAGAGGGGTAAGGGTGTGGTAATGGTGATAGAGGAGATGAGGTTCACTTGTTTATTTATTACCTCCCATGTCATTGTTGTAACAATGTAAAAGAATATGTGATGAATTGGGTCAAAGTGTCCAAGGGCATTATCGATATTTCACTATTAATTAGTCTTTGTATGTTAGTTAGAATATTGTTATTTTTAGTTGTTTGTTAGGGCTTAGGCTACATATAGAGCCAGCCTTGTAATGTTTAGTTAGTTTTTTGGATAATAAGAACAAGGCACAGTCCTTGGGAGTCAAGAGCAGGCTCGAATTGCTCACATCTTGCGTTCACTGATTGGTTTTGGTAACGGGTCGGGGCTGATCTGTTACAGAATCACTTATGGCAAGCAAAGAAATCGAAACATTACCCACACATTAAAAAAAACAAATTAGGGAATGGATTCTCCTATTATTTCATTTCCAACCCTTCAAAAACAGCTACTAAACATTCCCTTAGTCTGTTGCAAACTGTGTCTCCAAATCATTTCAGTTATCCGGTTGGTGTATTACGTAACCATGAGAAATCTGGTTTTGCAGGTGAGGTGCAAGGAAATCAGAAAAGTTGAGGGCTTGCAGTCAAAAGGACTGTTTACCAAAGTTGGGGAGTCAGTCGAGAATTCAAAGAGTGATACCTGCTACAGCATTGAAGTAAATGACATGTATCTGCCGCCCTGGATAATTTGCTCCATGTGCTCGGCGATCAGCTCTACTAGGAGCAGTTTTGAGGCAAGGTGTGTGCTTTTCTCTCCTTTTCTAATTTAGAGCTACAAATGTTGAAATTTGCAAATGAAGTATACTTGAAATGTGTTGAATGACTTGTCTGGATTGATGCAGCTTTGTAACAGACCCTAACTCCATGGGATTGAATGCTGCTCTTGAAGCAGCGGTCAGTCAAAATTTCAACACTGACGAAACTTGCGGAGATTCAGAAGGAGATGCACATCCTTTAACATTTGGTATGTCAACCGCTGTGGTTACTCCTAGCTTGAGTTCTGCATGTTTGAAGGGCTTGAAGTTTTCTGTTGGGTCTTATATGGCTTCGCTTTCACCTGTTTGAACCAATTTTAACCTTTTGCGGTCTATGGAGGAGCTATTATGAGAAATGATGTATGATCTCCGTCTTGGTTTTATGTCAATCGTACTCATCCTCACTCAAATGGATTATATGCTATCATATGTTCACCGTTGTCCTCAGTCCACCTCAAATGTCAATTGTACTGTTTTAGTAAACTTGTCTTTCTATCATGTATTTGGGGGACGGGGAAGCAACATTGGTTTGTAAATGCAAGTTCATAGACTAAGATTTTAACATTTAGTATTTTGTTTTCTCTTTATAGTTCTGTTTTTTTATTTGACAATAAAAAGACATAATTTTTTTTGCCTATTTGACTAATCAATTAGCTAAAAGTTAAAAGTCAACGAATAACCGACTAGAAAACCTATTAACAAACAAGGTCTTTTTTTTTTTTTTTTTTTTTTTGACATTGCTAAAGCCAAGTTGCTAAGCAAGCAATCAACTATTGCAAAGCAGATGCAAAAGAAGTGAGGAATTCTTGGTGCTTAAAGTATATTGATATTGATAATAATTGAAAACAATACATCAAATAGGCTAGAGAACTTTTGATAAATTGTAGGAGAAACGAATTCTTAATTAGGGTTTAGTCATTACATTCTAAAACCCCAATGATGTTAAGTTGGTTTTACTTAGGGTAAGATTTGAAAAGGTCTAATGCACATAACATTAACTCTCGGTAGCAACTTCACATAATAAGAAGTAAACATAATTTAATGAGCGTTTTACTTTATTTCATTATAATTCAAAATCAATAACTATAAATCTTTATCCTCATCGAAATAATATACATAGTCCTTTGAAATTTGAAACAATTGAATACGTTTTTTTGTTTACTCAAGTGAGTATTTGTAGTCTTGTTCTTAAGTATTGGATATGCTTCACAAGTCTTATTTAATAGTGCTCTTTGCAAGTCTTTTGACTTTCTTTTTGATCATTCTCGTAGGTTCAACATTTCACCTTTGTATAATCATATCAACTTTCGAACATAACGAAGAATCAAACTAATTACAGTTAAGGCCTTGGAAGAAGATTTGAACTACTCCTTACTCATCCTTCTTCCTCTCTAATCTCTACAAACATTTAGGACTGAATTTTACAAGTTGTCTTAAGAAAACTAATAAGCCATCTACTAGGAAACTAGCCAGTTTTCAAACTGGAGAATCCCTTTACACCAAAGCCAGTATCTTGCATCATGGCCACAAATTCACTGTAGTCAATGCGTCCATCCTGCCATACACACACAAGTGCAATGTGAAGTAACATTTATGTAATATTACACAATGGAGAAGATAGGTGAATCCATTTACATTATCCTGATCAACTTCCCGAATAATTTCATCCAAATGCACATCTCCCAAACCAAACTGTTCACAAGCCTGCTGGAGCTCGTCTGGAGTGATATACCCACTTCCATCTTTATCAAAATATGAAAATGCGGCAAAAAGATGATCCTCCTTTTGAATTTTGTTTAGATGGAGCATTGCAGCTAAAAACTCGCCATAATCTATCGTACCACTGTTGTCAACATCAGCCTACAATAATGAAACAACCATCATCATCATCATCATTGAGTAATATATGTTTCACCATGTCAAGTTTCTTAGGACTCATTTCAGCCTAGATTTTCAATTTTATTTTATTTTCATCATCATTGAGTCATATATGTTTCATCATTGAGTCATAATCTATCGTAATTTCCTGCTCAGTGGTGTTTATGTGTCTTAAGGTTGGATCACTAACAAATGCTATAGTCGAGGGGGTACGATTATGTGTCTTATAGACTTTTAATGTCAATTGAAGGTTGAGATTATAATACCAATAATCTAAATAGAAATGCTCTTTACTATTTGTATAGATATTTGAAAGAAACTATCGTTCTGTGCTTGCATTATTAGAATTTTTCTGCTAAGCTTGAAGGATTTTTTGGTACACAACATGGGTCTTAGGTAATGATGAGATTATTTCGAGTTGGCAGAGCAAGAGGTAGAAAGGTCGATTGATTCCTATAGACTACGTGGGGTCTAGAAAAGGGTTGTCAAGGATTTTCTTTCTTGAGTTGTCGAGGGGGACGGGGCTAAGCCCATGAGTTACGGTTATGTGATGAATATTGAATACTGATTTTCGGAATTTCGGTTAAGTGAAACCATAGAAGTCTCGACATGCACAAGCTATAATTCCTATTCTTATAGCATGTGGTAGTGATTGATTAACTCCATAGCTTTTTAGATTGTGTTGTTAAGGCGTACTTGATGGACTAGATGTGTAAGTGTAAAGGTATGACCCCCTTCTATGGGAGACTTGCTTCGAAGTCATCTACTTCTAAGCAACATAGAATACCTTGTGATTCGAATCCTATGAAGTTACACAATTTTCCCAGAACAAATTGACTTGGCTTACGAGATGACACAACTTTCACTTGTAAATTCTGGCGAGGGATGAAAGATCAGGATCTGACGAGGGATGAAAGATAGCAAATCATATTCATAAAGGAGGATGCGTATCAACAAGAATATTGGAGAAGGGATAAATCTGAAGCAAAAATAGCTACATTTGAGTAAAGTCTGAATTTAGAAAAACTTACTGCTTGCATCAACCCCACAATTTCAGAATCATTAAGATTAGCACCAACTTTTTCCAATCCTTTTTTAAGTTCCTCAAGAGTTATATGTCCACTGTTATCAGCGTCTATCATTTTAAACATTTGTTTCAAGCCTGCAATCTCCTCTTCAGAAAGGTTCTCAGCAATTACCTGCAAAGATAAGTTATGAATCAACCGTCGGTCCTAGATAAAAATCAAGATGTTGATAATATAAATAAATAAATAAATAGTTCTTAAACCCTTTAAAAAAACATGCAACCTGCATAGTAATGTTCGAACCCGAGTAAATGCTATCACACAAGAAAGCTCCTACCAACTTAACTACCACACATATTAGTATCTTTAAGTATAGGGTTTTATACATAACTTGAATGTTATTAGTCTAATACATTTTAAAAAAAGATTATAATTGATAGATGTTAGAATAAAAATTTATAATTAGTTAACTCATGATTTTAAATCACAATTTTCAATTGGGATTTTACGGAACGATGAGCTTAAAATTCGTTATAAAGTGGCCGTTACGTGATGGAACAACCTCATTTTTATTCCATTCCCATGATGCCAACAATGCCCTATGATGCCAACAATGCCTTATCTTAGGCGTGACTACAAGTAAAATTCTGGAGTATATCCAGGAGCAACAACTGGCCTTTTGTGCAGGTTTATATCTATTTCTTGCAGTTAGCCCTTCTGCAATCTGCATACTTGCCTTATTACATGCTTATACTCATTACTCAATACAACATTTGCACTTATATAATATCAATTTTAATAAAAAAGAGTTACACTTAATAAAACAGATTATAACCTACCCTTATAGCTATCTTTTTGAGCTTGTTCATGGCAGAAAATTGTTTCAAACGAGAAATAACAGCAGAATCAAGAGGCTTATCTGGAGCCAAACCATCAACCTGAACCCAAGGATGGCCTGTACACACCAGGCTTAATATATGAGCAACTAACATAATCACTAATTCAGTCGATAAACTCATTCCGTCAAGTATGAGATCTAACTGTAAGATCAAATGTGTCCAAACTGGACCAACAAAAACAACATTCCATTACCCAATGCCGTTAAGTGGCTCTCACCTAAGGTGGGATATGAAAGGGTTTCCGATGTATGCAACCTTACCCTTGTTAGTGATGACAAAGAGACTGTCTCCTATTGACACTTAATAGCAATCATCATATGTAGTTTCACATGGATAAGAAAAAAAGTGACGTGATTTAATGACTCGTTTAGTATCATGAAACTCACAAAGTACTTCATGAGCAGTGAGTCGTTTCTTGGGGTCCCTTACAAGCATTCGTTTCACAAGGTCCTTTGCACCATTGGATATACTAGGCCATGGTTCAGATGCAAAATCAAGATCGCCTTTCAAAACCTGCTCAAATATCCCTTGTTCCGTTTCTGAATCAAATAAATAACACAAAGTAATTCATCTACTGAGCTAGCTAACTGCATAGATTTGCAGGTAGAAAAAACAAAGAACAGGTAAGTCGGTTGAGCTGAATACCTACCATCCCAGAAAGGAGGCACACCACTTAACAATATATAGATGATCACACCAGCACTCCAGACGTCACATTCTTGACCATAAAATTTTCTTAACACTTCTGGTGCAACATAGTATGGACTTCCAACCACATCCGTAAATGTTTCACCTACATTCATAGCCGTTTGTCACACATAAGTTTCTTTGCGAATTTCCCCTTTTTTACGAGAGCTTTTTGAGAAGTATATTTGTATAAAAGAAAGGGAGAATAGTATATAAAAACCATCTAAGTATAAACCATACATCATGTTTCGATATAGGAAGAGCAACATTGAAAACTCTCACATAGAACAAGGTCTCCTCTACTTAATTTCATTCAAGAGAAGCATCTAGAAAATAAAAAATGCAACAAACAAGTAACGACAGCACCATTTGATTACTCCAATGCATGCCGGCCATAAGTTTGTCCCATCTAAGCGGAGTTTGTGAGGTTAGATCATAGTGTAAAAATGCAATAATGATAGCGATCACGATAACAGAACGTTAATGCGGTAACAAAAGTAAAGCGACTATCACTATGTCTAAATATTGGTGGAAATCATAGGATATCCCTTGATACGACCCAAAACGCAGTTATTTTTTATATCTTTATGACACGGAAATATTGGTTTATTCATTTTGAAAACCTTTACAATGTGGCCGATGTGATGCGATGCGGCCTAGTTTTTACTCTACGCAAGCTTACCAAAACAAAAAAGTTATTTTCAATTGAGCCTTATAGGTTATAGCAGACCTCTTAAATAACTTCATATAATAAAAACATATTTCCTCTGTTCCACCATACTTGCTACATTTGACTTTTTATGCAATCTAATGTGTTATTTTGATTTTCTATATATTGAACCATACACATCTAAAAATTATAAAAAACTTTGTATTATGAAATATGTGATTAGATGATTCAAACAAGTCCCATTTGTGTTCTTGTCTGTTTTTGTAGGACAATTAAGTTAAGAACTTTATCCCCTGATTTGTAATTAATCAAAAATTAAGTGCTAGTAGAAGCCTGTCTTTGCTATCTTGTCACGCTATGCAGTAAGAACGTTTGAGAAGATGGTTGTCCCTGTAAAATGCAAAAGGGGTTAGCAGGGCCCGGAATGTTTTTTCGGGGACCCACTTTGACGCCCAAGTCAGTAACAGTCTGAGATAAATTGCTTAATAGTAATAGGTCTTTTCAGGAGCACTGTGGCTACAAAGTGGATTATCTTTTGTGATTAATATCTGACAAATGTACTTTTTGTGGATTATATATCACAATAATAATTTCTCTCTAAGATTTATGATTGTGCAATTATGATGCTTCTCTGAAATCAATATGGGTCCTGGAAAATCAGCTGTAATAACTCATTCGCAATAAATTACTTAGAGTTCTTTGTTTCTCAACAATCATTGTTAGTTAAAAATTAATTACCTTCTTCATGAGCTCCTTGATGTGTATTTATAGTCTTATCCCCGTACATGTGGAACATTCTTTTACTATATCATCAATCCCCAAAATTCCCTTATATGCCAATGCAGTTGTCTTAGACGTGTCAAGTTTCTCTTTAACTTGGTGATTTTTCCTTTATATTTTTTTATGGTGCTTTTTCCTTCTTTTATTAAGACGTGTCCCACTAGTTCATAATGATCTCTAATAATGGACAAGTGTCTTCCAAATGCACCTGACTTTCCCATGCACTACTAGTACAAGGCATGTTCAATGCCTTTTCAATCCTCCCAGATGAATATTACCTGATCACTAGTTAATCTTAATAATTCCTCCCAGATTAGCACTAATTTAATCTTTCCATACGGTTTTGTATCAGAATTACTTATGATAAATATTTTATACAACTTGACTATATTTTTTCTTACACATTAAATGTAATAAATAAAATAAGCTTCAACAATGAATAATGTTAATAATAATAATAATAATGTAGCGAGCATTTAAGAACGGAGAAGTACTATCATAAAGCAAAAGCATAGAAATTCCAATTTGTGAGTTTGAAGTAGCAATGCATTAACAAAAAAACAGAGTACCTGGTTTAAAAAAAGCAGAGAGACCAAAATCAATAGTCTTCAAAGTAGAGTCTTCATCATGAGAAACAAACAAGAAATTCTCAGGTTTTAAATCTCTATGAAGAACACCTAAAGAATGACAAGCTTCAACGACCCCAACAATCAACCGAGTCAACTCAGCAGCTTTCCTTTCCGTATAATGCCCTCGTTGTATAATCCGATCAAAAAGCTCCCCACCTCCACACAAATCCATTACAACATGAACAGCCACCGCATCCTCATACGCACCTATAATATTAATCACATTGGGGTGACCCGCTAAATGATGCATAATCTGAATCTCTCTACGCACATCTTCTACATCATCGGACGTTGTCAATTTACGTTTGGCTATCGATTTGCAGGCAAATTCCTTCCCCGTACTCTTTTCAATGCACAAAAATGTTGTCCCGAATTGTCCTTGACCTAGTTTTCTTCCTAAAGAGAATGTTTCTTTAAGATTTCCGGTTTTTCTGCCTAAAACTGAATCTACTTGAATACCCATGCTAGATGTTCGTCGTACATGGGTAGGTTGTTTTTGGTCTAATGATGATTTTGGGGAAGAAGGTGGGATGAAGATTTGTTCCGGCGGGGATTTTTGGACGGGATTTTGATCGGTGTTTTTCGGTGAACGAGAACGCCATACGGCGGCGGTAACAGATTCGAGGAAGCCGGTTTTTGTTGTTGTGGACCGTGTTTGATCTTGTCCTGGTCCTGATCCTGATCCTGATCCTTGTCCTGGTCCTGTGCATGAATTCCCCATTTGTAAATTTATTTATTTATTGTTAAAGCTTGATTAATAAATTGTTGGAGTGTGGTAATTTTTTGTTGATTATCATGTTTTCATACGAGTAATTTTTGGGTTTTTAAAAGGAATAAAATGTGATAACAAAAGAAGATTAATGGAAAGAGAAAAGGTGAAAGATTTTAGAAATGAACATGAAAATAAAAATGAAAATTGAGGAATTATGGAAATTATATATATTTTATGAGTTTGTTTATATTTTTATTTTAGATTATCTCTAATATTAAGTATTTAACTTGGGTAATATTCTACCAATTTTTTTAATTCTTTTACATATATTTATTTTTTATTTTATCACTTTTAATCATACTCACAATTTAATCATAAGTACTATTTTTTAACTTTTGTACCGAAATCCATAATTGCATATTCATAGGGAGCGAGGAAGTAATATGAAAATATATTTGGTATTGATAGGGAGTATTAAGTATAATATCAAAAACATAATTGTTTCCTTTAAATTAATGCATATTTGTTGATCATATTTAAATTTCAAACAATAAAATTAAATCTTTAATTAATGAGGTAGGAGTTTGATAAAAGTTTTGCCTATTAAAACTCAATGAAAATGAATAAAATTATAACTCTTTTTTACCGCATCGTTACAAAGAAAATAATGTCTCATATTAATATGCTTGATTTGAGAATGCTATACCTAATAATTCTTTATAATTGATATTGCACTTGAATTAACACGTCTGATTGGAACAACTTAGTAATCTATTCCTAAATCTCTTAATAGAAATCCATACATACCGAGAAAATATAGTAGAAATAAAAAGGCTTTTTTCGAGGAACACTTTTGTCTATCAAATATTCAAGTATTAGATTTGTTGATAATAACACCCATCAGGGGTATTTTAGTCTTTAATAATTCAAGGGTAAAATTGTAATCCTTGTTTTTAAGTCTTGTATGCCTAGTATAAAAGCTTCTTGATGAAGCTTCTGCTTTCTGTAATTCATTCTTCAATCAATTGATTCCTCTTTTCTCTTCATCAATGAAAGCTTAATCTTCTTCTTCCTCATTGATTTTCTGAGTTTTGATTGAAGATTTTATCATGGTATCAGAGCGGGAAATCAAAGATCCTCAAAGTTTTCATTTGTTACAGTAAAATCAATTGCTTCAAATTTCTGCAGATCTCTTCAAGAAATCGTGAGAGTTTGAGTAATTTTCTCTAAATAATATCACGAATTGAATCAATCAATTTGTTGTCTTCCTTTTTCACCCATAACAGATTGAATCAATCAATCTATTGTTTCTTTAAAATTGTTTCTGTTTTTCTTTTCTTTTTCTTCTTCCCTTTGCATGAAAATGGCGGCACATTCATCAATTCCAATAATTTCCGATCCAACTTCACCTTATTACATTAATCCATCTGAGAATACTGCTCTACCAATCATTTCTGAGAAATTTTTCGGAGAAGCTTATGGAGAATGGAAGAGAAGTATGATGATTGCTCTTGCAACAAAGAATAAATTAGGGTTTGTTGATGGAACTTTGCCAAAACCTGCTGAGAATGATCCAAATTGTGGTGCATGGAAGAGATGTGATGCTGTAATCATTTCCTACATTTTGAGATCTTTGGAAAGCTCGATTGCTAGGAGCGTTTTGTTCTTAACCACCTCCCAGGAAATATGGAAAGATCTTGAAGAAAGATTTTCTCAGACTTCAGGACCTCAGTTATATTCTTTACAGCAATCTTTGACGGAATTGAAACAAGGCCCAGAAACTTCAATTACTGATTTTTTTACTCAATTAAAGGCTCTTTGGGATCAAATAAACCAGATAAATCCATTACCCTCTTGTACAAGCAGTGGATGTACTTGTAATCAAATCTTTATGAAACAGCAGCAAGAAGAAAGACTTGTACAATTGCTTATGAAGCTGGACAATAAATTCAATGCTGTAAGAACCAACATCCTAATGATGCAACCCCTGCCAAACATTTCTATGGCATATAAACTACTTATACAAGAAGAAAAGCAAAGGGAAGCAAGCTTAGTTGACGAAGAATCAAATAATAGAACCATGGTTTTTGCTGCAGATTACAAAAGAAATTACAAGAACCATTATCAAGGTTCAAGAATGACTTTTCAGTCATCAAATGGAAACAAATTAGTGGTAGCAGGAAAAAGACCCTATTGTGAATATTGCAGAATTCCTGGGCATACTATTGAAAAATGTTTCAAGCTTCATGGATATCCTTCTACTTTTACAAAAGGAAAAGCCAAGAAGACTACAGCAATAGCACAAATGCAAGAAGAAAATGAAGAGAAAGCAGAACCAGTTGCTCATATTTCTTCAGAACAATTCAACAATATTCTTAAGGCTTTACAGTCTCAAAAAACACAAGAATCTCAAATACATGTGGCAGGTACATGTTTCTTAATTTGCTCAAACCAAAATTGGATCGTTGACAGTGGTGCTACAGATCATATTTGTTCAAATCTAGATTTGTTTGAAGATTATAAAGTGTTTGATAAAAGTCCAAACACTATTACAATTGCTGATGGTAAACATGTGATAGTTAAGCATATTGGAACTGTACTCTTTGATAATGGTATTAAACTGGAAAATGTTTTACATGTGCCTGGATTGAAATTTAACCTAATCTCTACTTATAGACTATGTAAAGATTTAAATTGTGAGATAACCTTTACTCATGACAAATGCTTAATTCAGGGACCAACTTTGAGTCAATCAATGGTGCTTGGTAAATTGGTATCTGGGTTGTATGCTATTGATGACAAAACTGTGCCAAAGATAGAGAAGACACAGAATCAGGAAGTTGCAGTAGTAAATTCAGCTGAAGTTTGGAAAAATACAGAAGATGCAAAACTTTGGCATCTTAGAATGGGACATATGCCCTTCAAAAAATTGCATTTAGTTAATCCTGTATTTGATAATAAGGTAGGAAGTGAAGTCATTTGTCAAGTTTGTCATAAAGCAAGGCAAACTAGGAAACCATTCTCTGTAAGTTTGTCTCAAACCAAGAAGTGTTTTGAATTACTCCATATAGATACATGGGGACCTTATAAGAATAAAACTCATGATGTTTTTAGTTACTTTCTCACTATTGTAGATGATTTTTCCAGAAATACATGGACTTTTCTTATGAAAAATAAAACTGATGTTGTGAGCATAATTTCTGACTTACTTGTTTTTATTAAGAATCAATACAGCAGCACAGTTTTATGTATAAGAACTGACAATGCCAAAGAATTGTGTGAAGGAGACATCTTGCTCATTTACAGGAAGAATGGAATCAAACACCAAAAGTCTTGCCCTGATTCTCCACAGCAAAATGGAATTGTAGAAAGAAAGCACAGACATTTATTGGAGACTGCAAGGGCATTATTTTTCCAGTCAAGAATACCAATAAGGTTCTGGGGTGAATGCATGTTGACAGCCACTCACATTATCAACAGAATGCCACTAAGCTCTGTAAATCTTGCTACCCCATATGAGCTTTTGAATGGAAAGAAGCCAGATCTGAGTCATTTAAAGGTATTTGGGTGTTTATGCTATGTATCAACATTAAAAATGGAAGAACAAAGTTTGATGAAAGGTCTTCACCCTGTGTTCTAATAGGCTATCCACCAAATCAGAAAGCTTACAAAGTTTTTGATTTGGAGAAAAACAAAATTATCATTTCAAGAGATATAATTTTCTATGAAAAACACTTGCCTTTCCACTATGAAACACAGAAGAACACCACAAAATACCCCATTTTTCTTCCAATAAACACACCTTTTGACCTAAGTATGAACTACCCAATACCAGAAGCATTTGAAGACTACCCTAACACTGATGATACTACAACAATCAGTGAGTCCAGTTCCTCAAACACTCAAACTCCACAAAGTACACCTTCTCCTGTTTCTCAAATAAGACTTTCAGAAAGAACAAAGAGAAGACCTGCATATTTGAATCAATATATATGTGCAACCAATTCTTTACACAATCATTGGTGCAATATTGTGCAATTTGATACTCTGCCTTCACAAATAAAAGTGCTCATAAACAAAGTCTCAGAAATTTCAGAGCCATCTAGCTACTTGGAAGCCTCTCAAAGTAAAGAATGGACAGCAGCTATGAAAAATGAGTTGGATGCACTAATTGCAAACAATACATGGGAATTGGTACCCTTGCCAAAAGAAAAGAAACCAATTGGTTGTAGATGGGTATACAAAGTAAAGCTTAAAGCAGATGGAAGCATTGAAAGACTAAAAGCAAGATTGGTTGCTCAAGGATTCACACAAAGGTATGGAATTGATTATTTTGAAACCTTCTCACCAGTAGTTAAAATGGCTACTGTGAGATGCTTATTGGCTTTGGCTGGAAATAAGAAATGGAATCTATATCAATTAGACATTAATAATGCATTCTTACATGGAGAACTCACAGAAGAAGTGTTCATGAGAGTTCCTCAAGGGCTTGACAATCCAAACAATCATGTTTGCAAGCTTAATAAGTCTTTATATGGACTAAAACAAGCCTCACGCCAATGGTATGCAAAGCTGAACTCTGAATTACAGAACATGGGTTATAAACAATCTAAAAACGATTATTCCTTGTTCATAAAGAAGACTACTGATGATATCACAATAGCAGTGGTGTATGTTGATGATATAATAGTAACAGGCTCAAATGAATCAGAAATAATTTGGTTCAAAGATCATTTGCACTCTGTTTTCAGTATTAAGGACTTGGGAGTCCTGAGTTACTTCTTGGGGATGGAGATTAGTAGACTTGAAAATGGGATTGTCATGACACAAAAGAAGTTCACCAAGGAATTACTTCTAGATTGCAATATGGATGTCACCAAGGCTGCTAAAACCCCTTTACCATCCAATATAAAGCTCATGATTGATGAAGGTGAATTATATACAGATCCAGAGCATTATAGAAAGATTGTGGGAAAACTAAATTTTCTAAGTCACACAAGACCAGACTTGTCTTTCTCAGTACAAACTCTGAGTCAGTTCATGCATCAACCAAGAATGCATCATGTGCAGGCCCTGAATCATGTTCTGAGGTATGTATCTCACACCATGGGTCAAGGAATCATTCTAAATGCTACATACAACTTAATCCTAACAACATACTCAGACTCAGATTGGGCATCATGTCCAAATACTAGAAGATCTGTGACAGGATACATATTGTTGTTGGGAGAATCTCCAGTATCCTGGAAATCCAAGAAACAATCAACCATCTCTAAAAGCTCCAGTGAAGCTGAATATAGAGCAATGGCCTCAGCATCTTCAGAAATAACTTGGTTGGTCAGCCTCCTCACAGAGTTGGGTGTGACAAACCTAAAGCCAGTAACCCTATATTGTGACAATCAAAGTGCAATTCACATTGGAAATAATCCTGTATTTCATGAACGCACTAAACACATCGAGATAGATTGTCACTTTACCCGTGAAAAGGTCTTAGAAGGGTTAATTCAACTAACCTACACTCCTTCAACAGAACAACTTGCAGATATCATGACAAAGGCCTTGGGATCCTTACAACATGACAAGCTGAAGTCCAAGCTAGGAATGTATTTAGATGCTGATAATAACACTATACAGTTCCCAGCTTGAGGGGGGATGTTGATAATAACACCCATCAGGGGTATTTTAGTCTTTAATAATTCAAGGGTAAAATTGTAATCCTTGTTTTTAAGTCTTGTATGCCTAGTATAAAAGCTTCTTGATGAAGCTTCTGCTTTCTGTAATTCATTCTTCAATCAATTGATTCCTCTTTTCTCTTCATCAATGAAAGCTTAATCTTCTTCTTCCTCATTGATTTTCTGAGTTTTGATTGAAGATTTTATCAAGATTATATTGTAACAATTTATTATTTTGTATACTTATTGATTGTACGTTTGTTAAACTTGTAATTTCATATCTAAAATTTGTATTCTTTTAAGTATCTTTTTCATATAAGATCCTATTTAATAGTAGGAACGTATACATTAATTATTATCTTTTAAATTGTTGTTGATAGTAAGATGTTGTAAGAGAAAATACGTCTATCAGTGGCGCAAGCAATGTCGAAGGAACAAAGTATTATTGCTATAAAGGTATGTATAAATTACTCCTCCCTCCAAGCCATATTATTTAAAGATCCAGAAAATGTTAAAATTAAAAATAACGAAATCATATATGAAAATATAAAAAAAAAAACTCATGAAGACGAACTACAATGTTGAGATTTGGGAGTAGTTAATTAGTTAAAGAAGGGTTATATTATTTAATGTTTTGTATAGTTTGTGCAGGGGAAACTAACGGTCCCCTGAGTTTTTAAAAAATTTTAAATTCATGTCGTGATTTTTATTTTTCAATTTTTTTGTAAGGTAAATAAAAAGTAAAGTTTTTGGTTAAATTAAATCCTTATTTCGAAATTTCGACTAAATTTCAATATTTCGAAATAAGTGGTCAATTAGAATAATCATAATGTTTGTTTTTTGAAAAAAGTCATGTTAGATTAAAATAGTGTAAAGTTAAAAAAAAAACTTTTATTTTATCTACCACATGAAAAAGTTAAAAGGTAAAAATCACCATATAGATTAAAAAATATATTTATTACCCCTTAATAAAGTCAAAAATTTAGGATTATCACATTGAATTTTCCGGCCAAAAATGAATAATCTTATATGTATGAATATGCATGAAATTGAAAAGATGACTAACATAGAAAGGGTAAATGAGGAGAGATTTAACATATAGCCAAAACAACAATAAAATACTACTCAGAATTATTCAAACATTATATTCTGCTTTTTACACTATTAAATAAATTTGTAGATGTAAAACGTACATCAAAAATAGAAAGAAGCACAAATTAAGGAAAGGATATATCTGCTATGTTTTGCATAATTTCAGAAAGAGAGAGCAAAGAAGGAAGTAGAAGATAGAGGAAGGTGAAGGTGGCACAGCAAAGTGAGAGGAACACTATGCCGTAAAGGATGCGGAGACCCATGGATCCTAAAATTCCTATCCGACCCACTAATACTGTTTTCTTTTTTTATTTCTTTTGGTTTTAATTTGGATGGCTCATGCTCATCCAATTCCATCCAATTTAAGTAAAACACATACTAAATACTAATAATAATATAATAAAATAAAGCTCACTGCCGACTGCTAAAAGTGCTAAGTGTCTAAGGGACGACTCATAGTTGATCCAGTGTCAAACCTACATGGAGCCACGATACCTGGATCCGATGACTGCACCTTGCATAATTAATTAATTAATTATATCCTACTTTGTCCTATCAAATTTCATTCACTTTTCTTTTTATGCTATATTTAGGACCGATGATTTTATATGGACCTACAGATCTGACTTAAATTTATTGTTTGACAAACAAAAAAATTTTCAAATTTGAATTTGAATTAATTTCACTATTATTTTTGAAGTACATAAAATTGAAAATTTATGAATGACTTTTCAAATCTTATCATTCTCAAATTCTTCATTTATGATTTCATAATTAAAATTTATAATTTGAAATGAAATATTTATTCTCAAACACAACATTAGTGTATTTATTATATTTCATTTACTTCTCACATTTTTATTTTTGGCCATTATTTATACTTGGTCTTTAATCTTCACTTGTACCTTTAATCTTCTTTTTCTTCTCACATATAAATAGAGGTCTACGTTTAAAATTGACCTTGTAACTAAATCTAATTTGACTCGAATTTAAAAATATATTTATAATTTTGTAAAAAATTAAATTGGACACATGATCCAGTTTTGAACAGAACCGAAACACCATACCCAAAATTATAAGAAGTTGATATTTAGTGAATAGAAATTGAGATTAATGTATCAAGGTCCCACATGAATATGTATTTTTATATAAAATGATTAGAATTTAATATTAAAGTTTAAAACTAAAATTTAGGGATTCTATTTGAGAAGAAAAAAAAAAGAAAGGAAGAACTAATTGGATATGAGAACCTTATTTATGAACAAAAAATAATTGTTTTTCTTCTTTTTTTTTTTTTTTAATTATAACTTGGTCAACTTTATTTATTTGTTGTAATTGCTGGGATAAAACCAACTTGAATATAAATAATACCATAAGGCATGATGTAAAACACAGTTCAATATAAATAATACCAAATTTATGTATATATATCGTCTAAGTGTATACATAACTTTTTTAAGCATAACAACGCAAACTACAAAGCACAACTTTGAGACACCGTACATTTCACAAATTAATGTCTAAACAAACAATTGATCACCAAAACCATGTATAACAACGTGCAAAACATCTACTAATATATTCTCTTTGCACCCAATGCATGCAGAATACTCGAGACAAATCGATCATGTTAAGAACAACATAAACCTTAAACATTAAAATTGACCAGACGTAATAACACGCTATTTCTAACAGTTTTAAAACTCCAATACACACTATTATTTCATAACCAATTTAAATCCATAAATTTATATTTATATATTTTATGAAATTCATTAGTCAAAACACAACTAACCATTTTAAGTCTCAACTATCATATTACAATTTCGTTAAGAACAGCACATTTACAACACCATCATCACTAAATTTTGGGAACATACATATAAAAATTCAGATTCTTTATACCCTAAACATATATAATTTATGCATAAACGTTATATTCGACAAGCATGATCGAATAAAAAACATCCTACACAATCTTGTCACAATACCTTTGACAAGCATACACCTAAGAATCATGAATTTTCATCACCACAAGCAACCCATATACATCCTAAAATCAGATTCAAAGAAGAATAAGATTAGGAAGAGGCCGTTGATACTTAAATTTGGATGAACAAGGGTGGAAAATGCAAGAACATCTAGAACCTCCCTGTTTTTGTCTTTGCTTTGGTTCAATGAATTTTTGCATAACAAGATCAGTTAAGGAAAGATATACTTCTATGACTCTTTACTTAGCATCCTTTTCTAAAATAATTTTGGAAAAATTATTGTGAATAATTTTACCTTTTGAAATTTTTTTAATAATTCAACTTTAATTTCAGTTTATTGTTAATGGACACCTTAAAACGTGACCTGCTATATCAAGTTACCTCTCATTTTCTTCCTTTTTTAGAATAATCAAATCTATTTCTCATTACCTGTTAATAATCCCACCTTCAAAATTTTTTTAATTATCCAATCTTTCCTTTTAGTTTATTGCCAATAGACCCTTCAAGAAGCTAAATAAAGTTGCTATTATTTCCCAAGCTTATGAAGTTGATCATTGCTAATTGTCTTTACGTACATATTCCAATGGACCCGCTTGACTCGACTCGCCACCCACATCCTAAATTGTCGGTCAATTTTGTTAAGTATTTTACCCCATTAGGCCATGGACTACAAAATACATTGAGTCTGGTACCCACCGACTCGTTGTGTATTATCTTTATCAAGTTGGAATTTACGAGTTAAAATTTTAATAATCAATATAATTATCAAAAATTAATAATAGTAGTATGTTTTTCACTTCCATTCAAATTATACTTAAAATTTAATAATCAATATAATTAGGGTTAACATATTGTTTTAAATCGCTTGATCGATTTGGATCAATCAAAATGCAAAATGATGTAAAATTGTAAAGTTCTACGGTTGGTGACAAAACTCAAACTTAAGGAGATTGAGTTTTTAAAATAAATATTTAACTAAAATAATTAAGTTGAACTAAAATTTATAAATATTATTTAATCAATAATATTTATTTAACAAATTTAAGTTTTTTAGTTCACGAGACCCAAACTAAGAATTGACTGTGTGTTACAATATTAATGTTGAATTTATAAACAAATTAAATAATAATTTAATTAAAAGATTTACGAAAAAGAAACTTCAACATAAAATTTCACTTGAAGTCAATACTTGCTCGTTCGAGCATGAAGAACTTGTGTTCGAGCAAATGAGACTTTGTCAAAATTTAAACTCTAAAAGCTTCTAAAATGAGCTTCCTGTTCAAGCTCCTAGAGGAGTATTGAATTAAGAGTCAAAGTAACGAGTCAAAGAAGATTAAAGTTCATATTTTTTTCACATCCTCACTCTAGAGTTTTTTTTAAAGTTATATGAATCCAAAGAAGGTGATTTCAATTGGAGATGATAGACGAGTCAAAGAGCTTTTCAATGTTTGGTTGTGCATGAAACTCAGATTTGTAACGAATAAATTATGACTAAAACAAATAGATTGAAATTTGCTGACCAAAAATACAAATATTGTGTATGACGTTATTTTTCATATTTTATTTTTAAGTTTGATATCTTATCTTTTTAGAGTGCTTAAAGAATTAGATTTTTTTATAATTAGGGGCTTTAACTATGAGCTAAGAATGTTCAACATTTAGATTTCGATCAACAAAAGATTAATTTGCAAAATTGAAGAATTTATTGTGTGTTATTATCTCGTTAGTGAAGCTGAGTGAGAGCCACAAACAAATATGTAAAGAACGAGTGAGTGAAGATAGGTTGGAACGAGAGTTGAGAGTTTCTCGTGAGTGAAGCAAGACGTTCTCTTGTTGAAACCATATTCCCGTACACATATTTGGTGTAGGTTTCATACAATTCATTGGCTTCTAATTGTTTTAAGAGACAGTGTTGGATAATAAAATGGAGTCGTTTTACCTTCTCTTGTTTTTCCTTTTCTCTTCTAAAGATGCATACATTTTGATTTTTCAAAAAAAATTTAAGTATCTTTTTTGAGAGAAGGCCTAATGGTTGGGAATAAGTAACCTTAGGTTATAATTTAGTATTCCTCCAAAAGTGTTTTAGATATTAGTGGCCTAAACGTCAAATTACTTGTTGATGTCAATATACTCGTGCCCCCTTTCTAGATATGGTTAGTTACACTTAGTTGTACATGTGATAGCACACTTGATATAGTAAATGTGGCTTGGGGGTGTTAGTTCGGCGTTTGGTTTGGATTTAGTTGAAATCCTAATCAAACCAAATTAAATTCGGTTTTGTTTTTTAAGTCCAAATCCAAATCATATTTCTTATAATCCAAATTGAAACGAACCGATTTATAAAATACCAATACAAATTGAGCCAATTTAACCGAGGACGTAGCCTACATTGGGGTGAACCTCGTAAATCTTGTGTCTTTTGTTTTGCTTTCTTTCTTATTGTTTCTCATTGTTTATTATTGAAGATTGTTAGTTTACTTGCATTGAACACCCTTGTCATTAGTCTTGAGTGTTTTCTAGGGATAAAGTTTGAAACTTTAGGCCCTTGTGTGTTGGTTTTATCAAATTCACACAGAACACTGAAATAAAATCAAATTCGAATCCTAATCAAACCGAAAAAAAAATAGTCGAATCGAATTGCTTATTAAGTTTGATTTGGTTTAGTATTTGGTTTTTCGTCAAATTACTTACACTCTAAAATATTGCAGCCACGTCAGCAAGTGATCAGATATTTAGGTCACCTTTAAGTAAAAGCTTATTAAATAAAAACTAAATTTAAAATTTGTTACAGCGAATACAATTCTTGAAGTTCAGCTTTATACAATATAATAAGTATTATTTTTAGCAAAAAAAAACCTATTATATGTATTTTTTAAAATCCAAAATATTGGCAAAAATGTCAAAAAGTGTTGAAAGACTCATAGTCTGAAGAGGAAGAATCCTAGGTTGATGCTTCTAATGGATACTCTGAAGCTTAAATTTGTGTTTGATGTCAAACTTTAGTCACTGTTTGGTCACACAAATAGTATGGAAAAATAAAAGGAAAAAAAAAGATGTAGCGTTGTGTCGACAGAGTAGTGGCACGTGACAGCTAATTGAAAATAAGGAGGCGCACATGCCGTATGCGTGATTAACAATTGACGTGGAAGCATGAGCATATTGGAATTGATTTTCAATGGGTCTATTCATGTCTACCAATCACGTTGACGTGTACTATTGCCGCTCTTTGCTTAACACGTGTTCACATAATTATATCTTTTGTCATCGCCTCCCTTCTTATGAGTTTGATATAATTTTAATTTTAGTTTGTTTCACAGAATTTGTTATTTCTTCATTTTTATTTCTTACAATAATTTACATTTTTTTAAAATTTTAGTTCATGTGTTTATTTTTTATTTTTATTTTACTTTTACTTTTTCTATAAATTTTTTTTTAATATTTTTGCAATGTATAAACTTTTTTGGTTGTCAATTGTTACAATAAAGCTATGCTTTTAATATTTAAAGGATAAGTGTTCACCAATTATTTAATTAATCATATCATATGACTCACACATACAATTACAGCTTGGGTATGGACCACTTGCATCCCCCAAAGTGCTCATTTTTGCTTTAAATTCGTAATTTTATTGTTAGTGGGGGTAAATCATTAATAATCAAACATTAGTATATTAATTAGTTTGCTAAATTACACAAATTAAGTAAATTAATTTTGAGAATTTAATATGAGTTTTATTATCACCATCTACCTCCTTGTCAATAAAGATTTTTTAGTTTATCTACGAATTAAATAAAATATAGTACTCTTATTTTAAAATTCCACTTGACTTTATTTTAACTTATAGAAAAAATAAATAAAATACAAATTACGAGTGATAGATATGTTTTAAAAACAAATGTGATAATAATAGTAGTGAATAGGAGGAAGTACTCTTATTTTGAGTCATCTTAATGTAATTATTATTTAAAAACGTTTTATTATAATATGTTATTTTTCATTATATCTAAAACTTAACTTTAATTAAATTATTTTTTATATCATAAAATAACTTTTTAATGTATTAATATCATTAAACTCTAATTTCCAAATGTCAACTATACACTTTACAAAAGTTAATTACATCCTTATGCTTCAATAAATTCAAAATAAAGTAAGTAAATAAGCACGTACAATTAATTTAAATAAAAGTAAAAATCAATAGTTTTGCTACGTTTATTTAAGAGAACTTCCATTATTTATATATTCGTATTCCAATTTGTAGTAATAACAGAAAGGAAAGGAAGGGAATTAGTGCTTGCAACAAAAACAGTAGTCCCTGTCACGTGGCTTTCCTTGGTTAGGCCGGCACCGCCCCCATTTTTCAATAGATTTGGGAAGAGACACGATTAATGTGCCTTTTATTGTGGCTTCCCTATAAAAGATATTTTTTGGCGTTACTTTTCCCTCATATGCACTATGACGGTTTCAAAACATAACCTTTCTCATATAAACTATGGCGTTACTTTTATTAATGTTAATTTAGTTGGTTGAAATAATTTATTATTATGAATAAGTTGTTTATAAACAAATTGATTATAACTGCTGATTTAAAAGCAGTTGTTCAAACTGGTCAATGAAATCAAATAATCAAATCACTAATCAGCTACCAACTATCAGGTATCGACAATTTGCCAAACACCTCGATACTTACGTATTATCTCCGTTCAATAATACTTGTATCATTTCGACTTATCATAATTAAATATTAAGGAAATAATTGGTTAATAGCAAACTACCATTGTCCTTAAAAAAAACAATAGTGCACCAATCAATGAGTTATGGAGTACGAATAAAATAAGGATAAATATGACAATTAATAAGTGACTTGATGAGATATATAGTAATGCATCAAATATTATAAAATGGATAAAAAAGAGAAGTATAACAAGTATTATAGAATGAAGAATTATTAGATAAAAGTTAATAAAAATTAGAGATTTAGATTAAAAAATAAAACAAATAATAACAAGTGAAAATAGACTTTAATGGTTAAAATAAAGAGAAATAAATTTGTAAACAAAATTTATAAAAAAGAATGAAACAATTACTAAAAAAAGAAAAGACTGCTAAATATGTAGAGTAAACTAAAATAAAAATAATATTGATTGATGAGTGAGAGAGAGAGGGAGCATCTCCTAATTAATAAGAATGTTTGTATCTTTTGTAGTGATTATATGAACTCTACTATATTAGCCAACTTACTATCACCTTCAAAACTAATCCCCAAACCAATTAGAATGTTTCTTGCATTTTAAGTTTTGCCTAGGAAAATAGTTATATATGAAAGTATCGTAATCGTAATCATAATCATCATATTCATATCATAATCATAATTCATAATATAATCTAAAGCAAAAACCAATTAGCCACATGCTAATTGTCGTGCCCTTAATTTGTCACATACTACAAAATACTAACTTTTTTAATTCATTGGTTGTAAAACAATTCAAATCACGATGTAAAAAATTTTATTTCGATTATAAAAAATGTCGTAAAAAATTATTGGTTATAATAATTAAAGCAACAACTTAATCGAAAAATGATGGATGGGCAAACTTTTGTGTCGTTTGTAGAGCACACTAAACAGTACCCAATTTTATCGATTTGTAGAGCACACTAAACAGTACCCAATTTTATCGATTGTACCACAACTAATCCTAAAGATTTTCCATCACTTTGATGATATTTTCTTTAAAAAATTAAAGGAAAATTAATTATTATTTCTCCAAAAAGGATTTGCATCAAATAAAACAAAGAAAATTTGGTTATGATGTGCAATTTATCGAAAATATTTTCCGTAGAAACTTTAAAAAAAAAAATTATATTTCCTCCAAATAAAATTCGCGTAAGTAGCCGGCACCAACTGAAAATAAGGAAAAGGGGAGAATCTAGAAAACCAATAGCAAAATAGAAAGAAAAAAAAAAAAAAAAAACTACTACTACTAGAGAAAATAAAAGGGGAGAGAAAATTGATAATAGCAAAAACCAGAATATTCTTGTAACAAAATTAATGATCAAACAATAGCTAGACAGAAATGTAGCAATTTATTTGAAACTTATTTACAAATATAAAATAATATCTCCAAATTTACTTGATATAACTTTAAAAAGTTAAAATACATATATGGGTTGTGGCGCGGGTTAAAGTTTCAAATGGACCAGGGCAGATCAAAAGGCGTGTGTATTAGATTTGATCTTTTCCGACCCGTTTAAAATGTCTATCCACTGATTTTGTAATCCGGTTTTGTAAATTGTTGGATAGTGGCGGATTCAATGTTTAGAATCTCAGCGGCTTCAACTAATGGACGAAATTTTGGCTGAGTTTCATTTGTAAAATTAATAACTATTTTACCCTTACTTGCTAAAATTTTAAATACGACATATCATATAAGGAAATGGAACAAAATAAATCAACTGAACTAATAAAAAATAAGATAAAATAAATAAATAAGACAAAATTACTAAAATGAGGTACTATTTATCATCAAAAGACTTCAGTTTTAATTTTACACTTACTTTTATCAACAGAAAATTTTACTTTGAATTTTTTTAAAAAAGACGCTTAAGGACACGTGACCCTGTTGACTCTAAATTAGCTCCGCCACAAATTAGGTTGACCCGCCCCATTAAACACCTTTAAACCCAATCTAAAAAGTGATTCAAAATAAAATAGGATAGATACTGCAATGTGAGTGATGTTTTAATAAATGAACGCCAACAAAATTAATATTTATATATAATTTCAAAAATCTATTCATATTCTTGATATTAGCTACTCCTATTAAGGGACAATGGCAAAGCAAAAGAGAACTGCCTATATATATACGATTTCATTTAGTTATATATGATCATATATGTCTTTGAAGTACGCAGAATGACTAAATCAACAAAAACATTTATTAGTTCCAATTTATTCCAATTCATCATTTGCCCTATCATATCATGTTATCATACAATATAAAAAAAAATTATAAAATTTTATACGACATTTTTATATTGTGATTTTCCATATTAAATATAATTATTGGCTAAATTGAATTTTATGAGATGTAATGCTTTTGAGTAGTATATCATTACAAGATATATTCTTCTAAATTCGTACAAATGTTGACATTAACCTATTCTTTAATATATGAGTTTTATATCACTATAAGATATGTTCTTTCAAATTTTCTTTGAATATAAAATTTTTGAATTTAAAAGCTACTTAAGATTTTCAAATAAAATTTCTTAGAATATATATTTGCTTATGTTGAAGTACTCATTCCGTTTTCATATGTTCTTCTAAAAAAGAATTTACGAATTTTAATATCAAACTTTGACTATGATTTCTGTTCAATCTATATGAAAAAACATATTTATGAGGGATCTTAATAGATTCGCCTTAATATATATTTTTTAAATATCAAATTTTTAGAATTTTTAAAAAACTCGCAATTAAAATTTTTTGAGTTTTAAGTTCGCATTGAGAATGCGCAAAAATTGAATGGGAAGAAGAAATGAAAACAGAGAGAGTATATGCTATTTAATAAATTTTTTCATCAAAATTTTAATTTCTAAGATATTTCATCAAGAAACAAAATATACATGATAATCAAATTTTTTTTTTGAGAATGATAAAGAACCATTATGATAACGTTGTTAGAAGATTATTCAAATTTCCACTACAAAAAAAGGGCACAATTTCGACTAAAAGTTTCCGACTAATCGAAACAGTCGGAAATTTCTGACTGCTTTTTCGACTGGCAGGCGTTAGTCGGAATTTCCGACTAAATTGCTACTGAATTAGTTTTTGATCGCAATTTTAAATTGAAAAAAAAGGAAAGTTTTAAATTTAGTATTTCCGACTGAATTTTAGTCGGAAAAAATTTCCGACCGAATTCGGACTAAAATTCAGTCATAAATGCTTTTTTACAATTTTGTGCGTAAAATGGGAAAATTTTAAAAAATAAGATTATTTAACAACTTTATTCCAAAAACAAGCTTTGTGAAAACTTTATTCCCAAAATAAGCGTCCGTAAATGCAAACCTAGGCTTGGTTTAATGTCGCTGTTACTAACAGCGAAATCAAAAAAAATAAAAAAAATAAAAAAAATAATTAGTAAAGCCTCAAGTCGCTGTTACTAACAGCGACTTAATGCGTTTTAAGTTTCCAGTTCTCCTTCTTCTTTGTCATTTCAGTTACTTCCTCATTCCAATCTACGAGATTAAGGAGTTGACTAGTCAGCCTTAAAGTCGCTGTTACTAACAGCTACTTGAGGCTTTACTAATTTTTTTTCTTTTTATTTCGCTGCTGGTAACAACGATATTACACCAAGTCTAGGTTTGGATGTACGGACGCTTATTGTAGGAATAAAATTTTCACAAAATTTATTTTTGGAATAAAGTTGTTAAATAATCTTATTTTTTTCAAATTTTCGTGAAATGGTTTGTAATGATTTAGTCTGCAACTTGTGTCTCCCAACTTATTTTGTCATGGGTTCGGAAGTCCATTTTTTTGGTTAATTGGTTTTATTAATTTTTGTTTGTAATTTTTTTATTTTTTATTTTTTTGAGAAATTTGTATTTATTTACTTTGGTTTGTATTAACTTTTTTTAAATTGTTTGAGTAAAATACTCCTATTTATTTTGTGTAGCTTTTTTTACTAGTTTAATTTGTCAGAACGCGAAAAGTAATCTTTGCTTGATTACTTTTATTTGTTTATCTTGTTTGACTGAAACTCCTATTGTTTGTGTATTATTATTTTGTCTCTCGTCATTATTCACTCTAACTAATAATAATACTACTCTAGTACAACTAACTATAAACTAATACAACTAATAAGATACTTATACTACACTAATACGACTAATAGTATACAAATACGACTAATAATACATTAATAATGCACTAATACGACTAATAATACATTAATACAACTAATTATATACTAATAAGCTAATAATACACTAATATGACTCATTATATACTAATACTACTAATAATATATTAATATTAATACGACTAATTACATACTAATACTACACTAAGACTAATAGTTATGACTAATACTACATTTAATAATAATAATAATAATAATAATAATAATAATAATAATAATAATAATAATAATAATAATAATAATAATAATAATAATAATCAAGTAATACAACTACTAATATACTAATACAATACTAATAATAATAATACTAATAATACGACTAATTTGACTAATACGAATAATTACATACTAATATTACTAACAATAAACTAATACGACTAGCTAATACTATACTAATACGACTAATTACATACTAATACTACATAATAATAATAACTAATACGATTAATAATGCACTAATACAACTAATATTATACTAATAATACACTAATACGACTAATACGACTAATACGAGTAGTAATATACTTATACAACTAATATTATACTAATGATATACTAATACGACTAATAATGCACTAATACAACTAATAATAATAATAATAATAATAATAATCTATACAGCCAGATAGTTATAGCATCACGGTTAGCGAATCCAGGGGTGAGCCACATAACACTCAACAGCCAGGAAAGATGGGTTGGAAAGGCCCACTTTATAAACATAATGATCAGCTCCAAGTTGCTAACTTCTACACAGTGCTCGCTGATGTTGCAGTAGGAAACCAATCTTCTGAGAGAGCTCATGACAAGATCCTACCTATCAAAGCGCTGGGGGCTTACCCCATCCAGGATCATGAATAACATCCTCACCTGGAATGTCAGGGGGTCAAATAAGGCCAACAAACAAACTGAAGTGGCTCGATTTTTCGCTAACCACAACATAAGCCTATTTAGCCTCCTGGAATCGAAAGTAAAAGCAGCAAGGAATTTGTGCCCTTTACCAAAAAATTTTGTTCGTCATGGTGTATCACGCACAACCTAGCTCTTCACAAGGGAGGTAGGATTATAGTAGCTTGGAAAGCCGAGGAAATGAAAGTAGACATACAGTTTGTTAGCAGCCAAATCATCCATTTGGTCATCTATCCTAATGTAGGTGATACCTTGGACTGCTCCTTTGTTTACGGTGCAACTGACAAGAACGAGAGGGGTATTATGCTCACATCGCTTGAGACCATTGGTGCAACAGTGACAGGGCGTTGGATTGTTGTGGGAGATTTCAACTGCATAGCCAATCTCAACGATAGGGTAGGCCAAAAACCACGCCTTCATGAGATAGATCCTCTTCGAAGATGCATGGCGAAGTGTGACATCCACGACTTGAAAAGTACAGTGAGATTTTTTACATGGTCAAACAAGCGGAGAAGAGATGCTAGAATACTAAGCAAGTTTGATAGAGTGATGGGAAACCATGCTTGGGAGAACTCGTTCACCACATCAGAGGTATGCATCCTAGAGCCCCAAAAGAGAAAAACCTTTTAAATTCCTCAATCACTGGGGGAAGCACAAAGAGTTCCTGGAAACCATCCGAGAAGTATGGCACACAAGCTCGTCAGCAAACCCAAACCACCTTGAATAAAAGCTTAGTTTGCTTAGGGTAGCTTGCAAAACAAAGATCAAAAATACTGAGGCAGGTGACTTGACCAGAGCTGAAGCTGAACTAAAAAAAGCCCAGGAGGAGCTCCACCTACACCCTGGGGACAAACACCTTGCAGATATCGAATGCTCGAAAACAGAGACATATAGGAGACTAAAGAAAGAATGGGAAGCAAGACTCAGACAGAAAGCCAAACTGAAATGGTTTGGGTGACGACAATACCAGATACTTCCACCATTCTCTACAGCATCTCAGGAAATGCAGTACTATAATTTTTCTTCACCTTCAAGATCGCACAACTAGCGATCTAAAGGAAATCCAGGAAGCCTTCCAGAAGTATTACATAGACCTCCAAGGAAACAGAATGAAGGAGAGAACGAGAATCAACATGAATGTGATACATAGTGGCCCTGGTTTCAACCAGGACCAACAGTATCTACTTGATGTAAACTTCACCCCTGATGAGATTGAAGATGCCATGTGGAGCATTCCAAAAGATAAAGCGCCAGGTCTAGATGGCTTCAACAGCGGGTTCTACAGGTCTGCATGGGAGATTGTCATCACCCTCATTCCAAAGGTTGCAAACCCAAACACCCCAGGTGACTATCATCCAATCTCTTGCTGCAATGTTATCTATAAGTGTATCTTTAAGCTCATATGCAAGAAGCTCCACCTTGTCTTGGGATCCATTATAAGCCCCATGCAAGGGGCCTTTATTGAAGGAAGAAGTATCCTCCACAACATCCTCTTATGCCAGGACATAGTCAAGTAATATGGTTGGAATAACTGCTTCCCCAGCTATCTCTTGAAGATTGACCTCAGGAAAGCCTATGATACTCTTGACTGGGACTTCTTACATGACATGTTGATTGCACTCAATTTCCCGAGGAAGTTTACAGAGAGAGTAATGGCGTGTGTCACATCTACTCAATACTCCTTGGTTATCAATAGTAGACCCCTCTCCATTTTCCAAGCTAAGCGAGGAATTAGACAAGGAGACCCTATGTCCCCTCTTCTGTTCGTAATAGGCATGGAATACCTTTTAAGGACACTTAAATTGGCCAGCGAAGAACCAGAGTTTAAATTTCACCCTAGATGCAGCAAACTCAAGCTCAATCACCTTGTTTTCGCAGATGACCCGATGTTGTTTTGTAAGGGTGATCTTCAATCCATCAGTATTATGATCAAGACAATAGACTACTTCTCCTCCTGCTCTGGCCTCAAAGCAAACAACACCAAATCAGGTATTTACCTGGCACGAGTCAGCAACAAATTTAGAGATTAGGCTAAGCAAACCATAAACTACAGTTTTGAGAGCCTCCCAGTCAAGTATCTTGGGATGCCCCTTACATCTAAAAGGTACACAGCCACAGATTGTGAGTATTTGACATACAAAATGACAGCCCAGATAAGAGTCTGGTAGGCAAAAAACCTATCCTACACTGCTCGCTTCCAGCTAGTTAAATTTGTCTTGATGAGTATTACTAATTACTGGTGTCAAGCTGTCATTCTTCCTAAAAAAGTCCTACGACAGGTGAACATAATATGCAGATCCTTCCTTTGGTTTGGTTACGTAGAGTCTAAGAGCCTTGGAAATATTAGCTGGGAAAAAGTGTGCAAGCCAAAGAAAGAAGGGGGTCTTGAAATTAGAGACCTCGAGACCTGGAATCTAGCTGCGGTGGGCAAAGTTGCTCGGCACATTAGCACCCTCAACGAGTCCCTCTGGGTAAAATGGATTCACGAGGTGTACATGAAAGGAGGCAACTGGATACTGTTCAACCCTCCCATCACATCAAGTTGGGTCATCACGAAACTATGCAAGGTCAAGGACAAACTGTTGAGGTGGATGAACACTCCGACATACTCTATTACAAAAGTATACAACGACCTCGGGGGAGGAGGCAATAGAGTAGGATGGGACCACTTTGTATGGAACAGATTAACCACTGTCAGAAGCAGGTTCATAGGGTTGGTTGGCGTTCAACAACCGTCTGAAAACAAAATTTCGCCTAAAGATTGCTGGGGTCGTTGATACTGACACTTGCCCGATTTGCGAACTGGAAAATGAAGCAGTGAATCATCTTTTCTTCCAATGCCCATTTAGTCAGAAATGTGTAGCTAAACTGACGGAATGGTATGAGACTAACAGCAAGATTAAGACTCTGGAAGATACCCTCAGGAAGAACCGCCTAGCACGACACAGAAGAAAACAATTTGAGGCCACTCTCTGCAACCTCATCTATGCAATTTGGAGCGCCAGAAATGACGCCGTGTGGAACTACAAAGTTCCATTGGTTAACCAAGTGGTTGACAGCGTCAAGGACGCCTCGGAGATCAGATTCAAATTCCTAGCGTCCTTGAGATCTGATCCAACGTGAAGCTCATCTACTGCTTTTGTCTCTCTGTTCGGTGTCTTGGTATTCGGATGCTTCTCCAACTCTCTAAACTCAAGAGCGTGTCATCACAACATCTGTTGTCTTAGGACTCAACCGTGTGTTCTTGTCCTTTTTACAGGTTGTATTTAGGCTAGTTGCTTCTTTTTTTGTTTACTTTGACTCTTTTGTTTTGTCTTGTCAAGTGGGATGTCCTCCTGGCATAGATAGTTTTGATGTTGGCTTGCCGTGTGTATAGCTTTTTGAGGTTTTCCTCTTACCTCCCTTGCACATGAAGAGGGACACATTGAAACCTTTCCTAAAAGGTGGGCTCTGTGTTCACACTGATGCAATCAAGGGGAGATAAGACGGAATCCTAAGGGTCTTTGTTGCCTTGTATCCCTTTTTTTGATTGGGTAATACAAAAATCATTTCCTCAAAAAAATAATAATAAATTAGACGACTAATACGAGTAATAATATACTATACAACTAATATTATACTAATAATACACTAAAACTACTAATAATAATACTAATACTACTACTACTACTACTACTACTACTAATAATAATAATAATAATAATAATAATAATAATAATAATAATAATAATAATAATATTATTATTATTATTATTATTATTATTATTATTATTATTAATTACGACCAATTACTCTAATACAAACTACTACGACTAATTGCATACTATAATATATTAGTACTACACTAATACGACTTTTTTTTTGTGTAAACACTAATATGACTAATAATGCACTAATACGAGTAGTAATATATTATACAACTAATAATATAATAATAATATACAAATACAACTAATACAAGTAATAATATATTAAAACAAGTAATAATATACTAATACAACTAAAAAAATACTAATACTACACCAATACGACAAATACTACACTAATACAACTCATAATAATAATAATGATGATGATGATGATGATGATGATGATGATGATGATGATGATAATAATAATAATAATAATAATAATAATAATAAAATAGCTTCTCTCAGCTGCGATTACAGTGCAACCACTTTAAGCGCTAGTCTCTTTGATTCCTCACCGGAATTCGGCCATGGGCAAGAGAGGCCGGCCACCCAAAGTGAAGGCGGTGCTCCGTGTGCAATCTGAACCCTCACGTGAGTCTTCATCCTCACCAAAGAGAGATCTCTTTCAAGCTGCATAAAAGGTTTTCTCCAATACTTCAGGGCTCCGCGCTAATACAGATAAATCTACAATCTATTTGGTTGAGATAGATACAACTCTTAAAGATGATATTCGAGACATTTCTCAATTTGCTCTTGGCACACTCCCGTTCAGATACCTAGGTGTTCCTCTTTCGTTTAAACGCCTTGGCATTGCCGAATGTGAGCAGTTGGCTGATAAAATGACCAAGCGCATCAGTTCTTGGCAGCGTAAGCACCTTTCCTATGCTGCCAGACTACAGCTCATCAACTCAGTCTTGATAGGGATTACTTCTTATTGGTGCCAAATTTTTATTATTCCGAAGAGAGTAATCAACATTGTGAATTCCATATGTCGTTCTTTTCTCTGGTTTGGGGTTGCACACTTACCCAAACCTGGCAACGTTAATTGGAAGGCAATTTGTACTCCTAAGAAGGTAGGTGGCGTTGGTATGTGCAACATCCATCTTTGGAATCAGGCAACGGTTGGCAAAATCGCGTGGCACATTTATACGATGATGGAAACCTTATGGGTTAAGTGGGTTCATGGAGTATATACTAAAGGTGCATAGTGGGAGATTTTTAACGCGCCAGTTACAGCTAGCTGGACTATAAAGAAGCTTTGTCAAGTAATAGCTCTTTTGAGGCCATGGGTATGTAAGGATGAATACTCCATCAAGGAGGTATATGAATCAAATTTGAGGAATAGCCCGAAGGTACAATGAAGGCATCTAGTTTGGAATAGACTATCTATACCAAAAACTAGATTTATTTGTTGGTTAGCTGCTCATCAAGGACTCAGAACAAAGAACAAGTTAAAGCATATTGGGGTGGTAGATAATGACTCGTGCTTTTTATGTGGCATTCACTCTGAAACATACACTCATGTTTTCTTTGAATGTCCGTTTAGTCTTTTATGTGTGGCAGGAATCAAGGGTTGGACAGGAATAGTGTTGAAGCCTTTTCCTCGTATGGACTTTAGAAAGTATGGGCTCTCCCGATTAAAGTAACAAGTCATGACTGCAGGGTACGCCTCCATTATATACCTTATATGGCATTACAGGAATGAGGCAATATGGAATCACTTTGTGCGATCTCCTCAATGTATTGTTGACATGATTAAGGAGGATGTATCTCAAAGATGTCAAGTGGTGAATATCAATCTTTTGAAGGAGAATTGATCCATCGTGCTGGTTACTCTTATAAGCCTGCATACTATACCAGTTTGTTGTTTTGAATCTGTTCTGAACTGGCAGATGTATCAATCTTGCAATCAGCACGTGCTGATTCATTGTATAAGCTTTGTGCTTGTTTTATAGTTTTTTGTATAGCTTCGGACATCAGCTGACAACCTCTGTCGGCTCATGTTAGGCCTCTTTCTCCTCGTATGCACATGAAGAGTGGGACGGGGAAACCCTTCTTAGAAGGTGGGGCCTCATTTCCACACTGATGCAAATAAGGTAAGCTGAGTTCCCCTGCCTGATGTATTCTGTTCTTTACTGGTGAATGAAAAACTATTTGCCAATAATAATAATAATAATAATAATAATAATAATAATAATAATAATAAATGGTAGGAGTGTTAATTATGCTATAAGTTCAATAACATAGGTTAGAATATTACTATCTATAGATGGCCTACTGGTTGGAGTGTGGATATATGTGTAAGCTGATTGTTGAGGTGTTGGGCGCCATGTGGGCGTGTAAGGGTTGACACGTGGGGTGACATGGGCGCCATGTGGGTTCCACGTGGGTATGATGTGGCATATTTATTCAGCCATTTTTTTTCGACCAACCTGGTGGTCGGAATCTGGTCGGAAATGTGGCTAGAAATTTTTAAAAAAACCTTTTCTTGTCATTTAGGATAAATTCTAAAATAGTGTTTTCTGACTAATTACTAGTAGGAAATTAGTCGGAAATTTCCTACTATTTTCTGACTAACTTGATAGTCGGAATTTCCGACTAATTTTCCGACTATTTTTCTAGTTAAGTGAAATTTCGACCATTCTGAACCGACTATCCCAAATAGTCGGAAATCAGTCGGTGTAGCTCTATACCGACTGATTTCCGACTGTTTTGGGCAGTCAAAAAGTTGTTGTTTTTTTGTAGTGTTCCCTTAAAAAGTATGAAAACTTTTATTAATACTTATATTAACAACTTAATTTTTCTTATTAAGAATACAATATTGTCTAAAATTCTCTATCTGTTTCATAAGATTATTATAATTTTATACTAATAACATGTAAATACATCTCTATTTTAAATTTATATCTATACATACATTTATATATACTAACAACTTTGTGCTTGCACAAGTTTCTATACTAGTATATACCATTTGTTCTCCGGCTTAATTTATCTTTTTTTTATTTTTTATTTTTGGGCATAACCTACCTATAATATCCACTAAAACACGCAATATATTTTATTTCTTTCCAACATTAAAACTTAAATTTATTCTACTAATATTGGATATGGCATCACCTATAATATCCCACTAAAATACCAATTTTCCATTTTCTTTAATCTTTGTATCATTTGTTAAAGTATATTCCCTTTGTCCACTCATTTGCATCAATTTTTGTTTTAATTCGTCTTACTCATTTTGCATTATTTCTAATTTTAGGCAATGACTTACCATTTCTTTTAACCTCATTTATACATTTTATCTCTTTTTTATTTTCATCCACATAATTCATTCTCTTTTTTCATTTATTATCTATATGTGAGTCGTCCATATCAGAGAAAGAGAAGAAAATATATCATTTTATAATCTTGAGGAGTAACCCCTACTACTACTAATTGATTTTAGTAGTAAATCTCATTTGGGTTTGTAAGTGGGTTACAATCTCCTCTTTGTTTGGATTGTCCAAATCTATTTTCTAAATTCTAACACCATTCCATGAGTAGCAATCTCATGGGGGGGGGGGGGACACTAGATAATTATCTTATAAGCAATAATTTACCATTTCACAATTTTAAAATTGATGTATTTTTTCAGAAAACTCTCAAATAACAAAGTAAAACTGTCATAATTTGTTTAAGACAAAAGAGTAATTTTTAAGCATTGATATTCCAACTCATATCATGAAATCATTACGGAATGATGACGAAACATGACTAAAAAAATGAAAGCGAATAAACTCAATCTTTATTCGCAAAATCAAAATCAAAATCAAAATCAAAGAATAGGGTAAAAATAAAAAGTAGTACACAAACTAGTTTAAAACAAAAGTCCAAAGTAGAGAATGAAATTCCCCAAGAGTAAGGGCAAATAGGCAAATTGTAAAATGATGAAAAAATGGAAGTATTCATGCAACGTAAGAGTTGCATGTCTTGGAGTTGGCTACTCATTCCTTTGTCTTATATTAAATTATAATTAGACGGCCAAATGCCCAAATAAAGTTAAATTACATTAAATTAAAAAGGTAGAAATTATAAAATGACAACACATACTATCAATGGATTATGATTAGAAAACACATACATAAACACAACATTTCATTTAACAACTGTCCGAACACGTGTACGACATGGTTGCCCCATCTTCTTCACTATCATTGATTTGGCATTCATCATACATCTTATTATTAGTGGCCTTAATTATTTTACTTCTCTTTATTATTATTATTATTATTCAAATTCTAAACCTCACTCCTATCACCTTTGTAAGAGTCAATGCAATTAAGAAAACAAAACATCAAGTCAACATATTGGCCCCACATTCTATATTGATTGACCATTTGATTCACTATTAATTAATCATTGAAACTAATTTTTATTTTATGGGTTCAACATCTATCATACTTTTTATCATCTACTATACTTACCACATTTGACCTTTTACGTAATTTAATTTTATTTTGATCATTTATATTTTGAAGTATGCATATCTAAAAACTATAAAAACTTAATATTATGAAAATATGCGATTAGACGATTTAAACAAGACCTTACTTGCCTATATTTTTTCTAACACATTAGCTGCAATATATATAATAAGCTTACGAAGAATTGTGTCAATATCGTTATGTAGCGAGTATTTCAGAACAGAGGAAGTATTAAGCAATATTTCATCTGTTCCATTATATTTGCTATATTTTACTTTATACGCAATTTAATGTGTTATTTTGACTTTTATATATTAAACTATACAAATTTAAAAATTATTAAAAAACTTAATATTATGAAAAACGGTTCAAATAAGATTCCACTTGACTATATTTTTTCTTACACATTAGCCGTAATATATAAATTAAAATAAGCTTGAACGTTATGTAGAATCAATAATTGTAATATAGCAAGCATTTCAATACAGAACAAGTATACATTACGAAAAATTAGAGAAAAAGATTGTAATGCTTTTCTAGTTTTCTAGCTATTTTATTCAGAAAATCGAACACTAGAAATGAGAAAAATTAGGAAAATGATGAAATAGGAAACCCTGACCTTTTATATTTGTGATATTTGTGAAAGGTACTTTACTAATATACATATATTTTTACCTCAAAAAAAAAATATAACATATATTTTAAATATTTTGAATCTTTTGCACTTTAGTGTGATTTCAACTAAATTCATCTAAATCATACTACAATAATAAAATTGTCTTACTTGTTTCACACTCTTTTTATTCTTTTGAATTTGTAATAATTGAGCAAAGCGGCTTTATCAATTTATAGTGAAGGAAATAGCCGGGCAAAAACCAAATAAATGAAAATAATATATGAATGAGATAATCTGATAGAATGACTTTGTGGTTGAAAATATAACAAATAAAAAATATGAAACCACAATTAAAATTAGAAGTACCACTCAAATTAAAATAAAAAATTGGAAAATTTAATGAATTTTTTTTAAAAAAAATTTCATTTAAGTTGTCATTTAATCATCATGTCTCAATCTTATGTACGTACAATCGTTTAACACTATCAATTTCATTTACGACTGTTATATGCTTTATACAAATACTACAAAATCTGTATAAAAATATATAAAGACATCAACTTAGATGAAATGTTTCAATCTTTAATTTCAAAAATTCAATGTACAAGTATTTAAATAAAAGAAATGCCAACAAGTTAGCAGCATAATTACGCACCATGAAATATGTAGAAACTAAAGCAAATGCACAATGAGTTTTAAGGGACAACCAACATGGCTTCTTAATATTGTTTTTAATGCATAAATGATGGGCTGTGGACGATTGTCCCTCTTGCCCACTTCTAATTTGAGCAAGCTTTAAATTACAACATTAAAGTGTTATTTTTGTATTTGTTATCAAAATGGTGATCAATGTATCATTAAAATGTCGTTAATATGTGATGAAATTTGCAAACCTTTCATATACATCATAACTTGCATTTATTTGGGTTTTAAGCCCTCATTGCAACTCACAATATGATAAATAACACAAAAATAATTTTCATCCTTTTCTATTGTTACTAAAAAAATTGAGTAAAATTTGAATATTTTGGTGTTCTGTGCCTAATAGTATTGTACAAACTACTAATATTTTATGAAACTGTTTTATCTAGGACCATCCCTTAGAGGGGGTCCAATACTTTAATGTTTAATAGTTAGGGGCCTATAACATAGTATATTTAATAATTAGGGGTTCATAATATTTAATAATTGAAAAACTGAATCAGTAGGAAAAGCCGACTTGACTTTTTCTTCTGGGCAAAGTATTGATCTGCCAAGTCGGCTTTAGGCACATTCTTTGGAAAGCCGAGTCGACTTTTCCTGCTGATTCGGTTTTCCAATTTCCTTTTGTTCTATCCTTTGAACCTTTTTTGGACCTTGTATTTTTAATACATTTTGTCTCACTACTATTTGTAGTACTTGGTGATAATACTTAGGATTTAATATAAACTAAATGTTCAACAAAATGAACTGTACATAGTGTTTCAATCATACTTATTTTCAAGTAAACCTTGCAACATATATATATATATATATATATATATATATATATATATATATATATATATATATATATATATATATATATATATATATATATATATATATATACATATATATATATATATACATATATATATATATATATATATATATACAGATATATATATATATATATATACAGATATATATATATATATATGTATATATATATATATATATATATATATGTATATATATATATATATATATGTATATATATATATATATATGTATATATATATATATATGTATATATATATATATGTATATATATATATATATATATATATATATATATATATATATATATATATATGTATATATATATATATATATATATATATATATATATATATATATATATATATATATATATGTATATATGTATATATATATATATATATATATATATATATATATATATATATGTATATATATATATATATATATATATATATATATATATATATATATATATATATATATATATATATATGTATATATATATATATGTATATATATATATATATATGTATATATATATATATATATATATATATATATATATATATATATATATATGTATATATATATATATATATATATATATATATATATATATATATATGTATATATATATATATGTATATATATATATATATATATATATATATATATATATATATATGTGTATATATATATATATATATATATATATATATATATATATATATATATATATATATGTGTATATATATATATATATATATATATATATATATATATATATATATATATATATATATGTATATATATATATATATTTATATATATATATATATACACACACACACACACACACATATATATATATAGATAGGTGCGAACAGTTCTTATGTATGAACTGTGTAAACATGTTACTTTCTGGCGAAAAATATTACAAATTTTTTCATGGAATTTTTTTTGATTGAAAAGTATTACGTTTTTGTCAAAAAATAACTTTTCTAAAAGTGTTACTTTTACATCAATAAATGTTACTTTTTGACCATAAAAATTTCAAGTGGACATTTAGTAATCATGTTACTCGATGGGGTTTTAGGATACCTCAAGTAGGGGTTTAAAATACCTCAAATAGACATTTAGTAAACCTCACGTAGACAATTAGGATACCTCAAGTAGGGTTTTAGGGTTGTGTATGTAGTTTGTATGCTTGCAATGTTGAGATTTAGGGTTTCTTAATTAGGCATTTAGGATACATCAAATAAATATTGAGAATACCTCAAGTTGGGGTTTATAGTGTGCGAAGGGGGGTTTCAGTACATCTAATAAGGTTTTACCACTTGCTAAGTTGGTGCTTAAAATATAACAATCAAGTTAGGATTTATGTAACTCAAGTAGAGGTTTAGGGAGTGTCAATTAGGGGTTTAAATTACCTCGAGTAGAGATTTATGGTACCTATTCAAGTCGTGAATAAGTGTATATGAAGTAGGGATTAATAGTATTTCAAGTGTCCAGTAGGGGTTTACAAATTCTAAGTTAGGGTTTAGATCATACCATGTTGCTATTTCAGAGAACCTCAAGCAGGGGTTAAGGTCCCAAGTATATATATTTTACTATTGCATTTGCAAATTGTTAATCATGTTTTTTTTTATATAGAATTTAGTTATTTGGCATCGTAAAGTCTATTAGCTCGATGGGTAGAGCATTATGTAATTGCGCAAAAGATGTAGGTTCGACTCCTACATAAGACTATTATTGCTCATAATTTTACATTAATTACATTTTTAGTGACAAGATTATCTCTCCCCTACTCGAGGCATACTAAAACACTACTTGGTATAATAAATGTCCACAATTGAGATACCCTAAAACACTAATTGAGGTATCCTACACGTTTACTTGAAATATACTAAATGTCTACTTGAGGTATCTTTAACCCTTACTTGAGGAATCTTAAATGCCTATTTAAGGTATACTAAATGCCTACTTAACATATTGTGAACCCCCTACTTGACGTATCCTAAATGCCTACTTGAGGTATCTTAAAATCCTACCGAGTAAACGTGCAGTTACACAAATTAGTATTATGTTTTTTTAATTAATCTGAAAGACATCTCTTAGGAGATCGACTGTGATTATTATTATTATTATTATTATTGTTATTATTATGAATATTTATAATGTTATTATGACTAGACAAAAAATAATTGGTTGTTAATGTGGAAGTGTATAGGGGTGTTTTGGTAAGAAATGGGTCCCCTTTTCATAAATGCACCTTTATAAAGGATGAGTTACACCACAAAAGTATCACACTTGAGTTCTTCATTGAATTTGCCCCTTCAAGCAAATCACCTCCCTTCTCTCTCTCTCTCTTCTCCTTCACCAATAAATCTCTTCTTCCTTTTAAGGAACTCTGGCTCCTTCAATATTCTGCAAACACAAGGTATTCTACTCCCTTCATTTAAAGCATTTAATAATATTATGTCTTAATTAGTCAAAATCTTCATAAAATATCAATATATATTTCTAAGTTTCTCAATGTTGTTAAAAACAAGTCTTACTTTCAGTTTTCATTTATTTATTATATGTAATCATCACATGTTGGATGACTTAATTATATGTTTATCATATAAATTCAATATTATTATTTACTTGCATGGCAAACTCTCTTTCTACTCCAAATGGGAATTTTCTTAATTTTCTTTTATATAAATTATGATCTCTCGAACAACTGTAATTCTGATTTATCATTTCTCCAATCTTATTACATGAACCAAATATGCTAATCTTTCTATATCCACTCATCTTCAAAATTCGCAAGCAAAATTCTAATTAAAATTAATTAGTCTATTTTTGCTTTTAAATTATTTGCAAATAATACTCTCAACGTACACTTGCTAATTGACTCAAAATATTCAACTATTATTTAATTTTATATACCCGGGATACTTAACCATATATACACTACACATTATTTTCAATCGGCTGTTTTTGGTATTTTGAATCAATGAACAATACTTGAAAATGTACAAAGTTAAGTATTTTACTTCCTCTTATTCACTCTAAACATCTCATTTTCTCATTTTCTTATTTAGTGAAGTCATCGTAAATGTCTTATTTCTATTTTGGGTATGTTAACTTTATCAAAATACTTTTTTCTTTCACATGTGGTCCCATTTAACCACCTAAAAAATGGTGAAAAGTCAAATGAAATACGTTAGGATGAAGAGGAGGGAGTAATACTTAGATATACAAGTTTAAATAATAGTTGGAGGTATTGTGAGTTAAATGAGCAATAGTTGAGAGTATTATTTACTAATTTTCCTTATATTTCTACACTGTAATATGATATTTAACACACAAATTCTTGTAAGGGACGGTCTCTTTAAAAGACCATTTCTAATTGGACCGACACATTATGTATTTTTAAAATATTGTATATAGGCATTAAGGATATGGTAAGTAGGCATTAAGGATCATATAAGTAGACATTGAAAATACGATAAGTAGGTATTAATCTTTAATGGGTTGGATTTAAGATAACTCTCTCAAGAAACTAGCTATATTTAACGCTATCCTTTCTCCAAATTCCTAGATATCCAGACCCAGTGATGGACAAGGTGAACTCAACGATTGGCCTAGTACGGACAAAATCCGATCAGCTAGTTGAAACAGTGGCGGCAGCCATGGCAGCGATGAAATCCTCGCCGTCGACCGACGGGACATCCAACGCCGCCATGGGGCCAACAGCAGAAGGTTCTAGAAAATCAAGCCGTAGAATAACTTCACCAGGAGGAACAAGGAACAGTAGCAGCAGACACTACAACAGTCACATAAGGAAGACAAGAAGCGCTCAGTTAAAACTAGACATTGATGATCTTAGCAATGGTGCGGCACTCAGTCGAGCCTCAAGTGCTAGCTTGGGTCTCTCTTTCTCCTTCACTGGCTTCAATCTTCCTCCTGAAGATATTGCTGATTCTAAGCCTTTTAGTGATGATGATGACATTCGTAAGTACTACTTAATTCCTCCGTATTTATCACTTTTTTTGGAAAAATTACAAAATACTATCTAATCTATAGCGCTTTTTGTAAAAATTTTCATAATCTATTTTTTTTTTTTTGCAAAAAATCTATAGATTAGGTAATTTTTTGTAATTTTTTTTTTTTATAGTTTAACAATACTTGTGTTATTTTTATCATTGACAAAAAGTAACTAAACAGTTCTCTATTTTATCCCTACTTAATCTTCACTCATTAGAATATCATAAATAGACAAAAATACATTAAAAGTAATTTTTCTGAATTCTTGTATCAACGTGCAAATTATTCAGAGCAGAGGTAGTATCTTAATTTCTAATTTTGAAGGATTGCATGATAATAAACTCAATTATACTTCGTATTATGATAATAAATTATATTAATTCAATTCTTGGTATTTTGATAATAAACTCAAAATACATTCAGTTATCATTTAACTCAATAAAGTTTTAGTATTATAATAATAAATTATATTAATTCTAGAAATAAAACGCATTTGAATAACTCTGAAATCAATAAAAAATAATCATCTCAAATCAATTATATTAATAGTTAAATTTATTAGCATCGAATTTCCATTTAGAATTCTAGTTTTATTTATTTTAGTGGCTTTTTTAAATTAAATAATTAATCAATTATTATTTATTTGCTAATAATAAATTAACGTGAATTATGAATTTTTATCCAAGAAAAGAAAATAGGTGAAAAAAGTATGCTGGAACATACTATCAATCTTTTAGGTGACAGCTTGTGCATGGTATGACAAAGACTAGCTACTACCATTAGGATTTTACAAAAAATAAATAAATAAATAAATAAATAAAATAAAAAAGCTAATTTATTTTCCCACTTATTTTATTTTATTTTATTTTGTATACAAGTAGAATATTCATACTTTTTCCCTTTAGGTGGGTGAAGCCAACAACATTATCTTTTTCACTACTTATACTTTTTAAAGTAATTATAATTGGAATAAAACATATATAGAAGAGATTAAGGTTTTCCTAATGAGAAAATTAATCATGTTAATCATAAAGTTAGCCATCTTGTTGCTTAGAAATTAATGCCTAGAAATTAAGTTTGACGTTACAACGTTTAGGAATTTATATGAAAAGGGCGTATTTTATATTGTACATGCAATAAGAAATTGAGAGTTAATATAGTTTCTACTTGATTTTGAAATTTCATAAATAATAAATTTTATAAAATACGAAAAATTCATAAATTATTAATTGTCTAGATAATAGTTTAATTATATAATTGTTTTATTGGAACTTTTTTTCATTTTCTATCTTTTTGGTGTGTGTAAATAACTTGTACTTCTAATTAAAAGGCATGTAAAATCAAATAGTGATGAAAGTTGATGTTTTTAAAAATATTCATAAAAGAAAAAATCTTTATAATTTAACATTAAAATTGAGAAGCCATAAATATTCGTAAGAAATTGCTACTAATAGGGATATTTCTCTTCATAACATATTACTTTACAATATATCAATATTAATAATAACCTTATAAGCACAAGCATATACAAAGTATTTTATAATTTTAAGTAAGAAAGATATCTAATTGGCTAAAGTAGATGATAACGATTATAAAAGTTGGAGTACTAGGCAATTGGTGGGCAGCAATATTTGATCATAAATTTGTAATTAAAGAAAGTCCTTTTTAGTGATTAATAAACTTTTCTTTTCTATCAATATTAATTCGACTAAAGACGTTATCAAAGTATGATTTAAATTATATAACTAATTATTTCTTGATTTTTAATTAAAGATAGTTTATTGAAAAAAATAAATTGAAAAAGTTACGATGTATTTGCAGTAAAACATGTGTATAAAGAAAATTATATATATATATATATATATATATATATATATATATATATATATATATATATATATATATATATATATATATATATATTAAAAAATTAAATAGATGCTAATGATAAGCTTACCATATTTTCTATGTTTATATTGTAAATTGTAACTATAAATATTTTTAAAACTATTAACACATGATTAATTCTCTTCAAATATATTATTTTATATTTCATTTTCATTTTTCACATATATATGTATATTTTTTGACTTTGTTTTTTATATAATCAACCAAGGATTTTATATGTTTCACTTTTTTTTTAGAAAATAAGCTAAAAAGCTATTTGATTGTCACGTGGCTAATTAATTTATATTTTAGAGTATGGTATGATTTAGTTTTGTGGGTGATATTAAATCACAAAGCACAATTTTGTGATTGGTTTTTTAATGTCCTAAAAAAAAACCCTACAGTATTCGACTAAAGTGGAGGTCATGTTAATTAGTAGCTCAAACGCTTTTGTGGTATTTCTATCCAATCTTAAATATTATAATGAGTAATAATTAAAAAAATTCGACAAAAACATATTTTACGATGGACGAATAATATTACAATGTAAAGCCGTTAGGCCCGTTACTGTTTAGCTTTGGTGCGCAGCTTAGTAAAATCAGAGTATTACCTAAAGTCATCTTGAATATTTATGTAAATTTTTTTTTTTGAAAATAAATATTTAGATAAAGTTATGATAAGAGTAATCCCAAGTTTATATTATATTAATTAGTTTAAATTCTAATGAAAAAAGAGAAAAATCTATTAATTTAGAAAATATTTTTTAAAAATAATTCTATTATTGCTTAAAGACGCCACAAAAATAAAAATATATCAAAAATATGCTAATATAATGGGATCCTTTAAAATTGAGAGCTCCAAACAAGTGCTTTTAAAACCTGTCTTAAACTATAATACTATAATGTGTTTGACAAATGTATAACACTATAATGTGTTTAGCAAATGGCTAATAATTGATAGTTGATAATTAATAGCTGATTACAATGGTTGATTTGATCAATTAATTTCATCAACTACTTTGACCAACTAATTTTAACATAACAGTGGAAAAAAACTTGTATTATTAACTGATTTATGACAATAAGTTTCAGTCAACTAATTAATCAAACACTAGCTAGTATTAAATAATCACAAATTCTTATGAGAGACGGAGAACGTCTCTAATTGAGTCGACCCATTATATATTTTTTTTAGAATATTGTAAATAGGCATTAAGAATGATATAAGTAAACATTTAAGATATAGAAAGTAGGTATTAAGGATAATGTAAATAAACATTAAGAATACGGTAAGTACGCATTAATCTTTAATAGATTGAGCATGAAAAACGTCTCTCAAAGAGACAATCTCTTAATAGACTAGCTGTTAAACAATTTGACTAATAATCAACTTGTACTTAAATAAGTTGAAAATATCGAATAATCTATTTTGCCAAACATGATAGAGTTAGACTATAGTACAATGTTTGGTAAATGAAAGGCTAGTCCAAATTTATATTGTTTGATGTTAAAGAATGGAGTGAGAGTAATACATAAAGGAAAGTAAAGGAAGGAAGAGGTTGATGGGAAGCCACCAAACACGAAAGGCCATCACTTTGCTTTAATGTGAAATAAGCAATTACAATTACAATTACTAGGCCAACTAAGACTGGGAGGAGGGCCCCATTGTTGTGGACGTTAATCTAAAATAAACCTATCCAGATTACAGCAACAAAACTGGTGGTTCTCTTTCTTCCCTCTTTTAACGTTCACTCGATCACTTCTGGCCAACAATTTCTAAGTTTCTACATGGATCACTCAAATTTTTTTAAATATTTTATATATTAGATAATACTCCTATATGCATACTTCTCTTTTTATGTCACGTAATATGAAATTTCTTTTCTTATAATTTCCCAATAATAGTCCTCAATGGCTACAAACGGTGTAAATTAGCAAATTTAAAAGGACTGAGGAGTAAATAATTATTAAACCTAATATTTTAAAACATAAAATAGAGTAAAGATATCAAATCACATTTGGGTAGAGTTTGAGTCATGTCAACTATTTTTATTAGGATTATTAACACTTAAAATAAATTTAAATAAATAATGTAAAACAGAATTGATAAGAAGTCAAAAATAAAAATACGTTTGAAATCTATAATAACGTATAAGATATATTAATTCAGCTAATTTTCATCTGTAAATACATAAGAATCTCAAATAAATTCATTTATACTATAAGTTTTGTCATTGATCTGAGCCTAAGTTCTATAAATTTATTTAAAACTATTAGATTTTATGTTTAGAGCTTGTAATACTTGATCCCTAAAAAAAAAAGTGGTTGATTTGCAAAACAAAATAAAACCTAGGAGTAGCAAAGAATATTGTAAATGAAAGAAGCAGCCATGAGCATGGGGCATGGGCCACAAGAGATAGTGGTGTTTGTTTTCCTCCTCAAGTGGTTAGTCATACTCATGAGCATCACCGTTAGAATTTAGTATTGACTTGGACATCTCTTTGCCTATCCCATATTTCTATATTTTCCATGCTTCTTCTTCTTTGACTTACGTCACATATACTAACTTTTCTTAATTCTATAAGTACTTCTATTCGTTAAAAATTAATTATTGGCTGTTAATTAGTAATTAAGTAGTTAAAAAGTTAAATTTTAATGAAAAAATTTATTTTTAGTTGGCATGTTTTGTATGAGACCGTCTCACAATGAGACAACCTCAAAACAAATAGCTTATAACTTAAAAGTTTCCATTATTCGGCTATTTAACCCAAATATGAGATATGTCTCATAGTGAAACTGTCTCATTCAAGAATGTGTGATTTTTAATTGGTTTTTATTTTTAGTTTAAAAGTCATTTTAATAAATATTGCCAGAAACTATCCCCAGCAGCTAGCAAGTGAGCATATAAAAACAGTGTGATTGTTAGTATTTGTATAAAGTGATTAATTGAGGTTTACTACGCTGTAATGTCTGTATTCTCCAAGTGGTTGTACATAAAACAAAGGTTGACCTTATCCTGAAATGTTGGTAGAAATCATCCCCAGCAGCCAGCCTGACTTTTTTGTTTTTTTGTTTTTCATAAAAAAATTCAAACCTACTAAATTATGAAATTATCATCATCATATTCAGTGTATGCTTTCTACAGATATTCAGAAACAGATTCGATAATCCGATGTTTACCCAACTTAGTAGCCTAACCCGACTTGACCCGACATTATCATACCCAGTATATCACTCACCACTTTCTTTAATTTCATTCTTACTTTTTAGTTCTATATTAATTTTATTTATTCACACAATCCATTCCCTAATTATTTATTATTAAATATTCATCTTCTCTCCAAAAAGTACTCTCTTAATTTGTCTGTGATGCTAATTCTGAGGAACAAAGTAGTATGCACATCTCTCGTTCCTTTCTAGTTGGAGCAAAATGAGAGTAGTAGATAAAAACAAAGCCGTCTTAAAAAATTTGGAGGCTCTATGCATAACTTTTATTTTGCACCTTATTAATAATAAATATATTTATTCTATTAATAATCTTAACATATTTTTTTATTTATTTTTTCACATACGAGAGAAAAAAGGGTCGTATGCGATCGATCACCTTACACACTCTCAAAGACTCCTCTAGATAAAAAGTCATAAAATAAGACATGCCCATTAAGATGATCAGGTCGTATACCACGTTCAAAGACCGTACTTACTATTGCATGAAGTGATATCATTACTTCATGCAACAGTAAATAAGGTCGTTGAAAGTGATATGCCCCATTTCATGCAAACAACCAACATGGAGCTACTAATTAAATAGGATTAATAATAACTAGTCGTCTTGAAATTAATCCTAATAAATAATAATAATAATAATAATAATAATAATAATAATAATAATAATAATAATAATAATAATAATAATAATAATAATAATAATAATAATAATGTTTCGGTAATAAAACGAGGAAGTGGAAAACACTTGAAACACTGTAAGTGGAAGCGTTATCAGGAGCGGCAATTCGTGGAAGGAAGCGACTTGAATTCCTGCGAAACAACACGTTAGCCTTGTCCGGGGGTGATCTCCCGGAAAACCCCTCTGACGCTCAAGTTAGAACGTGGATATGATAATATGTAATAAGTGATTATAAACTGAATGCAAGATATAGCGGTTGATGTTACAGAATTTTGGTAGGCTAATGGAGTTGAAAAGGAAGTAGAGAACAAATAAGGCTCTTGTAGATGATTTTTCAGATGATCCCTTCCCTTCTGATGTTGGCCTCTATTTATGGTGGTAAAGAAAGGAGTTATCTCAGAGAAGAAGGTGGATTATCATGGGCAATAGTGGGCGGTTATTAGCACAGAGTAAGGAGAACCATAAGATGAGGGAAGAGTGGGGAGTTGAGTCAACTTGATGGTTATTTCCTTAGGGGAAGTTAGGGTTTTTGGGAAGTTACCTATCAGAAGGGAGTTAGGGCATTTAGAGGTAACTAGCCCATGGGCCATTTAAGGAAGATGAGGAATTTAGAAAAAAGGCCGTTGACCGAAAGTCAAAGTCAACACGAAAGGTCAAAGGGTAATAAGGTAATATGACGTTAATAATTTAAACAAATAAATAAGTTAGATAAATGATACCATGACAAATAATAATAATAATAATAATAATAATAATAATAATAATAATAATAATAATAATAATAATAATAATAATACAGTTGGTAATAAAGACAATGGAATACTATTAATAACACTTGTAGAATTAAAACATTTCAGACGTCCACTCAACTTAGATTTGATTCAAATGTCACAAAACTAACAAGCAGATCCAATCTTCTAGACTATCCAACATTACTTATAATATAACCAAGCTGTATCAGCCCCAGGTGGGTCTTATTTTATTTATTTTTTTATGGATCATATAATTAAGCATTATCCATATTATTATTATCCTTTTAATTTCCTGATATCTATTTTCATTATTCCTTTGTTTTGATAAGGCTAAATCCTATCATTACACCATTACTCCTACTACTACTACTCTAAGCTCTACCCAATATCACATATTTGATCAGATGGTTCGGTTTCTTTGAACAAGTATTAAAGAGAGTTGACGTGTTTTTAAAGTAAATATGGATTTTTAATAATAAATAATTAAATAAAGAGAATAAATTGTGTTGATGAAATTAAAAGAAAATTAAAATATATGGATGAGATTAAAAGAAAGTGGTGCATCATTATTCTAAAATAGAAGTAACGCAAAATGAATGGAATAAATCGAAATAACAATCATTGCTATATGAGTAGATTAAATGGAGTATTTGTACTTTCTACTTGCAAATTGCAATTTAGAAAAACAAATTCCATTCCTTAAAACTAATTTTGTAGAAGTAGTTCCTGAAGAAACACTTTTCAGAAACAGAATTGTTTGACCTTATTTTTTAAAACATGAGTTTAGAGAAATTACAGAAATAATTTTTGTTATTTTTTTTTTCTACTTTAATTTGTCGATATTTGAGTTTTTTGAGCAATCCTGTATAATTAAAAATAACTAAAATTATATAATTGACAATGTCATTAAATTAAATGACTAGTATATATTGCAAAAATAAATAGATATCAGTATAGGCATCAAGTAATTTGATTGGTATCCATTACAACATAACATAATAAAGAGTTTAGCCTATACAACAAATTTATGCAGGATTACATGTTTTAGAATGAGATCTAGTTGTAAGTGAAACAAATCATTTATGATGGAGACAATAAATAGGTTCTAAGACTACAAATACTTTGTCCGTCCTATTCAATTTGCACTAATTATCTTTCTGATCCATTTTACTTAATATGAATCATTTTTATTTTTCGACAATGGTCCAATACTTTTGTTTAATCCCATCAATACATTTTAAGTCTTTTTTAATTTTATCCACACAGTTTATTTATTACCATTATATACTTTTTTTCTTAAAGATATTCTCAATTTTTCTTTGATTCAATTCTAATGGGACAAGTTTCAATTAAGCATCAAAGTTGTAGCTCCCATCAAAAACTAGCATTGTACATCCCAATATATTATCCATCAAACATTATCTACGTGCAATAACAATCAATTATACAAATACATAGACCTTGAATTGCATATTACATCCCAATATATAATCTATGAAGCATGAAATTCTCAATACAAAATTTTGCAATTACCCTGAAATTATTGACAGAGGTTGTCTTTGTGGGAGGGCGAAATTGCAAAGTTGGTGGTGGTGGAGCTTCATAGTCCATATTCCATTTGAGAAAGTAGGCCAAACACACACTTAATTGTATTATTCAAAGGAGTTTGATGGGAGTTGGAGGTTAGGGATGGTAAATTGGTAACTAATGTATTATGAAGTAGACTAGATAGTATGAATGGATTAAAAAAGGGTTAGAAATAGTGTTATAATGATATTGTTATAATTGATAGATAAAAATTGTATAGTAGTAGTATAAAAAAATATAGTAGTAACTAAAATAAAATAACTCAAAAAGTAATACTCCCTCTATTTTCAAATGTTCTTCTTATTTATTTTTTTTTCATAGATCCCAATGCAAACTTTAAAATCAAATAATTTTAATTGTAAAGTTTTAAAAATTCTAAAAAGTTGATATTTAAAAAGTATATACTGAGACGAATCTAACAAGATCCTATATGAATATGTTTTTTCTTATAGATTGATGAGAAGTCGTGGTCAGTTTTTAACAATAAAATTGTAAATTCTATTTGAAAAGAACATATTAAAATAGAGGAACTAGTTAGTTGGCTTTTAATTTTTGACTTTTTGGTAAGTCAAAATGTTGTTTGTTGGTATTTTTTCTAATAAATAGCCAACAGTCAATACTTAAGTTTATCAAATTATGACTTATCCAACTAGTTTGCTAAACAAAAACAGTCAACACTTTCAGCTAGTTTATGGCTGAGTTTAGTTTAAAAGAAAACGGTTTTTGATTGTTACAGCTGAAGATATTGAAGCAGGACCGCGAAAGAAGAGGATCGAAGCAGAACCAACTTGGCCTATCTGTTTGAAGGTATAACAACATTTATAACAACACTATATATCTATGTTGCAGGCAACCCTTTTTCTCGATGTTTGCTGTAAAATATCTGCAACCGAGCATCAATCGATTTCATGAAGTTGAACTGTTGATCGTCATTAGCGTATATTTGATTGAGAAAACGACATAGATTGAGTCACTTACTACCTATCTATCTGAACAGGCCCCGGGTTGGTTGAAGGTTTTAGCTACCACACTCATCAGCGGAATCCCATTGCATTGAACATGGTTTAAGTACATCATGCTCAGGTTCAGTCTTGTACAGATCTTGTTTTGTATGACAGTATGTACAAGACATCTAATTCCCCTTTCCTCGCGAAATATTACTATCAAACAACTACTCGTCAACAAAATTGAATATCATGGGTGTGTCTAGTGGTTGACGGCTTTTCCTTTCACCCTTATGACAAGGGTTCAATTCTCAGCATTACCCGATCAAATAGAAAAAAAGCCAGAACAAATTTCTCATTAATAGACGGGTAGACAATGGTAAGGAAGAGAGGAGTAGCCAAGCAAAATTGGGAAGGAGAATTCATGTGGATGACCATTAAGACTGATCTATTGATTTATGAAATAGATAACCTTTTAAAACTAAAACTATGTTTGGATGGAGGAAAAGAAAGGAGAGGAATTTAAAGGGAAATGATTTCCTTTGTTTGGATAAAAGTTTTAGAGAAGGAGGGATTTGAAAGGAAGAGAAATAGAGGGACAAATGTCCCTAATTTTGTTAATAACCAAATCCTTCCAAGATGAACTTGTTAAGTAGACAATTGTTTATATTCAAACTTTTTTTAAAGCTTTCATTAATATTCAGCTATAGTGTGTATTATTATTGATAGTATTTAATTTATTAAGAATTTGTATACTTTATTTTCCTTTCATTTCCCTTCAGTTTCCTCCTTGTCCAAACAATTCCCTCCTAAAATCTTATCCAAACAGTGTAAGTGTTTGAGATTATTGTCGTTGTTGTAATTAATTAATAATGTGTAAGAATATGTTGATTATGATGGAATATTAATGTAACGTGATTATGCATGACATGTTGCAGTTCAAAGAAGTGACATACAAGGTTATTCTTAAAGGAGTGACTTCTTCTGAAGAGAAGGAAATCTTACATGGGATCACAGGTTCAGTAGATCCAGGAGAAGTTCTTGCTCTCATGGGACCTTCAGGAAGTGGAAAAACGACGCTACTGAACGTGCTTGGAGGAAGGCTAAGTCAGCACAAAACCGGTGGTTCCGTCACTTACAATGATGAACCTTACTCAAAGTACCTGAAAAGCAGGCAAGTATATAAAAAAATCGATTCACAAATCAGATTAATACTTTTATTTATCAGATATTCAAGTTTGAAGACATGTTTAACCCAATGATGGTCACAGGATCGGGTTTGTAACTCAAGATGATGTTCTTTATCCGCATCTTACTGTACGAGAAACGCTGACATTCGCTGCATACCTACGTCTGCCAAAAACGTTAACCAAACAGCAAAAGAAACAACGAGCTTTGGATGTTATCGGTGAGCTAGGTTTAGAAAGGTAGGCTCCATTTCGAGACTTTAAGAAACAATGTGTGAATTTCTTAAACCAATGCCTTATCGGAGAAAAACTAAGTAAACATGTTGCAGGTGTCAGGACACTATGATAGGTGGTTCGTTTGTTCGTGGAGTTTCGGGAGGAGAAAGAAAGAGAGTTTGTATCGGGAATGAGATCTTAATCAACCCGTCCCTTCTCTTCCTAGATGAACCGACATCAGGCTTGGATTCCACAACCGCATTAAGGATCATCCAGCTATTGCATGATATAGCTGAGGTAACAAATCAAAAAATGCTAATCATACTTCCAAATATTCAATTACTAGTTATAGAATAATTTCGAATATAGATCGGAAATACTTTCTATAAACTCATCTCTTATTTGGTTCCCGACTGATGCAGGATGGAAAGACAGTCATAACTACAATCCACCAACCATCAAGCAGACTATTCCACAAGTTCGACAAATTGATACTTCTAGGAAAAGGAAGCTTACTTTATTTTGGAAAGGCGTCACAAGCGATAGAGTATTTCTCTTCTATTGGGTGTAGCCCTTTGATATCGATGAACCCTGCAGAGTTCCTGTTAGACCTTGCTAATGGGAACTTGAATGATGTAACTGTACCCTCTGAATTAGAAGATAAAGTCCATATCGACATTCCAGAAACTGACAGAACTAATGGTAAACCTTTTGCAGCAGTAATCCATGAGGTGAGTCATTCATGCTTCTTGTATAATATACTAAACAACCTAGTCGAAAAGTAGCAATTGTATCTTTTGCTATTAGTTACTCCTCCGTCTCTTTGAATTTGCTACAATCTGCAAATCAAAGTGAGTGTTATTTTGGATAGAGTGTAGCAAATTTAAAGTGACAGAATAAGTATTGTACATACAGAGAACATAAACAAAGATTTCTAAAGATAAAAGGTAGCCGATGCAAATAATATACCTCCATTATTGGAAGTGGAGATTAGAAATACGAAATTTTCTTTTTTTGATCGGTGGTAAGGTTGAAAAATCCCTTATAGCTAAAGAGGAAGAGGGAATTTATGTTTGATATAGGTGGTGGGAATCGAACCCTTGTCACAGAAGTGAAAGAGAAAGGTTTTGACCGACCTGCTTTCTTAATGGAAATAAGTAACTTAGAAAGAGACTATTATCCAGTATCAAAGAATTCATTTCATGTTCAAATTTCATTACAGTATCTGGTGGAGTCCTACGAATCACGTGTCGCACAGAAGGAAAAGAAGAAGCTGGTATCTAATGAAACAAATGATAAAGATTTCAAGTCACTAAAGTCATTCGCAAAGCGAGAATGGGGAGCAAGCTGGTGGCAACAATATTCCATTTTATTTAGGAGAGGAATCAAAGAGCGACGACATGAGTATTTTAGTTGGCTGCGGGTAACCCAAGTTTTGGCCACTGCCGTTGTGCTCGGATTGCTCTGGTGGCATTCTGATACCAAAACTGAAAAGGGTCTAGAGGATCAGGTATACTCCTATTCCTTTTCGAAATCATCAAATTATAAGTTTCGTAGGAAATTTATTACTTACCGGATTATGTTCTTCCACAGGCAGGACTCCTATTCTTTATTGGGGTCTTTTGGGGTTTCTTTCCAGTCTTCACAGCAATTTTCGCGTTTCCTCAAGAAAGAGCCATGCTTCAGAAAGAAAGAGCAGCGGACATGTATAGATTAAGTGCCTATTTTCTTGCAAGGACGACAAGTGACCTTCCGCTTGACCTTGTCCTTCCAGTTCTCTTTCTGCTGGTAGTCTACTTCATGGCCGGCCTAAGGCTTGACGCTGTCACATTTATTCTAACAGTGCTGACAGTTTTCCTTTGCATTGTAGCTGCCCAGGTAATTCATTTCAACCATTTCTTCTACAAATTCACTACATAATTTGTTAGGGTAAGTATTAAGTAGAACAACAAATAACCAACTGTAATAACAGGGACTTGGACTGGCGATAGGTGCTTCGTTAATGGATATAAAGAAGGCAACCACTCTTGGCTCTGTAACTGTAATGACCTTCATGTTGGCTGGTGGTTACTTCGTAAAGGTAAACAAGACAATGATATTCAATAACTGGAAGTTATTCTCTGAGTACAAAAAAATGCAACTTATGAAGGACAGAAATAAGATTCTATTACTATAATTCTGAAATATCACCCAACACTATTTTGATAAGTGTAAGCTCTGACCTACTTTACACACACCCATATACTCATGTCGAACATGGGTACAGTAGATGTTCAAGTGGTCTGAGTATCAAGCAGCGTAACATGATTCGCCAGCAAATTCGCTTTTTGAATTTGCAATTCGCTCAAATTTTCCCAAGAATAGCCCAAAACAGACCATAATTCGCTTTTTTCGATTTGCGATTCGGGAGGAGATTAGCGAATCATGTGACAATGGTATTAAGGGTTGAGGGTCAAGGACCCCACAGGGATCCTTCAAATAAAATGATGAGTCAAAGTAACATAAATAAATAACATACTATAGCAATTTCATGAATGAAAAAATACTAATGATTGCACTTCTACAGAAAGTTCCGGTATTCATAGCCTGGCTCCGTTATCTCTCCTTCAACTACCACACCTATCGGCTACTTCTCAAAGTACATTATGAGCATCACATTCAAACCACAAGTTGGATGAAATTTGACAGCGGCTTGGAGGAAGTTAGTGCTCTGATTGCCATGGTCTTTGGCTACAGACTACTAGCATACATATTCCTAAGGAGAATGCGGCTTCAGTAATCAGTGATTAGCTATATCCCCCAATACATACATCGGATTACGAGCAAGGCACGAGCTTCCTCTTTTTTACTGGACTTCAGCAGCCAGTTGCCACAGTCAGAGTTAAGGATAAGCGAAATGCAACCTACCAGAGGCTTATCAAACTGCAGCTGTCCAATGTGTGTGGAGATATTGTGCAAAATATCTTGATATAAGTGTTTTTCTATTGATCTAAGCCTTAATTTTTCAGCTTTATTCCAAGAATTATTGTTAGTGTATTTTAAACAGTGTAAAGAGCTTCAAGTGAAGGAAAACAGAGAGCTAATTCAGTGAAAACAAGCCAAAATTCAAGTACTGTAGTAAATTGGAAGTCATAGCAGTAAAGTTTTTCTATAACAAAAGCAACAATGAATTATCTTCTTCAGGTTACATGTATAATCCAGTATGCTATGCAAATTTGTGTACCATTTATACACCAGATACAATAAATGCATCAGTTTTAAAAAAAAATACTTGGCCAATATTTTCACCAGGACTTGAGTAGTCTCTGTATGCAGATTATGCAATGTACACAATATTTACGCTTCACCTACTTGAGAACTCAGGCCATTGTCTTAAACCAACAAAGAAAGCGAAGGAGAGCAGCGTCAATATAAGGGAGGGCTTCTCTATCCCTGCATCGGAAAAAAGAAAGTTAGGGAAATCCGAATTTTTATTACTGATTTGGAGAAGGCATATAATAAAGTGTCAAAGGAAAATCATAGAGAGCTATGGAAAAGAAAGGTATGTCAAGTATATGTGTATCATCCAAGATATGTATGAGGAACTACAAGCCACTGATACAGCATGTGGATAAGTTACTGAAGATTTTCCAATCGCGATGGTTCGCTTTGAAGTTTGAACCCGTTTGTGTTCATTGGTCCTAAATGAGATGATAATAAGGCCTATCTAGGGAAGTTCATTGTACATGTTCGTTCGCCGACTATATTATATAAGAGGATGAAACTATAGCTACAATCAGATGAAGAGGCAGTCTTAGAATCAAAATGGTATAAACTAAGCCTAAATAAGACCAAGTATGTAGAATGCTGTTTTGACGCATATTGTCATTGCAAAGGTGTTGTGTAAAGTTGGATAAAAAGGACAACACTCAAAGTATTTCATGTACAAGGTTCAATTATCAAAAGAACTAAGATATTGATCAACATGTAAAGCATAGAATTCGAGAGATTCAAATGGAGAGTTAGACCAGAATATTATGCAACCAAGGCGTGCCACTAAGGTTAAAAAAATTCAACCAAATAGTTTTATATAAAAAAAAAATCTTGGCACTGAAAAACCCCAAAAAATTTCACCTTGCTCGAACAATTTCTGTATGCAGACCATGCGAAGCACCAAATATCCATGCTTCACCTACTTGAAAATTCAGGCCAATGTCCTAAACCAATGAAGTAGGCGAAGGAGAGCAGCATCTAATATAGGAGAGGACTTCTCTATCCCTGCATACACGAGAAAAAGTCAGGGAAATGCAATTTTTTATCACACCAAAAAAAGATTCATTTTACCCCTCATGCAGAAGCATTATAATATAGTCTAATCCTAATATGACAATATAAAGTAGTAGAATGAACGAAGAAATGTAGGTTATCCGTGTATTCTATCATATTTAGGAGAATTGTTTTGCCGTTGACACCTTTATAATGCATGTTTTGGATTTTCCCCTTTATTATTAAATTTCCCCACCATAGTAATACCAACACTTAAAACGTTACCACCAATTGACATTTTTTGTCATATAAGTACTTGGATTGTCATGCCACCCCCTTGTTTCACCCATTGCAGATTTTCAACTCGGTTTTTCTTTCATTTTTTCATTCAACCCTACGCCTCCACCATCAAATTCTCAACAACCAAATTTCCCTTTTCCATTACGTCTAATTCTCTCCCATCCATCACCGTCAACTACTGCAATTACACATCTCTTTCACATCTTTCTCACCCTGGAAAATCTCTTTTCCTCTAAGAGCCATCTCAAACAATCTCTTGTAAATCTCCAAAACCCTGTATTTTGTCGAGTTTTTGCAATGTTCTGAAAATAAATAAATAGTCAACACTTAATTGTATTCAAATCATCATTAGTGACATGTTTTCCAAGCTTCTAAAAGGTGAGTATTGATCTAGTAATGTCAAGCTACAATTAAACATGCTTGACAGTCTAATATGAAAACAGAGTCTCAAATTTTGTTTTCGGGAAAATATTGTTTTATATAAGCAAAATCAAACCGTTCCTTGGTAATTGGTTTTAAATTACCTATCTAGGTAGCTGAGCTTACAATTTGCATCTCAATTTCTGAAGTCCTTTTCCTTAATTTCATGTCTTACATTTATTATTTTCAAATGTTAATTTCATTAGTCATAACCTTGCCAATATTGGTGTTGTTAAATCCTATACTTGCATTGTTTGTATAAGGTAGGAAAAACCAAAACATGCATTATAAAAGGTGGTAATAGCCATAAACACCATTAAGATACAGACTAGGAATAAAACTACGTCAGCCTACAAAAAACTTACCAATATCAGCAGCCACTCTATGAGCACACATAATTCCTGAAAAAGCAACAGCTATGACCCCTTGCCCTGGAAAACAGCTATCACCAACACAGTAAAGACCGTCTATAGCCTGCATATTTGACAACGGAAAATCCTGTTCACCGATCACGATCCAGGTGAAAGAAATGAAAAAACATTAAAGTATCAAACCCATTAACTTTCTTCTACCCACAGTAGTATTGAATGGCATTCCCAATAAGCCTTTAGGAACAGAGCGTGGCATAGGTCCGTATGTGCCATTATCACGCGCCAAGTAACGCCTGTGCGTTTTTGGAGAACCAACCTGCAACGACAATTAATAACATCAAATTTGAAAAACTGTCATTCACAGCCTTTTCGAGTATTTCAATCCCTAATCAATCTCGTGATGCACGCCATTCACAGCCTTTTTATTTTTTTTCACCACACCATTTGAAACACAGTTAATCTCCCAGCAGAAGGAAGGTTATAGGCAGGAATGGGCAATATTGACAAACATCATCATAAGAAGCAAAAGATAGAGAGAGCGGACGGTAGACAGATGATAATGTCACGTCCACTGCCCTGAATTCAGGAAATTACAGAACACATGTTTTCTGCAAACAATACCTCCTTAAACAATATGGAAGATTTAAGTCCTGGAAATAGTTTACTTTCTAATCTGCTTATAATTTCATCAGCAATAAGCTCCTTCTTTTTGTTGTAGTCTGCTGGAGATAGTCCCTGAAACATCACAATCTTAAATAAAAAACATATCCCAAACACTTAACAAATATTAAGGTTTCAAAACATTCTAGAACTTGGTTCCATAAGAAATTACATAATGTAAAAAATTTAAAAGCCAAAAACTAAAGTCAAATTGTCATAATGTAATCTAGACCAAATAACATATAATTTACATAATTATGAGTGCACCTGCCAGTCGTCAATGGAGGAAGTTGTAAATATATGGAGAATGTGATGCCCACTGGGAGCCAATGAAGAGTCAAGAATGGTAGGAATGCTCAAAAAGATACTTCCATAAGGCTCCTCCAAATTTTTCCAGTCACTCTTCATGAAAAAATAACAACGCTGTCAATTGATTTACTCTTGAAACAATTCATAGATATTGAATTCAAGTAAGCACCTCAAGAACAAAGTGGTGGCAATCTGTATCTGGAGGCAAGACTTCAGCCTTGACTCCCATGTGTATAGAAAGAAAGGATGGAGCCTTGACATATAATTTCTGAAAATCCTCCTCTTCTTTTGGAAGTTTTTCGGATTTCAAAAGCTTGCCTGCAGTGCAAGACATCCACTAATGTGAGTAATAATAAAAACCGCAAAAAACCAACGAATTGAACATGGAAATGCAGCTCCCTTTACCCAAACTTACCAAAGGTGTCCCATCTAGTAGCATTTGATATAATGGTTCTGGCATAAATTTCTCTTCCGTCCGAAAGCCTCACACCAACCTGTAGTATTACATAAGGAGTATAAGCAGGATGCAGATTTCTACGAAGCCTATTAAATCTTGGTCCATTGCAAACTATCATATATCCTGAGCCAACAGGAACTTACAGCCTTTCCATTCTCCAAAATAATTTCTTTCACGTTTGACTTGTAACGTATTTTGCTCCCTTGATCAATCAGACCTTGAGCAAGGGATTTTGCAATTCTACCAACGCCGCCAATGGGGTAGTTGATCCCACCAAAATGCCTATCACACAAAACCTATCATAAAGAATGTTAAATGAATAAGCTAAGAAATAAAAACTGAAAGGAAACAGAGAATGAAATATCTTACCATACTTGCATTTATCATAGGAGTTTGCATAGCATTAACAGTACTGACAATGAAACACTGAAGCAGATAATCAGATTTTATGATCAGTTCAAAATATTATTCATGTTAAAGCACAACAATGACTAGCACTTTCAGATGAAAGAGTAATTTGAGTTACCTCCGCATCTATGAAGGACAACAATTGGGGATCTTTGATGTGTTTACGAGCAATTGCTCCAGCGTTTTGAGGCAAATAATAGGCTGCACAGGCAAATAGCAAACATTCCATGTTTTATAGTTCGCAAGAAAATGACTATGCCTACAAGCTAAGAACAGTTTAAACATTATTCTTAGTTACTTACCACTTAATCTACACTTCACCAATAATCATCATACTATTACCTGATTATAGTTCTAGCTTGGCAAGAAATTCTCTATCTTTCAAGAGATGGGATAATTTCTCAACTTAAAAAGCCACCCAAACTCACCCAGGTCAACCTAGCATTATCTTCCAAATATAATGATATTGTAGTTAGCATCTAAAGTAAGTGCTTACCAAGGGTTAAACATTCGATGGGCTTCTGGAAAAACTGCCCGAAAAGGTAGATTGGTTCCTCAAGAGACTTCAGCTCCAATGAGTTTAGGGCATTGAAAATCTATGAAACTCATGATATCAATAACAACAATGGTCGATAAAGGAGAAAACCAAGTTCAAGAGAAGCTACAGAGGCATAAGTCAAAACTGACCTTCCAGCACTCCCCATAAAATTTTAAAATCCCTTCCTTCTCATGGGGAAAATTGGTAGTCAGTTCACGGATAAAGTCATTATACTCCCTGTGCACTCGAACTGAAAGGTTATTTGGGAGATGAAAATGAACAGTGGTTGGGTCTGGTATGACTTCCATCTTACATCCAACGGCAGCTAATGATTGGGTGATTAAGTTCAAATTACCCTGTCCACAACCAAGCCAGTGAAACAGAGTAAGACATGGTAAACTGTGATACAGAAAAGCAAAAAATATAGAAGGTAAATATGCTATTAAAATTGTAAGATTTTATAAAGCTACAGCTTCATTATATTCACATAAAGGACACACAGCTGAATTGATATGAACTTATTGGAAACTATCTGAATTTGTTGTAATATTTGATAACTTATGTGTGAACTCATAGGAACAAACTTTTCAAAACATACATATACGAATTTGTCTCTGAACATATAAGAACAACTTTTTGAAACATATTAGAACTTGTTAATGATATTATTGGGACTTAAACACCTTGTGTGAAGCTAATACTATAAGGTAAAAGAACAAATTTTTTTAAGACATATAAGAACTTTTTAAAACGTATAAAAACTTGTCTGTGAACTTATGGGAACAAAATTTTGAAACATACAAGAACTTATTTGTGATCTTATTGGAACTTTACAGACCTTACCTGCCTCATCCAAAAAACTAATAATACCTCTACCATTTAACAAGGTGAGACTTGTAAATTTAAGCAACAACATCTAGATGATTATCCAAGATATTGGTGCTCAGACTAAGCGCATGAAAGTAATAGAATAAGATCAAGAAATTATATTTTGACCAATTGTATTCCTTTTCAGAAAATATTTTGTGCCTGTGTACTTAAAACAAAAGAAATGAAATGAGCTATTCCAAAATTCAGAGTTATATGACCGTTTTTTGACCCCTCCTTTCCCTTAGAAAACAATCATCACTTTCTGCCATGCTTTTCTCTGGACTCATAATTATCATTTACTATTGTTCCAGCTCCTCTCCAACACACACCATTTTCAGTTCTTTTCTCTCTAATTTGACTGAAAAATTGAAAAAATAGGCGGGTGAAGTTAGTGCCAATGTGGTGATGTTATATGTTTCCTACCCAAAGTTGGATCATGAATTTGGTAAAAAATAGTCATGGCTGATGCAGGATGTGTTGTGGTGCATAAGGGATTAAAAACAATTGTTAAATAACTAATTAAACTCCCATGACATTGCCCATCAACGATAGTGATGGGTTATGAACTTGTGATGAATGGTAGTGGTCAAGGCATGTGAATGTATCAATGAATCTTGAAAATTGGCTATTTCTCTCCTCTCTCCTCTAGATTATCTTGGGTGACATTAATAACAACGTGAGAGATCAAGTAACATGGAGATGACCCTTGCATGAAGGAGGGGATGAGTGACTACGTCTTATACAGAGAGAAGAAAAAAACAAATCAAGGTAACTCAAACAACCTCACAAAGCAATAATGAAAAATTAACAATACAATACAAACATAGAGATACGGAACAACCTATTTCCTATCTGTTATCAGAAGCTCAAAACAGTTAAACTAAACAGGCTCTGAAACCTTATTCATCACAATTTACAGCCCTAAAAACCAATCTAGTTTTACTTCTGGAATAAACCTTAGCATTAATATGATGGCTACCACAAAGAACCCGTATCAATTGAGGAATGAAAAAAGGTTCAGAGGTTGGTATTCTCTAAAAACTAATTTGGAAAATGCTTATAAGTTTGAGTGAGACTCTGTTCTCACTTAACTTTCAAGAATCTACTTTGACTACCATACTTATACCATCAAGCAAATCATGATTAGCCACCACAATCAAAGCTTAGAAGACAGATGAGCAAGGAGTATCTACATTCTATAGAATTTAGTATAGGCATAAGATAAGATGACCCTCTTTTCCCCATACATCTTTATTTCATGCCTCGAGTAACTTTCTTCTAGCATTCACCATTTTCTTGAAGTAGGTGACTGGACTTCTTTCTCTGTGAGGATAAGAGGACATATAATGACGCATCTCCCCTTCGGTAATCACCTAATTCTCCTTGGAGAAGCTAGTGAACAGAACCCCATGTCTTCAATTCCTCCTGACAACTTCAAAGATAATGACCAGTCAATTAATGATCAGAAAAGTAATCTCCTCTTCTCTCCTAACTCCCATCTCATGCAGGGCATTTCTCTGAATCACTCAATGTTATCATTTATAGGATTTAGAGATCCATCTTTACTTCCCCTCCTTGGAGAAAAGTATCTCCTTGGGACAAGTAGGACTTTGTAGTTACAAAAATTAAGCTTGCCAGATGGAAAGCAATTATCCACTCAAGCTGCCAAGCTGCTCTCATCGAGGACAGTGTATTACCTGCAGCATATGCAGTGAGCCTTTCCTAATTCTCAAAAAGTTCAACAGCATTAATATTTGAATTTTCTGGGAAGGGGAGAATCAAAGACAGAGATGCAGTCATGCAACAATATCATTGGACAAGGACCGTAGAACTAACGAAGATGGGGGACCTTGGAATTAGAAAGTCTTTTTATTTGAATATATCCAATAACTAGACAATATTAAAAATTAAACGATTACAACGACTACGCCGCAGACCATTCAAAAGAAGTGTAAGCGCATGATTGACTAGATCACTAGACCCTTTAGCTTTTAAGGAGTCTCCTTTGGCAATGCACCCAAAATTCAGGTGGGGAAGAGTGAGCATGAAATGTCTAATATTTTGGGAGAGTTATTGTAAAATTAAACACTGCTGGAAGAAAGCCTTGAGACCCCTAATATCAGATGATTGTAACCTAATATCCACACCCACTTAGGCCCAATGTCAATTAACATTCCTTCAAGCATCTCTAAGGAGGTGTTTGAATTGACAAAAAAATGTTCCTTATAAACACTTAGTTCTCCATTGTTCAATTTTGATGGATAACTCTTTTAGGAGAAAAGGATAATTGGTCACCTCCATTTTAGACAAAAAATGATTTATATTAGGATGGAAACTCTATTCCCTTTAGTTCTTTATTATTTTTCTCCCAACAAAACATTGGAAAATGGAAAGAATAACTTCATGGAAACTGATTTCTGTCGAACCAAAACAGCCACCAAAACTATGGAGCCTCCATCAACCTGACTTCCTTTGAGTCTTCTAATTAACAAAAGGAAGAGACTCCACTGATCCCAAAAGATATAGTTTTGCATTTCGACCAAAACAAAGACATGAATATTGGATCCTTAGTAGTGAATCAGAGATAGTATTCCTACCAAAATTGTTCTGGCTTCTGTAAATACGATTTGCTTCTTCTAAGTATTCATTTCAGTGTTACCTAACTCCCTACCTAATTTGTTGGCTATCACTATGTTTGAATAACAATTTTGGAGAGAAAAGAAAGGGAGGGAATGGGAAGGAAGGGAAGAGAAATGGAAGGGAAATAGATTTTGTTTGTATAGGAGGGAATGGAAGGGAAAGGAAGGGAGATGGGAGTTTTCCCTTCAAATATTTCCAACTTTGGAGAGATTGGAACCTTAACAAAAAGTATCCATTAAATCCTTCCAATTGTCTTTCCTTCATCCCTTCCCTTCCATTTTGGAATCCAAACAAGAGATTCTTTCTCCCTCCAAATCCCTCCCCTTCCTTTCCCTCAATTTCCTTCCATCCAAACACACCCTATAGGAATACACAATTCACCCAAAATGTCCCAAACTTGGCCCAAAATCACTTTATTTGGCTTGTTCTAATTTGCAATTCACAAGAGCTTCCGTGAACGAAAAAACACAAAACATTTCATCTCCTCAGGTCCTAAGACTGTCATAACACTAACAAAATCTGAATAAAATTCCAACACCCCACCTCACCTTGGTGTAAAGTTTGCCTTAAAATGTACAATTGCACAAATTTTGGCATCCCAATTCACATATTTTGTATCTTAGTTCATAAGGGATATAATAAATCAGAAAGCACAAGTTTCATGAATGTTTTCTGAACATCAACTATAAACCATTTCTGTTTCATAGGCCTGTGGAAGGAACAAACAGCCACAAGAATTAGCTTTAAGCGTCTGCCTCCCCCCCCAACACCCCACCTCACCCTGGTGTAAAGTTTGCCTTAAAAATGTACAATTGCACAAATTTTGGCATCCCAATTCACATATTTTGTATCTTAGTTCATAAGGGATGTAATAAATCAGAAAGCACAAGTTTCATGAATGTTTTCTGAACATCAACAATAAACCATTTCTGTTTCGTAGGCCTGTGGAAGGAACAAACAGCCACAAGAATTAGCTTTAAGCGTCTACCTCTCCCCCCCCCCCCCCCCCCCGAATGTACAATTGCACAAATTTTGGCATCCCAATTCACATATTTTGTATCTTAGTTCATAAGGGATATAAGAGCCTCCCCCCCCCCCCCCCCCACAAGGTAGAATGTAAACCTAACTGAAAACAATATTTCAGTATGTAAATAAAGTACATTGACATCGAAATAAGGAATCACTGAAACCATGTCAATAATATCAAGGAATAGCACATAAAAAAATTTTCTACGGTTATCATGTTCATAACAATTCCTTTGGTATGTTGCTCTTGACTAGTCAAAACGTGTAACATAATAATATCTTTAGCACAAGCATAGTGCAAAAATGCAGTAACGGTTACGTTTATGGTATCGACACGGTGATGCGATAACGGGCAATAATGGAGTTAGAGTAACGTAAAAATCAGCCAAAAGCATGACGGCCCAAAACATGATTTTTTTCACCCCTTTACAATGCGGAAAATATCGGGTATGGTTGGAGAGCTTATTGGGAATAATGATACACTTAAAAATGGTAGGAACTACACATAAAAGTTCATCTATATCTAATTTAGATTATAATTTTTTTTCATATTATCGGGGTATGGTTGGAGACTCCCTTACATGCAAGGGAAAAGGAAAATAAATCCTTTTGTAACTAGTGAGAATCAAACCCTTGTCACAAGGGTGAAAGGAAAAACGTTCAATCATAGGCCAACCCATTCTCATAACTAATTTAGATTATTGATTACACAAAAATCACTGAACTTCAAAGAAACTCTTATTGTCTAATTAATAGAGATTGTTAATATTTTCTCACAGCATATGAGCATCAGTAGCAATCTCAAATGGACAAAGGGAGTATGCATTACTATCTTTGAGTTAGAAACAACAACCACGAGCAATCACGGGTTCGTATCTATATAAATAACAATAAAATACTATCATATACAGTTGACTATTTAGTATATAATGGATAAAAACTACCAAAATATATTAAATTTTTTTAAATACAGTAAACAATACAAGATACTCTTCTTACATAAAAATATGAATGACTGCTGCAACTAGCAACTAGCAACTACAACATAGAAGTATAATATCACTATATCAGCAAAATTAGTTATTATCAATCCTTATACTTCTAAATAACCCAACACAAATACTAAACCAAATCATAAATTGAATAGACAAAGAATAAAAGAACAGTAACCTTGTCACTGAAGCCAAACATTACAGAAGAACCCACATCAAATGTATATCCAGCTCTCTCATAAAACCCAGAACTGCCTCCAGGGATCACATACTTCTCCAAAACCAAAACTTTAGCTCCCTTCACAGCCAGTTGTGTTGCTGCAACTAACCCACCAATACCAGACCCAATTACAATAGCATCATAATTCTCCGTCTCTTCGACTTCGCCGCCTTTGGTATTCACTGCTTCATCTACATTCATTACTGCTTTGGACCTTCCCTTACTTTCCACTTTTCTCCTATGAAACCCATCAAAACCAAATCCAAATTTCACACAATTTACACAATGATCCCTGAAATTGAGTTTGGGGATACCAGGGAAGCGATTAGAAAAGTGAGAACTGGAAAGCGGCTTAGAATCAAAGTGGGTAGTTGAAAATTTAATGGGATAACAAGTGAATTTTGGTCTGGTGTGAGAAGATGTGTAGGAGTGGAGCAAATTGTTGGTGGTGAATGTGAGAGAAATTGGGGATGAACAGCAAGTGAGAGACTGCATTGTGATTTGTGAAGAAAGGTACTGGAAATTGGAAATGTCCCAAATTTGGATTAGTTTTTTTTTTTTTTTTTTTTTTTGTCAAAACCAGTGAAATTTTAAAATCTACAATTTTTACTTTTTTTTTTTTGGGTAACATAAAAAATCGAACGCCAATTAGTGTAATCAAAAATTGAAAAAAAAAAAATTCCAAATTGGATGATGGGTTGATGGAGCGAGAAAATGTGAAAAAAATAAGATTATTTAACAATTTTATTTTAAAAATAAGCTTCGTGAAAACTTTATTCCTAAAATAAGCATTCGTACATCCAAACCTAGACTTAGTGCAATGTCGTTGTTACTAACAGCGAAATAAAATAAATAAATAAATAAATAAAATTAGTAAAGCCTCAAGTCGCTGTTACTAACAGCGACTTTAAGGTTGACTGGTCAACTTCTTAATCTCGTAGGTTGGAATAAGGAAGTAACTGAAATGAGGAAGAAGAAGGAGAACTGGAAACTTAAAACGCATTAAGTCGCTGTTAAACAGCGACTTGAGGCTTTATTAATTTTTTTTATAATTTTTTTTTTTAAATTCGCTGTTAGTAACAGCGACATTACACCAAGCCTAGGTTTGAATGTACAAACGCTTATTTTGAGAATAAAGTTTTCACAAAGCATCTTATTTTCTTCACTTTTTCGATGGAGTGATGGCTTTGAGAGTTGATTCACACTGTCCACTATTATTTAGGAGTATTTTTTAATAAGATCACTGAGAAATATTTTAGAAAGCTATCCTCTTCTTTTTTTTCAAAAGTTGTTCTTGTAAGAAATATTTATGAAAACCAAAATATATAATGCTTTTTATATAATAAATAAATTATTTTATCAAATAATAAATTTAATGGAGAAAAATAGGATCATAAGCATTAAAAATAATAAAATAAAATTATTGGAAAAAATATATGGACTACAACTATTAAAAAGTATTTAAATAAAGTTAATGTAAAACGGAAACAATAAGAAATATAAAAATATTTAATACCATAACCATTACTAAAATATTATAATTAAGATTAACATGGTTAATTATAAAAAAAATAAAAAATAAAAAATAAAAATAAATAGTTAATTATATATATATATATATATATATATATATATATATATATATATATATATATATATATATATATATATATATATATATCAAAAAAGATTTTTTAGAAAAACAACAAATGAAATAGCTCAAAATGACAAATGTAAAACAACTACAAAAAACAAAGAGAGTACTTATTTATTGTAATTATGGTCTGAGTCATAAGTTAGTAGCAGATTAGTTTCAATCGGAGATATTTACTTTAACACATTGTATTTTATTTTTTTTAAATACAAAAATGATTTGATTGTAACATTGGTGAATTAGAGTGAAATACAAAGAACGCAAACTTTGCATTCTCACACATTCTCAATAAATTATTTACTCTTATTAATTAATTGATTATTTTATTTTAAATTTATTTTTAAAAATTAATTTATATATTTATTTTATTTTCTTAATTAATTTTAAACCTAATAAATATCAACTTACATTTTAAATATTTGCAAATCATTTAGAAATTTATATTTTATATTTATTTTTTTTTCCTTAGAAAATTTAATTTATTTCCAAATAGAAACAACACAAAATATGAAAATTATAGAGTTAGTTTTTGTTCTTCTACTTACATTGTCATAACCATTACAATTACACTGATTTAATGCTAATGATACAAATTCTCAATTAAGATTGTTGCTCTCACTGTGAAAGCTACATTTATAACTATGATGGGAAACAATTTGATAGATAAATGGCATGTGAACTTGGTTGATGAGCAATTAATGGTGGAATATGTTTTTACATGTAGACATATGAATTATGATGTATATTGATAGAAGGTTTATTGCACCTTTAACATTTTGTAACTTGTGGCTTAGTGGTCTTAGATATGGTATTTCCTTTCATAAATTTAATGAGCTTATAGCTGAAATTGTAGTTGTCTTTGGTTAAGGTTGGATTTGAGCTTGACTCAAACTCATTTCCTTATTTTTAATAAGTCATGGCTTCACTCCCTTTAAGGGCGATGCACCTCTTTGAGAAGGGTATATCCTTGATTGGATGGGTGTCCAATTGCATCCTTTTAGATGGAATTATTTTGGAAAAAGACGGTTATTTTGACAGAATTGAAGTTATTTTGTAAATTAGAGATTTGTTGGATGTGGCTCATAATCTCAATACTTGGTATGGTTGAGTGATGGTCTTGAGATGGAGTATATTGGTATAATAAAGGAAGGATTATATGGCTTTTTCTAATAAGAACATGTTACACGAAAAAATGGGTCTGAATGTCAAGCTGAAGCTTGCACAATCAAGCGGATTATATGAAGTTCTTTGTCACAAATCAAATATTATGCCTTGTTTAGGAAATTTCAGTCTATTGTTTTTGTTTTTAGATGGGACTTGTAATAGTCATCTCACTCCTATATTTTGTGTATAAATACTCTCCTAAACTTCATTAATCAAAGAAGTGAGACCCTTGTAAATTGTAATTATCAAGTAGGGAGATTAATCTAGTGTGAGAGAGAGAGACACTGAGACACATAATTAGGGTTTAGTGAGAGGGAATTTGAGGTTTTCATATTTCTCTTGAAGATCCAATTGTAAGTGACTCTAATTGTTTAAGGTGTGATTATGGTGTAATCAAGAACTCTATACATCTATAAGATTATACGTCTTCTAATTGTTTAGGTGGGATTTTTTAGTCCAATGCAAGATCAATTTGATCCTCAAATTTTACCCACCAAATCTGTTATGTTCTTTCTCTTTGTTCGTGCATTTTGATTTTTTTTTCTATATTACTTTGTTGTTGTTCTTCAATCTCTACATTTGAGTTTTGCTCTAACAGTTATGTTAGCAGCTTCTAAATTGGTTTGGCAAGTAGATAATTTAGTTATTGTTAAAGCCAAGGCTAAAGCAATTAAATTTGCCTTGCACCTAGTCAGAAAGAATAATTGAACAAAATTATTATTGAAAATGACTCTTCGAATGTGGTTAAAGCTTTAAAGAGGATAAATCAACTCGGGTTCACAATTAAGTGATCATTGAAAATATAGCGTCACAAGTAGATAATTTAAATTTATCTTCTTTGTTTTCTTTAATGTATTAGGGTTGCACATAGACTTGCTAAATGAGCAGCCGCTAGAATTTGTGATGAGGTTTAGTTTGACAATGGCCTGAGTTGGATCATAGATATTATTGCTTTTGATTTACCCGATTAATAAAATCTTTCTACCTTTACCTTTAAGAAAAATTATATTCTCTCCGTCTCATTTAATTTACACATAATTTGTATCTAAAATTATTGCATTTACTTTGCATCATTTTTGATAATGGTACGAGTACTTACAATATTTATTTAATATCATCCGCAAAGTCATTTTTTTTTCACTTTTTCATTAACTCATTTCATTACATCATTTGATATTTATCTTATTTATCGACTACAAATTACACTTTTTTTTGGGGAAATTCCACGTGGTAACCCTGAGGTTTTGGATTTTCTATGTGGTAATCAAAACTTTTCAAAAATTCACGCAGTAACATAAGGTTTACCATTTCACCTTATCAAATTGCTTTAATTTCATAAATTTCCCCCAAAACATAAACCCTAATTCTATCATCTTTCATCTAAATTACATTTTCTCCCGAATTCAAACCCTAGTTTTTTTTTCAATTCTTCATCTACTATTAAAGTAGGATTCCATTATGCAACAATCATAAAAACAACAAGAACAATCGAAAAATCCTGTACATTCGAATGCAACAATTGAAAAAACAACAAGAACAATAGAAAATACATAGCAAATCGATTTGGTAAATATTAGAATGCAACAACAATCAGCCTATGGTTTATTCAAATGCAAATTTGCACAGAAATTCGAGTCAATTTTCATCTGTTCATTTTCGAATGCAAATACATCATGTCCAGAATTTATTTTTTTTAATGTTTTTTTAATTTTTTTTAATTTGTTTCTTAGCCGGAACAAAAGAACGGCCAAAAAAAGAGATGCCTTGGTGCCGTAATCCGTTGCCAAATATTCTTCGATTATTCTTCGTTTTATCATCTTCACGCTTTTCGATGTTACATTACCACATAAATCATTTGTTTTTTTTTCTTGAATTCATGATTTATTAGTTCATGAACCGACGATTATCTGAATTTCTTCTCTATTTCATTCTACCTCGTGTTTCCATTTTAGGTTATTAATTTTCTTGCTTTCTGATCTCTAGAATTCGAAAATTTTATTGCGTAATCATATTCAAGTGTTTAATTAATCCACTCACTCATTTTATTTGATTTTGACCTTCAATTTTTTTGTCTATTACATTCAATTTACAATCAGTTTCGGATTTTAATGACAATTAGGGCTTTCAATTTATTTGAAATTCAATAATTTGGCATCTCGTTGATTGATTCGTTTTATAATTTAGGTGGATTTGTTCGATAATGGATCGTCTGAGTTCACCTGCGCGTCTTATGATAGTTTCGGATCTTGATCATACAATGGTAGAGTAATTAATCACTTGAATTTCATATGAGATGTCACTTGGATTTCTGCAAGTTATTTTATAACATAAATGAAATTATTTTTTTATGTTAGGTTGATCATCATGATCCGGAGAATATATCTCTTTTGAGATTCAATGCTTTGTGGGAGTCCAATTACAGGCATGATTCATTGCTGGTGTTTTCAACTGGAAGATCTCCAACTCTTTACAAGGAGTTGAGGAAAGAGAAGCCAATGTTGACTCCAGATATCACTATTATGTCAGTGGGTACTGAGATTACTTATGGTAAATCCATGGTGCCTGATCATGGTTGGGTTGATGTTCTGAATCTGAAATGGGATAGGAATGTAGTTATTGAAGAGGCTAGCAAGTTTTCTGAGCTTAAACCTCAGGTATTTGTTTTGCCCTGGATTTGCACTACTTCTTTAAGCTATTTGAATTTGTTAGTGAAGGGTAGAATCTACTAGTGACCCTTTGTCTATACTCATGCTGGAATGTTGTTGTGGACGACCACTGTGAGTGATTTATTCATGTAGCTGACCTCCATTTTTCGGGTTTAAGGCTTTAGCATGAAGTTGCAATGTTTCTTCTAAACAAGTATATTTGCATATTTATTTACTTTTTCGGTCAACAAAAGGATGCAAGTTGCTTTGGAGGGCAGAACCTAACATTTGTTGCAAGATTTACGTGACGGAGGAAGTTTTGTCCATGGAAGTTGTGGACATAGAGTTGCTCGGATGGATTAATCTAGCTAAATTAGATAGATTAATCTATCTTCACAAATTTTCACCCTGATGGTTATATGATTTACATTTTTGGGTATCTAAGCTTCTGAGTCGATGCAGTCTGAGACAGAGCAACGGGCACACAAAATTAGCTTTTATGTTGATAAAGAGAAAGCACAACAAGTGATGAAGGTTCTTTCTGAGACATTGGAAAACCGTGGGGTAATAGCTCTTACTTTTAACTTAAATGTAGTTTGGTTTCTATTTTTCCAGGGCTGGATAATATGATGCAGCTTAGTTTCATTTTTGGAATTTGAGGGTAACTTGTTTCCAAAATTTGTGGCTTTTTACTATTCTTCAGTTGGATGTGAAGATTATTTACAGTGGAGGAATTGATTTGGATGTATTGCCACAAGGTGCTGGTAAAGGACAAGCCCTTGCATATTTGCTTAAGAAGTTCAAGTCTGAAGGAAAACCACCCACCAATACCCTTGTGTGCGGTGATTCAGGAAATGATGCTGAGCTCTTCAGTATTCCAGAAGTTCATGGAGTCATGGTTGGTTGAATGAGTACTTTCCTTCATGTAATCATATTTTCCGAAGGCAGGTGTGGTGATTTGATCTGTAGTAAATGTACGCAGGTCAGCAATGCTCAAGAAGAATTGCTGCAATGGCACGCACAAAATGCAAAAGGTAACCCCAAGATTATCCATGCAACTGAAAGATGTGCTGCTGGTATAATACAGGCAATTAATCACTTCAGCCTTGGTCCAAGTATCTCTCCGAGGGACGCCATGGATTTCACAGAATGTCAGCTAGAGAATGTGAACCCTGGTCATGAAATCGTCAAATTTTACTTGTTCTATGAGAGATGGAGACGTGGTGAAGTGGAAAACTCTGAGTCATACTATGCAAGCCTCAAATCAGTGTGTGTATGTTATAACTCACCTTTCCCTTCCTTTCTTTAATTATCTGTGGTTGATTGCTATGTTTAATTGCAAGTCTGTCTATCTGTTTCTTATGCTTTTGTTACAGAATCTAAGCGACCTTTTTGTCTTGTCTTTTCCGGTGTTTGTTTCTGAGACAACTTGGTAATGCCACATTTGTACTCCTTTTCTTATGCCACTATTCCACTCTCATGGGACAACTGTGCCTTCTATAACGATTTACAAAATTTAATATCACACTTTTCACTTATTGTGATCCTTCTCTAATGACATATTCTACTTTTATTCTATGCAAAGTCAGAGTTTATTAAGAATCTGTTACTGTGAAACACAAATATAGAGCTTATGGTTATCAGCTTATTGCCTTGGCGGGCAATGGTCATGCACTTTTTTGCCTTTGACATACAGATTAAAGTTGATTAATCTACATTTACATGTACAGACTTAATAAAATGTTTGAGTATCCTGGGAATTATTTTACAACTGTTAAATGCTATATTATGGTGAATGATAAGATATACACTTAAAGGGGACAATGATCTTGAGAGTGGATTTAGTTAAGAATTCTTTTTACTTGGGTGGAATTTTATGAGGTAGTCTGGATTCGGTATTTTTCAAGAAAGTAGAGTACAGCTGTAGAAGAAGTGTCATTGTTTAACAATGTTGAACAATATTTATATTATGAGGCAAAAAAGGTTTTGTGATGGATATGTTTTTAAGAAGACCATGGTGTGGGCAGAATGATCCAGTTATATCATTAGACCATTTATTATAGCTTATATACATGTAAATCACATCATTTTTGTGTTTTACAGTGATGTTCTTGATAGGTTCCCATTTTACATTTTCTAATATTTGCTATAAAGATGGATACCATGAATGCTTACCGTGCTAAGTTACATATCTGCATATCCTTTCAGTTGGAGGATATGCATTTGGTGCCTTCTGTAAAAGTTGGAACTTGGAAGCTTTTTTTCCACTTTAATGATTGTGAGACTTTTTTTCATCAACTTATGATATACTTTCACCTTCTCTAATATAGTTGCCACTGTCTTCTACTTCCATCTGTCTTATGCGGTAATCTTTCAAGCATGTTCTATTGAGTAGTTCTTTTATGTGAAGAGCCACTTGTAATAATAGAAATGATTGGATTGTGTCTTAGTACGAGAGTGGAGAGTATTCATATTTTGGATAATATTAATTCTTCCAATTCTTTTATCTTACTTCTCAATTCCACCTTTGTAGCATCCTTCAGGGGTTTTTATCCATCCTTCTGGCGAGGAGCTCTCTCTTCATGAAAGTATAGATAAACTCAAAAAATGCTATGGAGATCGTCATGGGACAAAGTACCGGGTATGGGTTGATCGCCTGTTGCCAACCAGAATAAGTGTTGACGCATGGCTGGTGAGGTTTGATAAGTGGGAATCATCTGGTAAGAGTCCTTTCTCTTAACTAATATAATTGGTTTTCCTTCTCATATTGAGTTGATACTTGTTTCGAAGTTTGTTTTCTCTTTTTTTCTTTTCTTATGGAGATGAAGAAATGTTTTTAAGTATATAATTGTGATGTAAATTCTGCTGTTTTTCACCCTATCAATTATATTTCCTTGTTTTAGCTGCAAGTGGAACATATATTAATTATATGTGCATAAGTTGACTTGAACCAACTCTGAAAGATTGGAACCTAAACCTATCCCAAACTTAGCGGCTTTTTCAACCCATGTAATCAACATGAACAATCCTCTGTAGTTCTTCCTCAACTTGATCTCCACTTTACTCAACTAACACATTTATATTGCCAATAACTTTGAAAAAACAGGGTAGTGTGAGGGAGAAACATAAATTCTTAAAGTGGACCATAATAGTTTAAAATAGTCTAAACATACTAACTTGTGTATATGGTTTTGATAATAATTTTTTTGAATGAAGTTAACATATTAAATGGGTTTTGATGGATAGCCCATGTAACACATAGATTAGGCCAGAGTTGCGTTTTATAACCCGTTTAGTAGATGGTTTAGGTTTGTCTTGAGAATTTTCAACTCCTTTAATATCGAGCATTCGAGTTAAAGTCCCCAAACACTAAACTAACTTAACTTGCCATATTTGCCTACTGTTTATAAATGATTAGAACATTGAACGTTGTAAAAATGTTTTGGAACTTTATTTACTTAACAACTTTGCTGATTCATAGATTGTTTTTAAAAATAGATATAGTTTCTAACAAGTCGGAGAGAATCTGGTTTGGTTTAGGCAATTCTCTGATAGTTCATGTATAGATCAGCATTATGTAGTTTGGTTTAGAAGGATATCGTTTTTTAATTATGATATATGGGTGCATATTTTCCTTCGTAATAGATACATAATTTTCTATTAATGTACGCTGCAAATATTGTGCACATGAGTCATACTTTAGTGTAACAATTTGATTTTTAGGTTACTAATTAAGTGTCAAATGTCAATAAAAGACAATGGATCGGAGGTGGAAAAATGATTCTTCTGGTATTAATCACATTATTTCATCCTTTTTATATAAGCGCTTTTTGTGAGTAGCTATACAATTAAAATAGAGAAATTATTTGGTACAATAAACTCAAAGGACGTTGAAGAAAGAAGAAAAGATTTTGCATTTTGTAAAATAAGGAGTGCAATTACAGAAAAGATATAGAAAAGGGTAAAATGTATATATATAATAAATTACATTTTAATAATTCTGATTTACAAATTAAGCGGCACTATTTTATGCCTTAGTCCTGTAGTGTAAAATGTATGGTCTGCATCACCACATGTGACCGTATTGTGATGTTTTTGAGCTTACATTCAATGGAGAAAATCATCGTGTGCATCATTGTATTGTGACAATTTCAAATTCAATCTCTTCCCCCTATAGCAGCTATAAAGCTCTCCGGTGCATGTGCATCCATATTGTACAGATTATAAGGCAAAAATGAAAGGAATGTTTATCTTGACAGAGATACAAATGCTTATGACAGTTTTAACTATATAGTATTCTCATGTGTTTTCTTAAAATAAGTTGGGAGAAAGCCGTAGTTTTTAAAAGCGCACCAAAGGAACGCCTAGGTGCAAGGGGGACTTTGTAAAACCAAGGGTTACTCCCAACTTATATTAAGTTCAATTCAGGCTTTACCATTAGTCAGTGTCACATTTTCACTACTTGATAATAGTTTCTAATTTAGTTCAGTACTAATTAGTTGGGTAGAATAGACCCTTAATTGACAATGATGGAAATTCTATCAATTCACTCACCAAACTCAATTTGGTGTCTTTTTTTTCTCTTGTGAAGGTGTAACAATGATGGAAATTCTGACTATGAATTCACTTTGACATCAAAACAGAAGCCATCAGTAACTTCACCAAAGACCCCCCATTTGTCTTATGTATGCAATCCACTCTTGAACAAATTGAAAAGTTGAAAAGTTCAGTCATTACCCTCTAATAGAAGCACCAATGTATTCCCAACATGGTACGAACTTACATAGAGGTAGAATTTTCCACAATGAACTACTTTCGGAGTGAAATTAGTTGTTGAATTAAAAATGAAGAACTCATATGCATTGTGGGTTAATGAAAGAAGGCAAGCTTTCCAACCACAATATAGTTTTAATGCTATGGAATAAAAGGCTAGAACTGGTTTAATGACTGTAATAATCCCCGGACTTCATATTTTGCCACCAAATTGATAAGAAGAGAGCAAAATTTGGCATGAGCATTGCCAATTACAATAAGCTATTGATATGAAATCTCATTTACTTGATAATGTCACATTCTAAGATCCAGTTTATTTTGGTTGGTGCCTTGGTTCATTTGGAGGTGAAGAGAAGTTGGGTGAAACCTTCACCCTTGATGAAGGTGGTGTCTTGAAGGTAGTTTTCAAGAGGGGGTAATAGTTAAGAAGGTTTGCGGTGGTGATGGTAGAAGTGGCGGTTGACTTTTTCTCTAGGATATGGAGGGGAGTGGGAGGTAGGAGAGAAAAGGCAGGGGTAAATGGGTTTTGGTTCTTGTTTTTTTTCCTGCAAATGTGAACCGATTCCGTTTGCTTATTATGTGGAAAACTGAATTTGACCAAAACCAAGACCACCTTGGCTTGGTTTTGACTAATTACTGTATTTGAATACAATTTATAAAGAAACAATTATATACTTTGTTTTTATTTTTGTGTGTGTGGTGGTTGATTAGGGAGGGGGGTGGAGTTGTTTTGTGTTGTGAACGTTTAGCTTTAGTGTGTGAGCTAAGTAGCTACATGATTTTCATTTGTTAGCAATATGCGAAATATTTTTCATGGTGCAATAAAAGTTTCTTACGGAAGCTTCCCTTATGATATTCATAGTCACAATTTCGACGAAAATTTGAACAAAATAAGAAAAATAGCATAAAAAATTCTCAAAATAGGTATGGGGGAAATTTAATTTCCAAAATAAGCACGTAAATCTCCAAACCGTGGTAAGGAGGATAATAGCGAACAAAAAATAAGGTCAATAAAAGTCAAAGAATTTGTTTGTTGTTAGTAATATCGAACAAAGATTCTGGTCAATAAAAATCCAAATCTTCGTTTGCTGTTACCAATAGCGAACAAAGACTTTGACTTTTGTTGAACAAGTCTTTATTCGTTGTTAATAGCAACGAACAATGTCGGCTTAAGTTCAGAACACTCCCTATTCAATTGTGAAAATATCTTCCACTTAGATGATACCTCTCAAGCTGACTTGCTAAGTAAGCTCGAAGAGCTAGCTAAGGTTTGCTATGATGCAAAGACATTATTGATGATATTGCACTTGACATAGCAAATAACAACTTAAATTCTTCCGCGAAACCTGTTCTTAGTACTATTTTGAGATCCCCTAAAAGCTTGGGCAAGCCTCATGGTATCAAGAAGCCGCAAGCGAAACTATATTCCATGTCAAGTGTATGATTAAGAGAAAGTGTATGTTTTACACAAATTCACCCGCAAATCACAACTTATAAGCAGCTAGTTGTGAAAATTTGCCGGTGAATTTGTGCAACTCATACACTTTCTCTTCATACTTGACATTGAATCGAGTTTTGCTTGCAGCTTCTTGATGCCATGAGGCTTGTCCAAGCTTTTAGGGGATCTCAAAATAGTACTAAGAACAGGTTTCGCAGAAGAACTTAAGTTGTGATTTGCTATGTCAAGTGCAAAATCATCAATAATGTCTTCTGCATCATAGCAAACCTTGCTAGCTCTTCGAGCTTACTTCGCAAGTCAGCTTGAGAGTTATCATCTAAGTGGAAGATTTTTTTGCAATTGAATAAGGGTTGTTCTGGACTTAAGTCGACATTGTTCACTGTTACTAATAGCGAACAAAGACTTGGTCAATAAAAGTCAAAGTCTTTGAACAAAGATTTTGACTTTTATTGACCAGAATCTTTCTCTGTTCTTACTAATAGCGAACAAATTCTTTGACTTTCATTGACCTTGTTCGTTGTTAGTAACAACGAACATCCTCCTTACCTAGGTTTGGAGATTTACATGTTTATTTTAAGAATTAAGTTTCCGCCATACCTGTTTTGAGAAATTTTTATGCTATTTTGCATATTTTGTTCAAATTTTCCAGTTTGGACTTTGGTTATTGATCGTATCCTATTGTCGGACTCTTCTACAGATCATTGTTCCTATACCCCATGCAACTTTATTCGATGGTTTTTTGGGTAATACCTGTCCGACAACTCTCCAAATTCGAATAGAAGACCCTCATGGATTTTGCTTCATGTTGAAGTAGATTTCACATGGTTTTGATTGTAGCATTGTATATAAGTTCTTAAGTTGTCCTTTCCTATTTTCTGATGTATGTCAAGTTGCCACTTCTTTTAACACTTACGGGGCTGATCTTATTTACAAGAACAATCAAGTCTATGAAAAAGTTCTTTGATTTGCTTTAGTTACTGAAGTTTGGTTTATGTTTATAGGTGAAGAGTGCCAGTGTTGTATAGTTACAACTCTTTTGAGATCCAAGGTAAGTGCAATGCAAGGCTTTATTATATACAAGTGTTCATCAATACCATTCTAGTGCGTCATTTCTTTGAGTTTGCCCGCTTTGATGTGCAGGCAGCCAACTCCCTAGCCGACCTATTATGGGAACATGTGCATCAAACGTGGTTGGATGGATATGCTGCTAAAGATAATAACTCATGGATGTTGTAAGTTTCCATCCAAGAGCTGGTGATTTATTCCTTCGAATATAACCCATTTGCTATTGCTTCATAATGAATCTCATACTGTAGTGTATGATGGATGTACTGTAATTATCGTCTTCATAAAATGTAATTATCGTCTTCATTAAAAGAAAAACGTCTAAAATGCTCATACAATTTTTTTTTCTTTTCTTAATAAAACTGTTGACAATGCTTGCATAATCATGTCGAGATTTTAAAATTGTCAAAAACTTTGATATATTCTTTTTTTAAATCGACTAACGGTTATAGTAGAGTTATGTGAATTTTCAATTTTCTTAGTTGACGAAGACTTCATAGTTGACTTAACAACATTAAAAGTTTTTTAGTCAAGATGAAGCAGCGCTGTTATTTATCCTCTTTTGTGCCAATAGATTAATAATATTCAATCATATTCTTTTAATAGTCCCATTTATTTTTTTACACTTGCTGAGATAAAATTTTAATCTTTAATATTATTAACTGTATATAATAAAAATATGAAAAATTGACATTAATAATCCTTGTATTGAGACGGATGAAACAATATGTCACTTGACTACATTTTAGCTTATAGATTACATAACATACAAACTAAAAGTGATAAATAAATCGTAACCTAGAGTATTAGGAAGAATATGAGGGAGTATTATTATACAAAATCGGCTTATCTTTACTCTCGTTCAATAAACATGATAGAAATTACATTACGAAAACAATTTAATTAAACTGAAATCCATCAAAATCTCACACCATACTTTTTTGGTTTAAATATATCTCATAGTCATCAATTGTGTATTCCACACAAACCAGAGTTTGGGGAAAGGAAGGTAGTTGACAGACTCTATCCATACGGTACCCTTTCAGGGAAGGGCAAAGAGAAATACGTGCGAAAAATTTGAAATGAATAAGCAAAAAAATATAAAAAATTCAAACAATGATAAAGTTTTGAAACTATTTCCCAAGATAAGCAGTTTTTTCCCAAAGCTGTGATTTGAATTTGTTCGATGTTACTAACAGCGAACAAAGAGTTAATGTCAAAAAAAGTCAAAGAGCCTGTTCGCTGTTATTAACAGCGAACAAAGACTTTCACTATTTTTTAACTCCAGTCTTTGTTCGCTGTTAATAACAGCGAACATATGCGAGTTAAATTTCCAGATATTCCTTCCTTCCTCATTTTCTCCCAATTCCATTAAATCCTAAAACCTCATTCGACCTTTGCTCTCTTATTTTCCTCCATTAAAACATCTTGAAAGCTTCAATTAATCCCCCCCTCTTCCAATCCAACACTAGTAAAGTGGTCTAACATATTTTTGCAGTTGTCTAAGGTATAATTTTTTTTTTGTTTTTAATACGAAAATTAGGATTTTTTTCTTGGGAAATAGTTTCAAAACTTTACCATTATTCGAATTTTTTATAATTTTTTGCTTATTTGTTTCAAATTTTCCTCAATTAATCTTCCAAATAGATATGTGACACACAACTCGTTTGAGAAGACACGTCTAACTTACCACATATATTAAAATTTATATCTTAATAGAATAAAATAATAATTGATTTTTTCTTAACAACTATGACATGCTGCTTTGTCCAATTACATAATGCAAGAATTTTAAATTTTGCAAAAACTTTATATTTTTTTTTGTAATCGATAAGGTTATAGTGATGTTTTGTAAATTACTCTATCCAATTTAGCACTAATGTTCTATTTGTTTTTTGCACACTATTAATCTTTTACTCTTAATTTGTATTTTATTATTAATTTATAAGTTAAAACATAGTCAAGTAAGATTTTTTTTGATTCGTCTCAATGCTAGGATCATTCATACCAATTTTCCATAATTTTTAATAATGCACAATTAGAGATATTAAGATTGAATAAGTGCATTGGATGGAGTGCATAAAGCAAATGAGACATTAATAGTGAATTGAAAGAAGTATCAATTTTGTTAGTTGTCTAGTTGACGAATGACGAAGACTTGATAGTCGACTTAACAACATGGTATAGTGCGATAATCTAAAAAGAGATCATGTTTTGGGGCACACCAAGCATGAAAAACTAAATAAAACAAGGGCATTGTTATATATCGTCATCCTTTTCATTTTATCGCTACCATCCTAATGAAATTACAAATTTGTCCCTGGACTTAAAACTTGTTTAACAAATGTAAATCGCACTTAATAATACTATTATCACTTTAAAAACATTAAATTTAAAGTATAAACGTAATCCCGATCATTTTTATCGCGACCCTATATATATTGAATTTTCAGTAGCACTCTTGTATGATATACGAATTCAAACATGGTACTGTCTCTCTAAAATCTCTCTAAAAACGTTCTTCGATTTTAAACAAGCTGTTAGTTGGAATCGATTAACTATGGCTAACGAAAGCGAGTATTGAATTGGATGCGGTACGTACTTTAATCGATTTGACTCGGTGTATTTTTTTAAAAAAAAAATTACAGTCGCAAAAACTGGGCGAATGGACCACGGAGGAGTCGCACAAAACGTGCGACTGGACCGCGGTCCAATCGCACATTTTGTGCGACTCCTCCGTGGTCCACTCGCCCAGTTTTTGCGACTCCATTTTTTTTTATTATTTACATTATTATTATGTAAATTATATAATATTTATTTAGTAATATATATTGTTGTTATGTTTTAATATACGTTGTAGTAAATTATTATTATTAATATTATTATTATTAATATTATTATTATTATTATTATTATTATTATTATTATTATTATTATTATTGTTATTATTATTATTATTATTATTATAATAATAATAATAATAATAATAATAATAATAATAATAATAATAATAATAATAATAATAATAATTATTATTATTATTATTATTATTATTATTATTATTATTAATAATGTAAGTAATTTATATTATTAACATTATTATTATTACTTTGTTATTATTAATTTAAATAATTTATAATTATATATTGTTATTATTATTTTCTTATTATTTTATATTAATATGTTTTATTATTATTACAATTATTTAAATTTATTTTTTGTATTGTTATTATTTTAATATTAATTATTAAAGTAAATTATAATTTTTATTTATTATTGAATATTTTTATTATTAATGTTTGTATGTATAATTTTTTAATAACCTAATGTATGGTTTAATTCATATTTTCAATTTGCAGGACTTTGAAAACTTAGGAGACAATGTAGATTACTCTGGTAGATTTGTTACGGATAGGGAATTTGATTCTATAGATGAATTACATAGTTGGGCCGATGAGATAGCAATAACAATTGGTTTTCAATTTACACGTGCTTCTTATAAACAAAAAGGACGTTTCTAGAGTTAGTTTGTATTTAAGATGTCACCGCAATGGTAATATTAGGGGTGATTTGCATAACCTAGATAATGCTGCCCGACCTGGTTCTAAAAGTAGAACTTGTCGGTGTAAATTTATGATTGTAGCAAGTAGTCGTAAACCAGGAGAAAGACCTTGGACGGTGAGGGTGTGTCCTGGGGCAAAAGGTAGACATAACCACTGATTTTTAGTGTACAGAGAAGGTCATGTAAGGGCAAATAGGATGAATGTAGATATTCGAGAGCACATACGACAACTTAGTGCAACCGACATGCAAACTGCCTTTATCATGACTTCAATTAGAGAAAATTTTCCTGGATTTTTTACTAGTATGAATCAGATTTATAATGCTAGGCAATCAATAAGGAGAGAAGAGATGGAGGGTAGGACTCCCCTTCAACACTGTCTTTATATGGCCACAGAGCTTAATTACGTGGTCTGGACAGACTTGGATAGTGAAGGGGAATTGAGCAGATTATTAGTTGCAAATCCTACCTCTATCCAAATGATACGTACGTGGCCGTATGTTATGTTGATAGATACAACGTACAAAACAAACAAAAACAAGTGGCTACTGTGTGAAGTAATAGGAATGACGCCAACCAATCACAACTTCTTGGTTGCGTTCTGTTTGATGCGAGATGAGGTGGCTGTGTCATATTCGTGGGTGTTACAGGGATTGAGAGATATTTTAGGCACAGCTCTGACTCCTAGCGTAATTGTCACTGATCGAGATGAGGGTTTATCTGCAGCTATTCGTGATGTCTTCCTCGGTAAAAAAGTTTTGTTGATTAATTATTGTCGTTCTCTTTATTGAATATGTCTTAATTACGTTCAATGTTGTGTTTAATGTAGATGTGCGGCATTTATTATGCATTTGGCATATTGCAAACGACGTTGAGAACATGGTGGACAAGTTGTGTGACGGGAAAAGAAATCAACAAGGCCAAGTATTCAGGAAAAATAGATGGAACCCCTTGATTGAAAGTTCTATAATCGACGAATTTGAACAGAGATGGCAATCGATCGTGACTACCTGGTCGGTTAGGAACAAAAAGGTCGTTCGATATTTGGCTGGAACATGGATTCCACTTAGAGAGAAATTTATACGTGCGTGGACGAATGACTGTTTACACATGGGTAACCAGACTACCAGCAGAGTTGAAAGCCAACACTCGTCTTTCAAGTATTATCTTGGCAGCAGTAATAGCTCATTTGATACCCTGTTTAAAAGGGCACACGCACAGATAACAAACCAGCAAGCTAAGGTCCGACAAGCGCTACAGGAATCCATGAATTCTGTTTCAAGGTCGTTGCGACATCATTTCTTTAGAACTTTATATCGCCAAGTATATTTTTTTGCCTTGGAGCAGATGCGGCTTGAGCATAACCGTATGTTTGATTTGGGTAATTATGTACTTAACAAATGCGGTTGTGTACTTCAACACACCCATGGATTGCCGTGTGCTTCTTATTTATATATGTCGATCGGTTCACAAGGTGCTTTGTATGTGGATGACATTCATCCATTCTGGAGTACTTTGAAGTACACAGAGGTAGGAGATGACACCAACGAAGGAGTACGACACGCAAACGCCGATGACAAAGAGTACTTTCAATTGTTGTGTAACAACCCGACTTACCGTTGACTGGGTAAACAGGGTCATCACTAGGTTCGTTTCCCAAGGAAACTGAAATCACACTTCCAAAACTCAAGCAAAGGGGTCACAAGCTCTTCAACGTGACTAACTCAGCTAAATCCCAAAGCCATCATCTAACTATTACACAAGATAATCAAACAATTCTCTACAAGTCCGATATAACAAGCACAGCCAAAACAAATTTACATTTATCCAAAATTCCTGATACAAATTTATAATTCCTTAGTACTCAGCTCAATTAACATCCTTGGAAACTCTAATCACCTCCGCTAATCCATTATTCCCGACTGGTTCCGATCTGTAGACAAGCTAAAAGATGGAAACAACAGGGAATCAGATTAAACTGAATGAGAAGTAACAATCCAAAACAACAAAACACAGTAAATTCAAATTATAGGTTTAAAAGCAACATCAGTTCCCTAGATCTATGTGCGCACAGGGAGTCTAGTTGAGAGAACATCCATAGCTCTAAGGCTATGTCACTCTCGGGTGAAGCTAGTCAATCTCTCAATGACAATTCGCTTCAAAAACAGGGAGTAAGGAACCATGTTCCTCAACTCCGTCAATGACCAGCTCGCAAGCCCGATCCATTGACCATATCAATATCAGCATAATCATTCATAAACATTTATCACATTCATATAAATTTCACAAACTTTAAATAAACATTTTACAAATGGTAGCCTGGTCAGACCCCTCTTTAAGGGACTGTTACTACTCACCAACAAGACGCTTCAAAGAGCCGCGATCGATTCGCGGCTAACAGCTAGAATGGTTCCTTGATGACGTCGCCTCCTGTAGCATAACAAACATAACATCACAACAAAGCGTTCGATACCACAAACTAGGTTCAAATAGCTCATTGCATCTCCTCCTAAGACCGCATCTTAGTTCCATCTTCTATTCTAATAATTCTAATTTCAAAGATTGCGCAAGTTCTAATTCTAACCCCAACATATATAAAAATATAACCTTGTTTAAGACTAGCTTATAACCTTGTAACGATCATGCGTCTCCACAACTCTCTTTATATTTCCAATTCAAACACTTCTAGTTCATTTAACTCAATCCAAGAAACTAAACAAGATTAACCAGCTATCCTAAAAGAAGAACACAACTAATTTATCCATTCAACTAATAACTTCCACACGAACCCTGATACTTTCAAGAATAACCAATCATATAAAATCAAGGGTTATATCCAACACTTACAATTACCCAACTATTAAATAAATAGCTACAACAAAGAACTATCCACCACTAGCAAATTCACATGAATCAACTAACATTTAAGAACATCAAGTTTCCATAAACTTTCCACATTCAATATCCTATCGATATTCTAATCTTCGTAAATTCATACTAATTAATAATTCCACAATTAAGTTCTTATCACCACTTTGACCCATAATTATCATTAACAACATTCAAATCCAAATCCTCACCACTACCTATACACCATCAAGACACTACGAATCCATTCCCACAAATTGTTTCACAAGTATCTAGTATTACATCTAAGAGTGTATTAATCTATTCAATTATTCACCATTATCATAACTTGTCAAAACTCTTAGTTCCTAACAATAATTCAGCAGCTAAATATACATATCCAACAGCTAGTCTCAATCAACAAAACTCATCTAATTAGAAATCCCGTAATGGTTTTAGGACACCTCTTACTAAAACAGGCTAACTCACTCATACGGAAACCAATTGAGACGATTTAAGTGGCTACGCGACCATTAATCAGAGCTCTACTATTCTTATTAAGACACAAAAACCCAGAAACAATTAGAACGATCCCAAAATAGCCAAAACAGAAGGTTCGTTATGGATTTCCAAGACAGCCTGCTAGTATTTCACTATTTTGAACATAACTCTCTCATATAAGCTCATTTTGGAGCGATTCAAGTGTCCACGTGATCGCGACTCGAAGCTCTACAAATCTCATGAAGACACTAAAATCCCAAAACGACTCTAACTATTTCAAAAACAGCAACACAATTCGGACAGAACAAAACGGAACCTCATAGTCGATCTTTATGACAGTCTACTAGTATTTTGGACATAACTTCCTCATACGAACTCATCTCGGGGTGATTCAAGTACCCACACGACCGCGACTCAAAGTTCTATAAATCTTAAGAAGACATAAGAACCCAAAAACAATCAGAACCATCCCCAAAACAGCCAAAACAGAAAGTTCAGTTTATGAACTGAAATTTCAGAATCCCAAATACTCAATTTGATACTAGAACTCAAATAACCCAAATAACCAATTCTAATCAACACTAAAACAACTCAATTACTAATTGAATCCATATACTCATTTGATGCTTAAATTTGATTTAAAAACCCCAAATTAATTTACAAAACTCTAACATTTAAATTTGAAAACAAAACAACAAAAGAGGGAAAAGAGGTTACCAACAATAAAGGGAGGAGGAGAAGTGATTGCTGTTAGTGGTGGAACTCGTGGCTGGGCTTGGTTGTGCCGCCGCTGTAGTTGAGGGGAGTGGGACATGAGAGAAGAGGGAAGAGAGGGATTGAGAGTTTGAAGGTAAAAGATGATGAGGATGAAGAAAGAAATGGGGAAGGGTATGTCGGTTTATAATAGACGATTTATGAAATAAGTAATATTTCGTAATTGGTAGTATGAATAAGGATTGCATTTAGGAATATTTTTTTTTTCAATACTTAATTTAAATTTATTATTTTTTTTTATAAATATAAGATAGTAATCAATTAATAAAATATAATCAAAATACACTTTTATTGAAGTACTCTTTATACGAATTTTATATATTAAATAAAATAAACCTCTTTCTTGAAAATGTTAACAAATCAAATACTTGAGTCCATATTATCAAAATAATAATATTATTACTCGAATTAACTTACTTAATAACCCCAATCAGCTTAATAAACTTATAATCAAGCTTTATTAAATGTAGTCTATTTCACGTTGGTCAATGAAGTCTTAAAATCTGATCTCGCAGTTGTACGACAATTGTCTCAGGTACTTGAAGATGAATTACATCCCGATGGAGCCGATATACCTGAGCCTTACGCAAGTCCACCTAGAAAGGGAAGACCAACCACAAGAAAAACCCTTAGAAGAAATAAAAGCGCATTTGAATATAGTAGATCATCTTCTCGTGGTCGAGGGTCTAGATCTTCATCCCACGGGACATCCAGTGGTAGATCCAGTGGTTGGGAAAGACAAGCCTCAGTTGGAATTAAGTTTAGCTTCAACTTATCCGGTACATGACTTTCCTTTCCGTTATTTAAATTAGTTTGTTACAACTTAATCTTACTAACCTTATTTCAATAATTGAAAATGATCCAGGATGTCGTGATTTTTCACTGTTTCCATGGCCTAATCACATCCCGCACATTCTTCCTCCTTACTTGTTTGATTGGATTGATGTCATAGGTGATGGTAACTGTGGATTTAAAGCTATTGCCGCCACAGAGTTGGGAGGCCAGGAGGCATGGCCTCTTTTAAGACGTGCAATGTCTATGGAAATGCAAATGAACAGAGAGCAATACCTACGTGTGTATCTATCAGAGCAGACATTAGACAATGCTATATTCAGAATTGGTTCACACAACAATGGACCTGCTCCTTATATTCACTGGATGGATGCACCGACGGTATTGTACTCTGCAGCAACGTTTCTTAACATTGGCATTGCTTATTATAGTTCTGCTAACGGTAATCCGATGTACAATTGTTTGGTTCTTCCGTTAAGGAAAGCAGCGAGCATGCATAGTGTAAATAAAGTTATACATATATGTTGGGTGAATAGAAATCATTTTGTTCAACTATTAATGAACGATGATTCATCTCCACTGGCACCGGTCCATCAATCATGGAGAGAAGCAGTTGACAATTTTTCCAGACATATAGAAACACATTTTAGTAGCAGGATTTTGCTTTGGAATAGACTATACGGGCCACAACCACCACAACGTAATAACACCGCTGAAGATAAATTTAGATAGTCCATAATGTAACACAATGTGTAAATTAATATTTAGTTTAACTGTAAAAATGTAGATGGGATTCAATTTGTAGATAGTCCATAGTTATACTATTGTGTGCATCAATATTTAGTTTAACTACACATGTAGATGTGATTCAATTTGTAGATGGAATTCAACATGTATAGTAATTATGTAAATTAATAAAAGCATTGATGTAAACATGAATTAAATATAATGTAAAAAGCATTGATGTAAATAAATAAAAGCATTAATGTAAATTAGTTTAACTACAGTCTATGAAGGGCCATGCCCCTTAAAAGCTTGTCATTCGACAAATAAATCTTTAACATCACCAAGGTATACATCTAAAGCATGTCTTTCCCGGGGGGTCATTTCCGCAACAGGAGGCAATCTCACAAATGGAGCGACTCGACTCGGCCATTCATTTAGAAACTGTAAAAAAAATAGGAAAAAGGGTGTGAACAAGATATTAAACAGCATCTAAATAACACAAAGACATAATAGAAAACAAATAAACTTAAAAAACTTACGTATTCGGATCTACTTTCAGCTGGCCAAAATCGGCACTCGGTCTTTCGCCGGGGAGGACGTACGGGTGGGAGCACACTCTGAACCAGTCAATGTAACTAGGATCAGCCTATGATGGAACAGATGCCCGACGAAGTGCTTGATCACCAAGGCGGGCACTATAGGGGAACCTATTCCATGCCTCCGTGTACATAGGCGGAGAAGCAAAGGTCACGGAATAGGTTCCGTGTGCCGGTCGTACAGCCTGGGCTGGTCTCATAGGAGGAGGAGGGGGGGGGGGGGGGGGGGGGGAATAGCCTGCACAAAGACGACCTGTCGCACTGTCCTCTCCGGCAAATACACCTCGACGATATCAAAGCAAGTAATACCCCCGATGTAGGTGGTGCGTGGGTGCTCATTTAGCAATGCCCTTGGAGAAGTCATGTACGGAGTCCATTCCACCTGCATACAAGCCAAGTTAACATATAAAAATAATCTAAAATTAAAATAACATGAATAACAAAGTGTGATGTGATGTACAATACCTGAGTCTCCGTCATGCAGTCCAGTATACTCCTGCAGTCCCTCAGCCTGTTGATCTCACAACCTGGCTTGGGCATGGACCACATCTCCGCCCTAGTCTTATTAGGCATATCTGCTTGGCGAGGATAAGGGCGAAAGGCGGAAAAGTACTCATAAATCCATGTCTGGAGCAATGTGAGGCAACCAGCAATGGTCTTGCAACCAGCCCTAGATGCCATCCAGTTGGCGATACATGTAGGCCAGCGTCACCACACCCCAGGCGATCTCATCCTGATCGACGTTGACGGTAAGTATCGGGTGAGGTCGCATGCCGGTTCTGGTCTTATCCGCCAGCAGGGTAGAGCCGACAATAGCCATGTAGTAGGCTGTCGACTGGGTCTCCATAGCCTGGGACCGATGGCACAACTGCATAACTTCAGCAACGTTGATGCAACCTGCCTTGAATATCCCTTTCCGTCGTAGCTCGGCTATGGGCTCCCCGAACAGACTAGCAACAGCGAGCTTCCACTCCCCCTCAGCAAGTTCAGCCGGTAGTGAACCTTCAATACTTATGCGCAATATGCGTTGCACGTCGTGCAACATAATCGTCATCTCCCCCAATGGCATGTGGAAGGTGTTCGTATCCGGCTGCCACCTCTCCACGAAGGCTGATATCAAACTACAGTCGATGTGCTGGTGCATAATGTACGGTAGCTGGCCGAGAGGAGTGGCAGGTAGAATATCGTAAAGCGCATCGGTCATATCCCGCAGTCTGATGATCGCCTTCAACGACTTCTTTCTACTACGGCACTCCAGAATTGGAGGCGTACGCTCAAAGCCGTCAAAAATAACTTTAGCTATGTGCCCGCAATAGCTAGGTATCAGGCGCGTATCTGTGGGCCCCCCGGGCTGGGGGGATGTGACCAACCAGTCCGTTCCAGCGGATTGTGAGCGCCTGCTCCCCCGTGGCGGCTCATTATCAACGTAACTATGTCCGGCGCGCTCAGATGCGCCTGAAGAACTAGGGTCAACACGTGCGAATTTCCCGTTGGGCCTTGGACAACAGTCCAGTCCACTGGACGAAGAACAGCACCTTGGTACTCAACATCATTAGCATCATCATTATCACTAGAAACCCCCCAACTACTTTGGAGGCTGCTAGCCTGATCATCAAAACGAGTACGCACTTGCTGCAGCGTACTTGACTGTTGGGCCTCATTGTGTCTGGCAGCCTCTTCCTGCCCAGCCCTCCTAGCAGAACCCATTACCCCCCTCTCATGATGGTCTCCTCTGAGCAGGGTAGGCCTAGAACTATTCCCGCTCAACAAGTTTCTAAAAAACCCTTTCCTTTTCCGTGAGTCAGCCATTGACTACAATTTTTGATAATTTAATTAACTATTATTAATAAATAAAAATAATCAAACGTTACGTTAAATTAACCACATGAACAAAAGACAATAATTAATTAACATATTAAACTACTCATTATCAACATATATAAATTAGCAACAACAATATTTAACTAATCATTATCAACAAATATAATCTAACAAAATATTTATTATTATTATTATTATTATTATTATTATTATTATTATTATTATTATTGTAATTAATTTTCTAAATTAACAATAATCATAATAATAATAATATTAACAAAAATAATAACAACAATAATAATAATCATAACAATAATAACAAAAACAATAATAATAATCATAACACTAATAACAAAAACAATATTTAAAAATAAAATTAAAGAAAAATTTACTAACAACAACAACATCACCAACAAAAATAATAAAAATAATATTTAAAAGAATAAAAAAAAGTTAATAATAATAATAATAATAATAATAATAATAATAATAATAATAATAACAATCACAATAATAATAATAATAATAATAATAATAATAATAATAATAATAATAATAATAATAATAATAATAACAATAATATAAATAAAATTAATAATAATTATTTTAAAAAAAAGGAAAAAAAAAAGGGTGAGTCACACGAAATCCGCGACTTGACCGCGGGTCAGTCGCACGAAATCAGTCGCACGTTTTTACTTAACAATTATATACTTTCGATTGGCTCCAAATCCATCCGAATGGAGGGAGTAAATAGGACAAATTGATTAAATAGAAGAAAGTTAGAATATTAATATCCCATCTAGCATGCAAATGACTCAATTTGAAAATAGTAAAAAATTATGGTCCACTTTAGTAAGATGGGATTATGCTTCTACAAAATTATGCTCCACTTGTTATTACTCAATTATTGAAATTATTGAAATTATTGAAATAGCAGAAGCAATACGTAGAAGCTAACACCAGCCATTTTCCTTTACTGTCTTTCTCTTTGCCAAAACACACTATTCACTTCTTTTTCTCTGTATCTTCAAAACCCTAATAATGGATGTTGGAACAGTCATGTCTGCTGTTCAAACTCTGTTAGCAGCACTTCAATGCTCTCAGCTTAGAGATTTTTGCTCCAGCTTTGACTGCAAACCCAAACTCGAACAACTCGAAAAAACCGTTAAAAGAATCCAAGCTGTGCTCATTGATGCTGAGCTTAAGCAAGCTCTGTCCCACCAAGAGCAGCTGTACATTGAAGAGCTTAAGGAAGCTGTTTTTGAAGCTGATGATCTGTTTGATGAGTTTGTCACTCTTGCTGCTCAGAAGAAGCTCAATACTCGTATCAAGGACCGTTTCTTCGCCCTCTTCACCAAGTTAGCTGATGATTTCTCTGTTTCTAAAAAGATCGACAAGATCAGAAAGAAGTTAGATGATATCGCTGATAATAGCAAGTTCAAGTTGAAGATTGATCTGAAGCCTGCTAATAGTAGAAGCCGAGAGACCTGTTCTTATATGAAAGAAGTTATCATTGGAAGAGACCAAGATCTGGAGACCATCAAGGGTATGTTGCCCAACTCTGATGATGTTCAACAGGATGTTTTTTTCATTAGTATTGTGGGGATTGGAGGGTTGGGCAAAACTGCTCTTGCTCGACTTTTGTTCAATGATCCAACAGTGGCAACATCATTTCCATTGAGGTTGTGGGCTTGTGTTGCCGATCAAGACCAAAATCAATTTGAGGTGAGAGACATTCTTGGTACGATTCTTGAATCTGGTGGACTACAGAAGCAGAACCAAGGTGACACACTCGAATTGATGCAACGAAAATTGCGAGACATATTTGGTGGACAGAGATATTTGCTTGTTTTGGATGATGTGTGGACAGAGGATCGTGAACAATGGCTTGGCTTGCTAGGATCCTTTACCGGAGGTGGAAGAGGAAGCTGTATTGTGGTAACCACTCGTTCAATGAAGACGGCAAAAATCATAGGAAATGGGCAAATGCACCAGCTACAAGGCTTGTCAATGGAAAACTCATTGCGTTTGTTTAAATGGGCAGCTTTTGGATCGGAAGAGTCAAGTCCTCCTCAAAAGCTGGTTGAGATTGGTGAAGAAATTGTTAAGAGATGCGCTCACGTTCCTCTTGCCATAAGAGTGTTGGGAGGCCTTCTCTATGGCCAAGATGAAAGTCAGTGGCTATCTTTGCGTGAGTTGGGATTGGAAAAAATTATAGAAAGTGACAATAGCATCAAACCGATATTAAAGCTTAGTTACTACCAACTTGAATCTCCATTGAAAAGTTGTTTTGCTTATTGTGCCTTGTTTCCTAAGGATGAAATCCTGTATACATGCAATTTGATTAGCTTATGGATGGCCCAAGGCTACATCACATCAGAAGGTGGAAAAAGCATGGAAGATGTTGCTGTGGATTATGTAAAACTTTTAATACAGAGGTGCTTCTTTCAGGATGTAAGGCTATATGGAGATTCTGAAAATATTCGGGAATTCAAGATGCATGATTTGATGCACGACGTTGCTCAAGAAGTTGTGGGAAAGGAGATCCAGACGACAGTGCATAGCATGGATGGAGATCTTGATAAAAAGATTCGTCATCTTAAAAGAAGCAACTCGACAAATGTTTTCCGCACCCAAAAAAGTCAACTGCGTTCTTATGTTGATGTTAGATACCGTATTGAATATAATAATAAGATGGACCAGGTTTGTGCGGCTTCAATGTTTGGTAATTGGAAATGTTTGAGGGCTTTAGACTTGAGTCGTTCAAGTATTAAAAGTCTGCCAGGTTCAATCGGTAAATTGCTTCATTTAAGGTATCTAGACCTTTCAGAAAACAATTTTAAAGTGCTTCCTAGGGCGATTACAAATCTATATAATCTTCAGACTTTACAGTTATTTTTTTGCAAACAATTGAAAGAGTTACCAAAAGATATTGACAAGTTAGTTCAGCTTAGGGTGTTGAACATATCTCGTTGTGATGGTTTGACTTATATGCCAAGGGGCATAACCAAGTTAACTGATCTTCGTGAGCTTGGAATGTTTGTGGTGGGAGGAGAGAGGTGTACAAGTTGGAAGGAGTTGTTGAATGAAATGAAAATCCTGAAACCTCTAAGGAACCTTAGAGGCTCCCTCCAAATCAGGATCAAATACTCCAACAAAGCTACACGTGTTTATAAGAAAGAGAAAGATTGCGAAAGAGACTGCTTGAGTGACAAGGAACATCTTGAATGTCTAGATGTTAAATTTAGTGGAGAGGAGGGTGAAGGAAGAGTAAACTACGATGAAGCAGTGATGGATATGCTACGGCCACATTGTAATCTCAAGGAGCTATTTGTTGAGGCATATCAAGGTGCAAGTATGGTGGGGTGGGCAATGGAAGAAAACTTGACAACGTCTCTTCCTAATCTTGTTTACTTGGGGCTTTGGAATTGTCTGAAATTGAGTGACTTAAGATGCTTGGGAAATATATGTCATCTAAAAGTGCTTTTTCTTTGTAACCTAGAAAATTTGGAGTATATAATTGAGAAATATATATCAGGAGGTAGCAACGACACGAGAGCTGTGCATGTGAAGTCAGGCCAACAATTTTTTCCCTCTTTGAGGAGACTTAGAATACAGGATAATCCTAAATTGAAAGGATGGGTAGGGGATGCAAATGAGCTCCATGTTAATAGTAACAGTATGTCACCCCTTGTTTTTTCTCAATTGGAAGATCTTTATATTGTAAATTGCCCAAAGCTTATAGCAGTTTTCCATTTTCCCTTATTGAAATTCCTCTATTTGAGTAGATTTAATAGAAGACTACAAATAATAATTAGAAGGTTGAAGAATGAAGAATTAGAGGAAGATAAAGGTAAGGAAACATGTAATCCAAAGTTTTCATCCTCCCCCTATTTTCGTTGTGATAGAATAAGCAATTTAAGGGAAATTGAAATAGACGACACAACTTGGCTAAATCATGGGCTACACATGGAGGCTTCTGATGTTTAATAGCACTGGTAATTAAGGGAGATGATAACATAGAGAATCTGAGAGAAGATGAGAATGTGTTTCGTGCGTGTTCGTCTTCCATACAATATTTAGCTATTCGAAGTTGCTCCAATATGAAGAGCGTGTTAGAAGGCTTACAACATCTCTTTGTCTTAGAGACCTTAGTAATCGATGATTGTCCTAATCTGAATTTATCAAGAGAAATGGAGGAATGCATTGGCAAGCCACTTAAAAAATCTCTTCGCAACTTGACACTCGAGAGTCTCCCGCAAATGGTGAATCTTCCTGATTGGATACAATACTTAACCAACCTTCAATCTCTGAAAATTAAGAATTGCAAACAGCTTGAATCTCTGCCGAGTTGGATGTCCAAACTCACTTCTCTCAAGGAACTTCAAATTCGTGGATGTTCACCAACATTGGAGAAATGATGCCACCATTCAAATGGGTTGGATTGGCCATACGTTCAACACATCCCTTCCTTTATTCGTCATATTGAATACTTGGCGTAACCAATTGAAGGGACACCAAAGGTATAACTTATGAGTTATGTGGTAAAATTTTCATGGTCCATTCTAAAATTTTCTATTTATTTGTTTATTGTTTATGTCATTTAATATGTAGCTTATAATTTATTTTAAATGAGAAACCTAAATCATAAATATTGAATTTATAAGCAAAGTTGATAAATTTTATAATGTGATTGATTTTTTACTTTGTTTAAATATAATGAAAGTATTAGATATTTTGTTTTTGACTTCACAACCCCTTTGGTGATCGAAAATAAATGGTGGAAAGTTAATGAAAAGCTAGCGTTATTTTAGTTGAAATAAATATCTTAACAAGTTTAATAGTCATGCTTGGTTTACATCAATTATTACATTTTCTTTACAAAATTTATTTCAATGTATTATCTTTTGAAGATGTGGTATTATGTCTGTGCTGATGAAATATTGAGAATAAAAATACTTTTTATGCTTAAAATTTCCTAACCATGTGAATGATGCGGTATATTTCTTTAAAATCTACGCAACAAATTGTTCTCATTTGCACCATTAAGTATCAACTAAACAGAGCATAAATACTTTGGAGGGCCTAGTGGATATGTTCTACTTATTTTGGTGCAAAATGAAAAGTAAATTCCCTAAGTATTGCTTCTTTGTCGACACATTTATTTAGGAATTTATTTAATTTCTGAAATAGGCCTTTGTTTGTTACTTTTATTGTGGAACTTGTTTAATGGAAGGACAGATTCAAATTAGAAATTTGAGTTTTTGAACTTGATAGGACGATGAGTTTAAAAAGTTTTTATTTTTTAAAACTTTCTTGTTTATTTTTTCTTTCAATTGTTTCTTAAATTTTCTAAATTTGGCCATTCTCTCTCAATTGTTTTGTTTTCCTAAATTTAGTTTTATTTCTTCCAAAACTTGTTTCTAATTATGTTGCTTTTATTCAATGTTTATTTCTTTCAGATTTGACCTTCATTACATATAGATTAGTTTTGTTAATTTTTTTCTTTTTGCTCAATTTCGGGTTTGATTTTTAAGAATTCTTAGTGAGTGTTTTGGGTTGGTTTAGTTTCATCTTAAGAATTCTTAGCGTGTGTTAGTTACAATAATTTTCTAATATCCTTGATTGTTATATTGGTTTATAATTCTATTATAATGGATTAATGGTGTTGCATTTTGTGTGATATGTTCATTCATAGAGTATGTATTTGCTTTAGATTGATATTGTTCATGAAAGACAACTCTGGAGATGCTTGCTCAATGCAAGTGTGATTGATTTTGGGTTTATACTTTACACAATGGTAATTTCTCGCGTCTTTGTGAGATTTGCCTACCGATTTATTCTTGGCACTTTTCAGCAGTCTCTTTTGGTATCCACCTGTTTGTGTTGTTCACATCTCTGATTGAAGAGTCTTCTTTTCTCACCCTGCCAAAGTTGTATGCATTATAAAAATAATGTGGAGGATGAAGTTCAAAATTCTATAACTAGATGCATGCTACACTTTCATATCTACATCATGTAAGCATACTTAAGTTTTCAGAAGTAAGCTAAACTGCATCTAACCTATTGCTTTATAATTGCAATATAAGAGATTTATGACGATGGAGGCACAACATTTTCATCCATATACCTTTGGTATGTTTTAGACTATGGAATAAACTCTTTCTTTCATTCCTTTTGTTAGTTTTTTGGAGTTGGTCAACATGTTAGTTTTTGGGGTTGGTGAACAGTTTGTTACTAATGGCTCGCTTGGAATCAAGGGAAAAGGAGAGTATTAGTTAAGAGGGATAAAATGCTGGATACTTGATTGTTTGGAATAAGTGTAAATTAGTATGTCAAAAAGAGGATTTAATATTTATTCTAAGGGGACCCGGAAGAAATATTATTCCAGTAAAATTAATGCCCCACTTCTATCTTTGAATTCATTCCATCTATTTAACTCTTCTTCTACCTTCTTCTTTTCCTTCTCATAATACTATTCACCTTTTTCCATAAACACCATCAAAAATCTAAAATCTCCACCGTTTTAATTGTTAGAAGCTTCAAAGAAAGGGAATTAAAACTTAAATATGGGTTCTAAAAACAAGTTGCAGAAAATCTAAACAGAGGAGGAAGCTGGAGCTTTTTATAAGAACATGGATGAATACTAAAACTTCTTTCTCACTAACCTTCTCCTCTCAAAGAAATTGATGCCGTTAATAAAAGGAGTTTTGAGGTTTTGAAGGTATGTTGGCTTTTGGGAATAGAAATTATGTTAATTTAATTGGTTGATTTAAATGATTAATTGAAATGATAATGAAAAAATGTAGATATGAGAACTTAAGAATGGAAATTCTACATTTAACTTCTGATGGTTTGAAAAGGAAAGAAGATTATATTTTTACTGGATGAAAAATACCAAACTAATGAAAAATAACCATTTCTCCCATTACTATATTCTATGGGGAATTTTGCTCCACAAATTTTATTGCCTTACTTTATTATTGGAATCCAGGCGAGCCCTAAGAATATCTTTAAACAATTCTTTTTTCTTGGAAGTTTGAGCAATGATTAGTTAGTTATTATGTAGTAACAGTAAAGCATATAACATATTATAGGTGTAGCAGGAGCGGCACTCTCGATACATGATTAACATTAATAATTATACTTAAAATAAATAATGCGGAAGTGTAAAACGCCGAACTGCTAAAAACCATTTAAACTAAAAACCGTTAAAAAACATAAGTTAAAAATCTTACAACTGAGAAAATATAACATAAGGTTTGCTTAAATATGATAAAAAAAAAGTACAATTTAGTCATCAAAGTCATCAAGTAAAATCAACGCAGCTAAGTCCTCGATAGAATAATTACTCATTATTGACCTTTATTAAGCCATTAAGTTACATTCTCAATACTTGCAGATGTTCATTACTGCTACTAAGACTTGGTAACCTTAATGCTTATTCAATCAAGTTCAATTAAGCCTTATAACTTTACCATCATAGCACATCACAAGATCACAACAATAACGACAATTGATATATGTAAGGGTCTGGTTAGGTGAGGACCGTAGTCCTAAACCCTAACTGTGGTGGGAGTCGTCACTCCTCTCAATACTGTTATGATCGAGACTCCACAGGATTGGTTTTTCTCGGACCCCCTGTCTGACACCGCATTTTACGTGCCGGCTAACACGGACGCCGGAATTTTACATGCCGGTCCATGGTTCGACGTTACCTTACTATTAGAGTCATACAATCAATATCATGCAATATTAAACAAGACTCTAAACCGAAATAGTTTACATTCTTATAAGTCAAACTTCCACTAGTCAAAATTTTGACAATTCTACCCTTTTAATAGAAACAAATTACTAGTATCTAATAAATTCATATTAATTAAATAATAAATTTTGGTAGCTATACTAAGATTTCCGAGGCTAAACTAAGTCATTATTATGTCATAAATAATCATAAAAGTCAAGGGTAATATTTCTAAGTACTTAATAACGTATTTTATCAAATAACCAGTAAGATAGTAAAACGGATCTATCATAACTATGAAAAATTATCCGGCAAGTTATTAAGGATCCAAAATCTAAATGAAATGAGTTTTCAAGAAAAACAATGCTAAGCATTTCAACAAATTAGTTTGACTATTTTACCGATAAACCGATTAATAATTCTTTATAATTACTTGAGTCCGAAATAAAAATTTTATCAAACACCAAGATGATATGGAATCATTTTAAAGAGATAAGTTTATTTAACTAGTAAAATTCATATATATCTACATTATCATATTAATCAAAAAGTTCCATATTTGATGTGACTTTAATATAACCATGTAAAGTTTAAATGATTAAAAATTTAATCATGTTGGAACAGTCATGTCTGCTGTTCAAACTCTGTTAGCAGCACTTCAATGCTCTTAGCTTAGAGATTTTTGCTCTAGCTTTGACTGCAAACCCGAACTCGAACAACTCGAAAAAACCGTTGAAAGAATCCAAACTGTGCTCATTGATGCTGAGCTTAAGCAAGCTCTGTCCCACCAAGAGCGGTTGCACATTGAAGAGCTTAAGGAAGCTGTTTTTGCAGCTGATGATCTGTTTGATGAGTTTCTCACTCGTGTTGCTCTGAAGAAGCTGAATACGCGTATCAAGGACCGTATCTTCTCCCTCTTCACCAAGTTAGCTGATGATTTCTCTGTTTCTAAAAAGATCGACAAGATCAGATAGAAGTTAAATGATATCGCTGATAATAGCAAGTTCAAGTTGAAGATTGATCCCAAGCCTATTAACAGTAGAAGCCGAGAGACCTGTTCTTATAAGGAAGAAGTTATCATTGGAAGAGACCAAGATCTGGAGACCATTAAGGGTATGTTGCCCAACTCTGATGATGTTCAATAGGATGTTTTTTTCCTTAGTATTGTGGGGATTGGAGGGTTGGGCAAAACTGCTCTTGCTCGACTTTTGTTCAAAGATCCAACGGTGGCAACTTCATTTCAGTTGAAGTTGTGGGCTTGTGTTGCCGACCAAGATCAAAATCAATTTGAGGTGAAAGACATTCTTGGAAAGATTCTTGAATCTGGTGGACTACAGAAACAGAACCAAGGTGACACACTCGAATTGATGCAACGAAAATTGTGAGACATATTTGGTGGATAGAGATATTTGCTTGTTTTAGATGATGTGTGGACAGAGGATCGTGAACCATGGCTTGACTTGCTAAATTCCTTTACCGGAGGTGGAAGAGGAAGCTGTATTGTGGTAACTACTCGGTCAATGAAGACAGCAAAAATCGTAGGAAATGGGCGAATGTAGCAAGGCTTGTCAATGGAAAACTCATTGCGTTTGTTTAAATGCGCGGCTTTTGGATCGGAAGAGTCAAGTCCTCTTCAAAAGCTGGTTGAAATTGGTGAAGAAATTGTTAAGAGATGCGCTTACGTTCCTCTTGCCATAAGAGTGTTGGGAAGTCTTCTCTATGGCCAAGATGAAAGTGGGTGGCGATCTTTGCGTGAGTTGGGATTGGAAAAAATTATTGAAAGTGAGAATAGCATCAAACCGATATTGAAGCGTAGTTACTACCAACTTCAATCTCCATTGAAAAGTTGTTTTACTTATTGTGCCTTTGTAACACCCCGAGATTTTAATGACGTAATTATTTAATATTTTAATAGTTTTTAAAGATTTTACAATTATATTTTATTATTTCTGAAATTAGTTTTAATAAATTTCTTGCATATATGAATTTAAATGTTAACTTTTATATATATATATATATATATATATATATATATATATATATATATATATATATATATATATATATATATATATCAAAAATATAGTTACGATTTCTTAAACAAAGAGGTTCGAATCAAAATGATTATTTTATTAAAATGTGTGAGGCTGCGAAGGTGAGTCTCTTAGTTGGATCTCGCAACAAAAATGAATCGAGATAAAAATAAATAAATAAATAAACTTAATAATAATAATAATAATAATAATAATAATAATAATAATAATAATAGTGATAATAGTTTTAACAAGTATAAAACCCGAACAATACCCTAAACGCTTAAGAGAGCCGTCACCTTCCTTCCTCCCACTTCTCCTTCTTTCTCTCTTCTCCCCTTGCGCCACCAGTGAACAGCTAGGCCGCCACCAACCGCTGCACCGTCCCACAGAACACCACCAGCAGCAGCCCCCTTCCCTCCTTCTTCTCCTTTCTCTCCCCTCTCCCTCGCTACTGAGCAGCCGCCACCCCAGGAGCAGTAGCAGCGGGTAGCCTCCCACAACCACCACAAGCAGCACCCGATCCTCCTCCTCACTCCTACGTACAGCCACAGCAGCAGGCGGTTGTAGTGCGCATCACAGCAGCAAGCGGCTGCGTGTTTGCTTCCCTACTGGCTCCGCGAGCCCTCCTCCACCACCAACACCTTGAGTCACACCACCACCACAAGAACCACCAACCTCTTGACCCATTTTCTAGTTTTACCCATTGTAAGCTATCTCTCACTTTTCAAATTGATTAATTTACTCATTCTAATTAGAATCTACCATGCTTATGAGTTGTGTGTTGATTGTGTATTAGTCTCATTTAATTCTAGTATGGGTAATAGTTAAGAGAATTATCATGAAATGATTAGGGTTTGGATTTAGTAATGAAATTACAAATGATGTGCGTCTATCCTATATTTTGATGGTGTGATGAATGATTAAATAACCTTAAAAGTTGTTTGAAACTTAGTTGATTGATTTCTGTTGTGATAATTAGTAATGGTGGTGATTGTAGTGACTATGGAAGTGATCTTAGTTGTTAAATTGGGATAAATAGCTGCTAGTTGTTATGGTTTGATTGTTGTGAATTACAAGTATTCTTATTAGGTTGTTATTGAAGTCATAATGTATAATCTTAGTAAGGCCATGAGAATGATATCAACTTATTGTAAAAGGTTGTTAAGTTGCTTGTGGTGATGCTCGATTGTAGTCTCTCTAACTTTGGAGGATGTAGCGAAGAATGTTGCGATCTGACCACTTTAAGAATTGTCCTCATGTCATAGTAGAGTTATATTTAACCTTGTGAGACTTAAGTGTGAATCGTTATAACTCAAAGTTAGTTGGTGTAATGAAGCAGTCGACATAATCCTTTTATTCTTTGCCGATGGAAAAACTTGTGTTATTGTTGAATTGACGATTATGCTTGGTGTTGAATGAGATGCGTACGTGCTAAAAGTAATTGAAAACTTGTCGTGAATGGATGATAGTGGTTACTTGGTTTCTAGCTGGTATGACAAAGTAGTTAAGAGAACTTATAAGTTCTATTCCTAACTTGTATAGGTTCCCAGTTTATAAGAGGAAAGTAGACCCTTAGTTGGGTGATTTTTGTAACTTGTGGTCGTGCAGTGACGCTCGCAGGTACGTACGCGTAGTAATTGATTATCATATTCATTGTTTCAAAGTATTATCCACATTTCATGATTATATGCATTGCATTAGAATTATAGAGCGCCAGAAAGTAAACTATGCTAGCGTATAGTCATAATAGTGAAATAGGCAAGTAGAATGAAAACATTAGGAGACTATGAGAACCTACTTCTATATAGTAGAGAACACACCATGGTTGTGTGTGGTATCGAAGTGAATTCCTACTTATTGAGCCTTGATGTATGATTAGTTGGCGTGACTCAACTGGATTATGTCTGGTTGATTTAATAGTCCCCTAGGTGAGGTTCGACGGGACCACCGTAAGGGGGGTATGAGCATGCTTGGGTCACTTGGCGCCGGATGGCCGATACCGCCCCTTGACCGAGGTGATACCATGCGGGCCTTGCAAACCCCAATATGGTGGCCTCTTCACTGGTTTAGTACCCCAGTGTGTTAGTTTTTCCCGAAGGTAGGACCCAAGAGGGTCAGCTGGAGGGGCCATGAGCTCATACTTTGCCATGGGCGCCGGATGGCCGATAACGCCCTTGGCCGTGTCACTATGCATGAATAGAGAAAGGATCCACTACCCTTGAATATATTTCGAGAGATTAGCAGTTTGAAAGAGAAATTATGAGTAAATAGAGGTGTTTAGACAGATGAGTAGACTCGCTATTGCCATACTATATTGTTGTCTATAGTTTTGTTCAATGACTCTAATTGTTATAAGTTCATTAATTACTGACGTGTATGTGTTTGTTATTGTTTGCTCATGACTCTCTATGATGTTCTTGCTATGACACTTCTGACTATGGTCATTATGTTGAGCAGCCGGAGGATCATAGCTTGACATGACAGGTATAGGAGCTTCTTTTGCTTTGCATTGGGGGAAAGAGCGGAGTACGGTCATATCAACTGTATACAAATTGTCTAATGCTTATAGCTTCTATATTACTTGTAAAGTTTTCTTTTGGGATTGTATAATTTCCTTTGTATAGAGTCATGTGACTCCTTGTATGATCTATAGTTCCGCTGCGTAATTTTTGGATGTACAGTAGTGAGAATACTCCTTTAGTATCCATTAGATCGATGCGTTACCACTGGAACCACGATCCTCATCAGAATTGATGATTTGAGAAGCCGACGATGATTCTTTCCGTCGTGACGTATTCTTGAAGGCATTAAAGGCCTTAGATTATTTTTGTTATGTTATCCATTTATATATTCTTGTCACATTCTCAGTTTTCAGCAGAGATGCTGCCGAAATTTCTACTCACTCACCTTTTTAATTAATCCTTAACGTTTATTTTAATTATGTTCCCTTTTCTTTTTATGTAACACCCGAATTTCCTCCCTTCCTTCACGATTTATGGTTTCGTGTAAGGGGCTGGAAATTCAGGGGTGTTACAGCCTTGTTTGCTAAGGATGAACTCATAAAGAAAAGGGAGTTGATTAGGTTTTGGATGGCCCAAGGCTACATCACATCAGAAGGTGGAAGAAGCATGGAAGATGTTGCTGAGGATTATGTAAAACTTCTAACACAGAGGTGCTTCTTTCAGGATGTAAAGCTAGAAGGAGATTCTGATTATATTTGGGGATTTAAGATGCATGATTTGATGCACGACGTTGCTCAAGAAGTTGTGGAAAGGAGATCCAGATGACAGTGCATAGCATGAATGGAGATCTTGATAAAAAGATTCGTTATCTTAAAAGAAGCAACTCTGCAAATGTTTTCCGCACCCAAAAAAGTCAACTGCGTTCTTATGTTGATGTTAGCTACCTTTTTGAATATGCTAATAAGATGGACCAGGTTTGTGCGGCTTCAATATTAGCTAATTGGAAATGTTTGAGGGCTTTAGACTTGAGTCATTCAAGTATTAAAAGTCTGCCAGGTTCAATCGGTAAATTGCTTCATTTAAGGTATCTAAACCTTTCATTTAATGATTTTGAAGTGCTTCATAGGGCAATTACAAATATATATAATCTTCAGACTTCGTCTGAATTTATCTATTACAAGTCTATATAATATTAGCTAATTGGAAATGTTTCGTGCGTGTTCGTCTTCCATACAATATTTAGTTATTCGAAGTTGCTCCAATATGAAGAGCGTGTTAGAAGGCTTACAACATCTCTTTGTCTTAGAGACCTTAGTAATCGATGATTGTCCTAAAACTGAATTTATAAAGAGAAATGGAGGAATGCATTGGCAAGCCACTTAACAAATCTCTTCGCAACTTGACACTCGAGAGTCTCCCGCAAATGGTGAATCTTCCTGATTGGATACAATACTTAACCAACCTTCAATCTCTGAAAATTAAGAATTGCAAACAACTTGAATCTCTGCCGAGTTGGATGTCCAAACTCACTTCTCTCAAGGAACTTCAAATTCGTGGATGTTCACCAACATTGGAGAAATGATGCCACCATTCAAATGGGTTGGATTGGCCACACGTTCAACACATCCCTTCCTTTATTCGTCATATTGAATACTTGGCGTAACCAATTGAAGGGACACCAAAGGTATAACTTATGAGTTATGTGGTAAAATTTTCATGGTCCATTCTAAAATTTTCTATTTATTTGTTTATTGTTTATGTCATTTAATATGTAGCTTATCATTTATTTTAAATGAGAAACCTAAATCATAAATATTGAATTTATAAGTAAAGTTGATAAATTTTATAATGTGATTGATTTTTTACTTTGTTTAAATATAATTAAAGTATTAGATATTTTGTTTTTGACTTCACAACCCCTTTGGTGATCGAAAATAAATGGTGGAAAGTTAATGAAAAGCTAGCGTTATTTTAGTTGAAATAAATATCTTAACAAGTTTAATAGTCATGCTTGGTTTACATCAATTATTACATTTTCTTTACAAAATTTATTTCAATGTATTATCTTTTGAAGATGTGGTATTATGTCTGTGCTGATGAAATATTGAGAATAAAAATACTTTTTATGCTTAAAATTTCCTAACCATGTGAATGATACGGTATATTTCTTTAAAATCTACGCAACAAATTGTTCTCATTTGCACCATTAAGTATCAACTAAACAGAGCATAAATACTTTGGAAGGCCTAGTGGATATGTTCTACTTATTTTGGTGCAAAATGAAAAGTAAATTCCCTAAGTATTGCTTCTTTGTCGACACATTTATTTAGGCATTTATTTAATTTCTGAAATAAAATATCTTGACAAGTTTAATGTTCATGCTTGTTTTACTTCAATCATTTCATTTTCTTTACAAAACTCATTTCATCGTATTATCTTTTGAAGATGTGGTATTATATGTGTGGTAATGAAAAATTGAGAACAAAAATACTTTTTATGATTAAAATTTCCTAACCGTGTGAATGATACGGTATATGTCATGAAAATATATGCAACAAATCATTCTCATTAGCACCATTAAGTACCAACAACTAATTGGAGCATAAATACCTTGGAGGGCCTAGTGGATATGTTGCTATTTAAATCAATGCAAAATTAGAGTTGTTCATGGGCGGACTACGAGCCAGACTCGACCCACCCGGCTCAAAACACCGGCGAAAATAGGTGGGCTTGAACAACGATTTTTAAAATAATTAAAATTTGGATTCGTCACTAAGATAAATGGGCGGGTAACAACACCAAAAAAATACCCGCGGGTACACCGCTTAGTTTAATATATTAATTATTAAATAATAATTCTATTATTTTTTATGTTAGCCTACATTACCCAACTTACTTTAATACTCCAATTTCCCAATAATTTTCATTTTTCAATTCTTATATACTCTCTGCAACTCCCAATTCCCGCCACCTAATTTCCATTTCTCAATCCCCTAATTTTATATTTATTTAATTTGAGTATTTTGAGATTTTTTTAATGTATTTGAGTATTGCGGGAGGAATTTTGAATATTTGAGCCTGCGGGTAGATTTTTAAGGCATTATCTGGTCTGTTATCCGCCCAAACCCGTCCATGAACAACTCTATGCAAAATGATTAGTAAATCCCTTGTGTATTTGCTTCTTTTGTTAACACATTTATGTAGGATTTTATATAATTTCTGAATTTGGCCTTTGTTTGTTACTTTTGTTTTAGAACTTGTTTAATGAAAGGACTTAAATAGATTCAAATTAGAAATGTGTGTTTTCGAACTTGATGATCTATGATGAAGAGTTCAACAAGTTTTCATTTTTTTAAAACATACTTGTTTTTTTTTTCAAGTTGTTTCTTGAATTTTCTAAATCTGGTGGTGCTCTCTTTCAAGTTTCAAATGTTTTGTTTTCTTGAATTTAGTTTCGTTTTTTTCTTCTTCCAAAACTTGTTTCTATTTATGTTTCTTTTATTCAATGTTTGTTTTATTCAAATTTGACTTTCATTACTTATAGGTTAGTTTTGTAAATTTTTGTCTTTTTTTTCGGTTTTGGGTTGACTGTTAAGAATCCTTAGTGAGTGTTTTTGGATTAGTGTGGCTTCTTCTTTCTCAAGCATTTTACTATTCATAGTAAATTGAATTGCGAAAATTTGGTTGCAACAATTTTGTACACTATCAGAATTTTATTATGCTAGTAACTTAGTAACTTATTTCCTTTTATGTATTATGATTGTTAGTTGGTTTATGCTTCTATTTAATTGTATTGCATTTTGTGTGATATGTTCATTGATGAAGTATGTATTTGTTTTAGATTGATTTTGATTTATACTTTAGATAAGGGCAATATCTCGTGTCAATCATAGAATCGTTTAAATAGTCTGAACTATATATGATTCAAATCATTCAAAGCGGTTCTAATGGTTCTTCCTATGATTCAAAACGGTTTTAATTTTACATGTAGTTTAAATTGTAGGGTACATCTAAATCTTAAATCGTAATATTTGGCGATTTGAATTGCGATTTTAACAACATTAGGTCATCCACATAAACAAACACATGCATAGAGATACTAACTTATTGATAACAAAAACAAAGAATAATCTACATATGATTGAACAAACCCAAATTTCCAAAGAGCATCTGGAAGTTATTCAAAGCATTGACAAGGAGCTTGACGCAATACGTATAAAGGTTTACACAACCTACATACTTTTCCAGAAATAGTACTATGGTATAACCATGAGGTAGACGCATGCATATATACCCCTCATCAAAATCTCTATGAAGAAATACATTATATACATCTATTTGATCAACCTTCCAGTTACGAGCTACATCCACGGCTAAATAGGCGAACAATTGCCATTTTAGCAACGAGAGCAAAAGTTTCATTGAAATTAATAACTTCCACCTACCTATTACCATGTACGACAGGACGTGCTTTAAGATGCTCCGCTTCACAATTTGAGCGATACTTAACACGTAGGGCCGACTCTTTTACACAAACACCACTCTTTTACTCATAGGACCTATATTTTTTTATATATTTAATTTTTATTTATATCTACACTTAAAAACAACTGTATATTTTTACTTAGATGAAAAAGTGATAATATATAAATTATAATAAAAATTAATGGTCATTTGTGACCTTGTTGATGATTAGTTATTTGTTTTTTGGTTATTGGTTATAAATTGTTAGTTTTTCCTCGATTATCATTGTATTTAAATAACTAAGTAATGATATTTTTAATGTATTGCATTTTCTAGGTTAATAGGATATTTGAGCATATGAGTGTTTTGTCTAATTCATAAAAATAGTAGTTTATCAATTATCACTTAAAAACGACATAACATTCATATTTTAAGAGCTTATTATTTCGCTTTCGCTAGGACCCAAAAATGTCGAAGATGACTCTGTTGATTCAAGGAAGATATATGTAGGATTTAACATATAGTTCAGCTTTACACTGGAGGCTGAAACAATAATAGAATAGTTAGACAGCACGAACACTGGTTCATAGCCACCTCATCTTTAATAACTTTAGCACATGAATTAATTAATGACTATAATGTAAATTATGTTGTTTTCCACCCTATCAATGATGTTTCCTTGTTTTAGCTACAAGTGGAACAAATATTAATTATATGTGTACAAGTTGACTCGAATTAGTGATGGATGAAGGAAAAAAATAATAATATCAATAATTTAAAATAAAAAGATATAAATTATTGAACAAATTAAAGCAAATGAACATGCCACGTTTTTATATTTTGGAAGGGATACATAATGTAATCGTTTGAAAAACTATGATTAATCACTCCTAATAATCTTATATTCAACATCAAATTCAAATTTAAAAATCTAATTCAGACCAACAAATTTACTCGATTCAAAAAACCCAAAATTAAAACCCGAATTGTATAATTGCAATAAAAAATTAATATGATTAATTTGAGCATCATTCCAACCTTAAAAATGAATTACTACAAATTAATATGATTAATTTCAACATCAAGATCAAATGATAAAAAATTACAAATAATAAAGAAAACATAAACTTAAAGAAGAAGAGAAATGGTCCAATTAATGATGGAGATTGGAGAGAAGTGATTTTTTTTAAAAAAATATGGAAAATGCGCATAATGTTCAATAACATTAACCAACTCATCTAGCATATATTTATATAACTACTTGATTTTATTTTTAATTTAAATGTTTAACTGATCTCAATGACTTCATAGTGTATACGCCCATGACTCAAGCCAACTTTGAAAGATTGAAACCTAAACCCGTGTAGTCAACATGAACAATCCTATGTAGTTCTTCCCTAACTTGGTCTAGTCTACTGTCTAAATAGTCTTGTTCAGTTTTCTCCTAAAAAGGTTACGATTTTCGATCTTGTCTTGACTTTTAAATTTTTAGACCATACTAGATCGAAAACCATCGAAAATCGTAGTTTTTTTTATTTTTAAACTACATAGTATTAAACTATTAGTATTACACTACCCTGCATCCTCTGATAGTCTGATTGGAATTAGACATACATGCTTACACCAATGACTATTTAAACCATTAAGGTAAAAAAGTGGGTCAGTGATTCACTGCCCACAATCACTGGTCCACCACCCGCACCAGTAAAAGTGTCTATGGCGGCCATTAATTTTGAGATGTTTAAGGAAATATTGGAGATGAAAGAGGAAAAAGATAAGATGAAATGTGTTTAAGGGTTGAAATGTTTTCATTAATTTTGTTTGATGAAGATAATAAAAAAATGGATATTGGGGGTGAAGATCAAAGTAGACGGATGATCTTCTAAAAACAACACTAAAAGCTGGTTTTGAAATTGGAATTTAAGTTGCAATTTTCAGTTTTTTGTTAACTATTAATGATGATGATATTAATAATAATGATGATGATTAAATTGTGTTTCTGTAATAGTTTGATTGGCCATTGGAATTTATAGTCTTCATTACTAATATTTAATTCTAATATGATTTAGATTATGAATATCTCTATATAAGTCATTTATAATTTTCATGATAGAAAAAAATATTTTTTTCATTTAAATATGAAGTATAAAATAATTTTTACATATTTCTATGTTTTTATATTTGATTTTAAACTGTGTTATTAATAGAGTAATATTTAATATAAATTAATGTAATAGTTATTTTTGTTAGCGAAAATTGGCATGTTATTTTTTATTAAAAAACTCATAATTTTGTATTATATATTTCAGGTACGAACCATTTACTCTTGTATTCAAAATAAAAAATAAAAGTATAAATATAATTATATTAAATTTATATTAAATGTTTGTCTTTTGTTGTAATTTATATTTATCATAAACTAAATTTTATGCGTACTATTCAAGGAACTTTTGATTTTGGAGACTATACACAGTCCACTCTTAATTGGTATTTAATTTTCAAAGAACATAAAGTAAAATGTACAATAAATATAATTTGCTAAAGTTAAAAACTAATAACAAAGTTGTAGTCGGTGTAAGCAGTTAGTGTAGGTAGTCGGAGTAGGGCGTGGTAAAAGCTAACAAGTATAATTTGCTAAAGCAAAAACTAAAAAGTAATAGTTATAATTTGGTAAAGTAGAATGTACAATAAGTATAAGTTGCTAAAGTAAAAAACTAACTAATAAGTATAATTTGCTAAAGTAAAATGTACAATAAGTATAATTTGCTGTAAAAAACTAAAAACTAATAAGTATAATTTGATAAAGTAAAATGTAAAATAAGTATAATTTGCTAAAGTAAAAAAACTAATAATAAAGTTGTAGTTTGCCTAGGTAGTCGGTGTAGGGCGTGGTAAAAACTAATAAGTATAATTTGCTAAAGGCTAAAATCTTATTTTAAATGCAATAAAAGTTGATTTGTTGATTTCTATAATTATGTCACAAATACTTTACTATATATAAATATGAATACTTAACATTTGTTTTAATTCGTTAAGGTTCATTTGTCATATTATATATATAAATAGAAAAAATTACCGTAAATAATATAATCTTTTGTTAATTTCTTTACAATAATACCAACTATTGATTAAACATGAAGAATACCAACTTAAAGGGTTTTTTTCTAGAATACTACCAACTTTAGTTTATTAACTAATTTATCAAATTTTTTTGTCCCATAATCTCCTATAGTTTTTTTTTAACATGTTAGATAAATTATAGGGAAACGCACCCAAAAAGCCAAAAGTTAGTATTATTCATGGTTAATCAAAAGTTAACATTATTATATGAAAATTAGCAAAATGTTATATTATTCATGGTAATTTTTCCATATAAATACTTTATTTATACTTAATATTTTTTTCTATCATTAACATGAATTTTATTATTTTCTCAATTTAAATATATGATAAATTAATTATGTGACAACATTATATATCAGGAGTAATAAACAAGTTTCTTTTAAAAATCACGAATTCTTGATTGTAGTTGTATTTTTATTTTATTTTAAAATTTAAAAATAAAATATTAAAATTAAACACTAAAAAACCCGTATGTACATCCCATTGACCCATTCCCCTTCCCTGTGAAAAATTAAATTCATTTTCACCACCATTAATATAAGCAAAAGTACCACTAAACTTGGTCCACAGAGACGGTGGTTGATAGTGGTGGCGGCGGCGATATTTGGCTATTTTGGCCGACGGTTTTATCCGCCATTTTTGACTGTTTAAGAACTTGATTTTCAATGAGTTCCTAATTATTTTTTGCTTCTAATGTTGGATATCATGGAAACTTGTTTTTGTGTGCAATTGAAGGCTAGTATTGTGATTGTGAGTAAACCTTAATTTTATTGATTTGGGATTTTTTTTATTTTTCTTAATTTTATTTTTCTAGGTAAACCTTAATTTATTGTGAGTGTTCTAAATTTATTTTTCTGGGTTGAGTTTTAGTTTCTTAAGTATATTCGATTTGATTTATGGATGGAAACAGACTAAGATGCTGATGGTGAAAGTGAAGATGGTGGCGATGTTTGGGGGAAGGGGAGGCGGTTTCAGATGGTGGTGAATTTTAGGGGTTTATTTTAACTTCATTCTTTTCATTATTATTTTTATTGATTCTACTTTTTAAGTGATTGTTAAAGTGGAAAGTCATGGTCAAGATAGTGGTGAGAATGGTGAAGATGGTGGTGAGAGTGTGGGTTTACTTAAAAAGCTTTAACACCTTCATCAAATTCAATTGAAAAAAAAAAAAAACATTTGCTCTTTTTTCTTTATAAAATAAAAATAAAGAGGTAGTAACAAAAATAATAATGTGTCCTTGAGAATTTAAATCATCCTCCCTTTGTTTTTTTTTTTCTTCCCATTTACTTTTTACATTATATAAAATAAAAATAAAGTGATAGCAATTTCGAGTTTCGATATCTCTAAGTATGCATTATAAAAAATTATAAAAAAATATATGATAAAAAGTATACATTAAAACAAATCTAATGAGATCTCATATGGATATATTTTATCATCTACATATATTTTAAACAACTTAATGAAATTTCTCTCTTTAAAATAGAATATTCTAAACGGAAAGAACATTAGGAAACGGAGGGAGCATGTCCTTTTCAATTAACCTAATTAATTACCATAAATAAATAATACCACTTTTCAATTCATATTCCACATCATTATGACATGTCATATTGTAACACCCCGGCCCCTCGGACCACTGGTGTATAACTATATAAGTATTCTTTCACATCAGCGCCATGTCACCCAGGTAGACTAACATAAATAAGTAATATTATGTTTTAATTTATAGATTAAAAATTAATCTCAAATTAAGAATAATAAATGAAAATTATCATTTTTACAGTGTTGCAATTAATTTGAAACGAAATAAGTATTTCTAAACATCACGGATTGTGTGGAAAATTTTTGGGATTTCATCACAGTGGGCCCCACCACTTAAAACAAATAAAAATGAATACATTCATTTTCCTATTTTTTTTGACACACAAGATTTGAATTATAGAGACTTTTAAAAATTATACCAATATTCATATTTTTTTCTATAAATAAACACCTATCTTCTTTTTTTTTTTTTTGACACACTTTCAAAATTCTCTTCTCTGTCTAGTTTCATAAACTTAGTATTCAAGTGGTTTAATGATTACATTATTAATTTAATCTTGTTATTTTAAATTTTTTGATAGAATTATTATTTTTTCTTGATAATATTTTATAAATTAATTTTTTGTCATAATAATATTTTAGAGAAGAGAGAAGAAAAAGGTGGGATAAAATATAAAGTAGGAGAGCATAGTGAGGAAACTTTTTTTTCATCATGAATATGATAAACTTGAATAAAAAAATTTCCTTACAAAAAATTGATATGGATGAAATGAAAAGTGTAGAGAGAGATTGTAGAGGAAATACTATTCATAAAAGTTACTAAAATAAATATTTTAAACATTATTTTCTAATTAGTGTAGAAAATTCGTGCAATGCACGGAGTTCTAAATGTACGAATGTAAAAATATAATTTTTAAACAATGGTAAAAGTATATACATTATCGTTATCAGTTTAATTTTTAACATTAATATGTAATATTCGATACAATAATATTAAACCATTTTAATTAAAGAAAATATACATATATATATATATATATATATATGTGTATATATATATATATATATATATATATATATATATATATATATATATATATATATATATATATATATATATATATATATATATATATATATATATATATATATATATATATATATATATATATATATATATATATATATATATATATATATATATATGTCCAGGGAAGGAAGCTGCTGGTCTCCATGGCTAAGTATGAAAAAGGGGGAGCCCCTGTTCGAAAGTGTTATCTGCCGGAGAGGAGGAAAACAGAGGAAATCAAGAAAATTTGGTACCCTGCACACAGAGACCATCGTAGCTATCGTGACGTTACTCAGGGCTTGAAAAACAAGATCGAAGAGCTGGAATCAGTTGTAGCCCAGAAAACCGGCGTCATCCCTGCCCTTCATTCTCTCAAGGTTGCTGAAAACATGGAGGTCGAACAGATGCTGAAGAAGGCGGCTATTGTTGAGAATACAGAGGTACTTCACCTCCCGCGGATCAAAATCGAACTATCTGCTTGCCACGCAAAAATTAATGGTATATTCTCTCTCTCCCCTACCAAAGTGTTACTTGTTTTTGATTCTACAAATGATGCCATTGTTGCTGTGAATAAGGATAGTCCTTTGTGGAAAGTGTTTGATGATGTTAGATTGTGGTCGAAAAGGGAGTCTTTTGATGATAGGTTAGTATGGGTTGAGTGCATTGGTATTCATCCATTGTGTTGGTCTAAGGAAAACTTGAAATTGATTGGGGAAAAATGGGGACCTGTTTTGCATATTGAAAACAAATTGCAGGGGATTCATAGCATCACTAGTGCCCGAATGTTGGTGAGAACAAAGTCACAAAACAAAATTGACAACAGGATCAAACTCTTCTTTGAACATAGTACTTGTGATGTTTGGGTGAAGGAGCTATATGGGTATTACGGAGGAAGTGGTGACTGTGACAAGGACATTCTGATTCCCCCGACCCCTGTACATGTAGATGATGATCTGGGTGGAGAGTTGAACAAATCACATAATGGTACAGAATCCCTCTGTTTTTCCGATCCACTGGTGCAGGAGTTGTGTGATAGCCCGACAAACAGGGATGATCGGATTTGGGTTGATCCTATGGTATGGAATGAGAATATAGAGTGGATGTCAGCTATAAATTCAAATCCTTGTCTAAATCTGAGCTCCCCAATGTCAACACCCATGTCGACTACCAGATCTTCGAGACTGAGAGGTCGCCCTAGAAAATCTTCGTACCAACAGAAACCCCCTCAAACACCCTCACATGGTACACTTGAAGCAAGAAAAACATGGGAAACTGCGCAACTCCTGGGTATCTCATCTTATGAGGAAGAAGCTGTATTATCGGGGCTAAGAAAATCAAAGAGGATTTTGATCTTGGAGGGGAAAGGCGAATGAAGCTACTATACAACCCTCACACTTGGCGACTCATGTTATATCCGTGATTATGAATTGTCTATTTTGGAACATTCAGGGGATTGGTAAAGGAGAAAAAACCTTATCAATTAGATCACTTGTTAAGAAGAAAAATGTGTCTTTTATGGGTTTAGTAGAAATAAAACATCGAAAACCCTTTCAATCCAGACTAAAAAGGTTATGGGGGAATGATGTCTATGATTACTGTGAGGTATTTGCCTCTGACACACATGGTGGTGGTATTGTTGCCGTATGGGACAAACAAATTTTTCATGCCTCAGTCAAACAAACGGGAAGTAGATGGATCTTCATAGAAGGGCGGATCAATAATCACAATTTTGAATGCTGCATCGGGGTGATCTACGGGCACAATGATAGACTAAGTAGATTGACGATGTTTGAGGAACTCAAAGTGAAGGCGGAGACTATCAACAAACCAATCCTTGTCCTTGGAGACTTCAATGTTACAATACACTCAGGGGAAAGAACAGGAGCCGTCACATGTATCCGTAGTATGAGGGACTTCTCGAAGTGGATAAATGACCTAAGGTTACTTGACATTCCGCTTCATAGGGTGAGATTTACCTGGAGAAGAAATGAGTCCAAAAGCAGATTGGATAGAGCTTTATGTCACAATGAATGGTTGACAAGATTCCCGAACATGAACTTGATGGGCCTAAGTAGAAGCTTCTCAGACCATAATCCCCTGCTCCTGGTGTTGGAAGTGTGCAACGACTGGGGCCCGAAGCCCTTCAGATGTTATGATGCCTGGTTCCTGCACCCGAACTTCAAAAACTTCATCATCAACGAATGGCATAGAGCTCCTAATGTACCACTACACACCAAGTTAAAGATTCTGAAGACCCCTCTAAGAACTTGGCGTAGGGAAAACTTTGATCACATGGACAACAAAATTGCAGATCTTGAAACGGTGATACATGACCTTGAAGGGAAAAGTGATCGGAGAAGGCTTGACAATATGGAAGAGGCTAGACTCAATGCTGCAAATAGTGTCCTCAACCAGTGGCTCATTAGAAGGGAGAGAATTTGGAGACAAAGAGCTCGAACGTATGGCTTCAAAGTAAAAGATCACAACACAAAGTTCTTTCATGCTGCAACCATGTTCAAACAAAAAAAGAAAGAAATCAACCAGATAAAAATCAATGGCAGGAGAATTGTTGGGATTCAAAACCTCAAACAAGAAGTCAGGAAGTTCTTTGAGAAGCGTTTTGCACAGGAAGCGACCCCGGAGTTTGATTTTAGCATGGAAAACCACCCCAAACTTTCAGAAGCACAGGCACGTAACCTTGAAACAATCCCGTCGACTGAAGAAATTGAAAAAGCAGTGTGGGCATGTGGAGTCGACAAGGCTCCAGGTTTCGATGGTTTCAACTTCAAATTCATTAGAGAAATGTGGGATGAAATTAAGGAGAAAATCTTTGAAACAGTTACGAAGTTCTTTAGAGAGGGAAGCTCGCTGAGACACTTGAACATCACGTGGGTTACATTGATACCCAAGATTGAATCCCCGACAGCCATTGAGGATTTCAGGCCAATTAGTATGGTTGGCTCCCTATACAAAATCATTGCAAAAATCCTCTCCTCCCGCCTCAAGGAAGTCATAGCCCCTCTAATCGATGAATCACAGAGTGCCTTTGTCAGGAATAGGCAAATTCTAGATGGCGTCCTCATCGCGAATGAATCCATACGATGGTTGAAAAAGAACAAAATCCCAGGTACGTTGATTAAACTCGATTTCAAATCTGCTTATGATTCCGTCAACTGGGGTTTCCTTAAGAAGGTCATGGAAAAGTTAGGATTTGGCCGACGATGGATAACATGGATCATGGAATGTGTCTCCTCGGCCTCGATGTCTGTTCTCCTGAACGGCTCCCCCCTTCGCCCGTTCAAAATGGAAAAAGGACTCCGACAGGGTGACCCACTATCTCCGTATCTCTTCATACTGGTCAGCGAAGTTCTAGTCTACACTCTGAAAAAAGCACACGTCATGAACATGATTGAGGCAGTTAGCATTGGGAAGAATAAGGTTAGTCTAAAACATCTCCAATTTGCTGATGATATTCTTATTTTTGCTCCAAAAAATCCTGTATGCATCACAAACTATTTTAGAATTCTAGATATTTTCGCCTTGATGTCAGGCCTGATTCTGAATTATAATAAGTCAGCGTTTATCCCATGGAGGGCAGATGATCAGTCTTGGGTCAGTGACATTGCAAATGATGTTGGTTGTACATATACACGTCCCCCATTCACTTACCTTGGCTTCCCTCTAGGTGTACACTACAACAAATGCTCTGCATGGAAACCGGTTCTTCGAAACATAGAAAACAGATTAGCATCGTGGAAAGCAAAGCTATTATCCAGGGCTGGTAGATTAACCCTCATTAAAAGTGTGCTCAATAGCCTACCTGTTTACTTTATGAGTTTGTTCAAAATGCCAAAAACAGTAGCTGCGAAAATAGTCAAAATACAGAGAAGGTTTTTCTGGTGTGGGAAATTCGGTGACTCAAAGTGCTGTCCGACGGTCAAATGGTCAGATATCGAGCTCCTGAAGGAGATGGGTGGACTGGGTGTTGGGAACATTTTGCATAAAAACCTTATTCTTCTCTTCAAATGGTGGTGGCGGTTCTCTGATTCCGATAACACACTGTGGAAGAAAATTCTTCAATCGGTACATGACATAAGTGGGGTCAAGGCTTCGATGGATACTTTCAGGAAAGTCAGGACTGGTACATTGTCTTATTTGATAAACAATGACTTGGACACCATCAAAGTC